>NW_006784241.1:0-430 GCF_000442215.2 Lipotes vexillifer
TATGGGATGCAGCAAAAGCAGTTCTAAGAAGGAAGTTTATAGCAATACAATCTTACCTCAGGAAACAAGAAAAATCTCAGATAAACAACCTAGACTTACACCTAAAGCAACTAGAGAAAGAAGAACAAACAAAACCCAAAGAAAACAGTAGAAAAGATCAATGAAATGAAAATCTGGTTCTTTGAAAAGATAAACAAAATTGATAAACCTTTAGCTAGACTTATCAAGAAAAAAAAAGGAGAGGGCTCAAATCAATAAAATTAGAAATGAAAAAGATATAACAACTGACAGCACAGAAATACAAAGGATCACAAGAGATTTCTACAAAAAGCTACATGCCAATAAAACACACACCTAGAAGAAATGAACAAATTCTTAGAAAGGTACAATCTTCCAAGACTGAACCAGGAAGAAATAGAAAATATGAACA
>NW_006784242.1:0-626 GCF_000442215.2 Lipotes vexillifer
ATATAACAATTGTAAATATTTATGCACCCAACATAGGAGCACCGCAATACATAAGGCAAATGCAAACAGCCATAAAAGGAGAAATCAACAGTAACACAATCCTAGTAGGAGACTTTAACACCCCACTTTCACCAATGGACAGACCATCCAAAATTAAAAAAAATAAGGAAACACAAGCTTTAATGATACATTAAACAAGATGAGCTTAATTGATAATTATAGGCATTCCATCCAAAAACAACAGAATACACTTTCTTCTCAAGTGCTCATGGAAGATTCCCCAGGATATATTATATCTTGGGTCAAAAATCAAGCCTTGGCAAATTTAAGAAAATTGAAATCATATCAAGTATCTTTTCCAAACACAACGCTATGAAGCTAGATGGGAATTACAGGAAAAAATCTGTAAAAAATACATACACATGGAGGCTATACAATACACTACTTGATTACCAAGAGATCACTGAAGAAATCATAGAGGAAATTAAAAAATTCTTAGAAACAAATGACAATAAAAACACGTCGACCCAAATCCTACGGTATGCAGCAAAAGCAGTTCTAAAAGGGAAGTTTATAGCAATACAATCCTACCTTAAGGAACAGGAAACATCTCAAATAAACAACCT
>NW_006784244.1:0-214 GCF_000442215.2 Lipotes vexillifer
TTATTTTCATTTTGGATGATCTGTCCATTGGTGAAAGTGGGGTGTTAATGTCCCCTACTATGAGTGTGTTACTGTTGATTTTCCCTTTTTTGGCTGTTCGTATTTGCCTTATATATTGAGGTGCTACTATGTTGGGTGCATAAATATTTATAATTGTTATATCTTCTTCGTGGATCGATCCCTTGATCATTATGTAGTGTCCTTCTTTGTCTCT
>NW_006784245.1:0-211 GCF_000442215.2 Lipotes vexillifer
CCTTCCCCGCCGGCCTTCCCAGCCGTCCCGGAGCCGGTCGCGGCGCACCGCCGCGGTGGAAATGCGCCCGGCGGCGGCCGGTCGCCGGCCGGGGGGCGGTCCCCCGCCGGCCCCACCCCCGGCCCCGCCCGCCCACCCCCGCGACCCCCCCGCCCCCACCCGCCCGCGGAGACGCGGGGGGAGAGGCGAGGGGCGGAGGGAGGGCGGGGGG
>NW_006784246.1:0-386 GCF_000442215.2 Lipotes vexillifer
AGAAGATAATGGAATAAGGCATAGGAAAAATAGCACCTGGCATCGTGATAGTAATAATAATAATAGTAGTAGTAGTAGTAGTAGTAGTAGTAGTAGTAATAATAATAGACTTTACTATGTTCTAGGCATTGTATTAAGTGCTTGGCGTAAGTGACTTCATTTTAACATTGAAAAGAAGTCTATGAGGATGAAATATTATTAACATCATTTTATAGGCAGGAGTATTGAGGTTCAGGTAATCAGGTAAATTGCCCAAGCTCATGTGGTTAGCAAGTGGAAAGGAGAGATTTGAACCAGCACCTACACTCCTAACCATTATGCTATAACCATTATGCTATAACCATTATGCTGAAGACATAAGAATTCCAATGGTCTTTCCCCATAAC
>NW_006784247.1:0-2585 GCF_000442215.2 Lipotes vexillifer
GACATATATACACTACCAAATGTAAAACAGATAGCTAGTGGGAAGCAGCCACAAAGCACAGGGTGATCAGCTTGGTGCTTTTGTGACCACCAAGAGGGCAGGGATAGGGAGGGTGGGAGGGAGATGCAAGAGGGAGGAGAGATGGGGATATGTGTATACGTATAGCTGATTCATTTTGTTATAAAGCAGAAACGAACACACCATTGTAAAGCAAGTATACTCCAATAAAGATTTCTTAAAAAATAAAGCTTAAGAATTCTGCCAGAAGAGGGGGCAAGAAGAGTGCAGCAGGTATTGCTATACAAAGGCAAAGAAATCTCCAGATATAACAGCTCCAAATAACAGTATATCCCCCATCTGAAGCCAAACAGTAAAGATTTAACTAAGATGTCAGCTACTTCAAATGTGAAAGCAGCAATACCAAACTATAAGGAACATGAAAAATCAAGGAAACATGTCATCACCAAAATAATAATTTTCCAATAACTAAGCTCAAAGGTATGGAATTTTGTGATCTAGCTGATAAAGAATTCAAAATAGCTGTTTTGAAGAAATTCAATTACAAGAAAACTCAATTCAATGAAATCAGAGAAAGAGGTACATGAACAAGATGAGATATTTACCCAAGGGATAGATATTATAAAAAAGAACTAAATTCTGGAGCTGGAGGAATTCAATGAAATAAATGAAAAATGCAACAGAGAGCATTTGCAGCAGAGTGAAGCAAATGGAAGACAGGATACGTGACCTAGAGGACAGGAATTTTGAAATAACAGAGCAGAACAAAGATAAATGAATCAAAAGAGTAAAGAAAGCCACTGTTATCTATAGGATTCCATCAGAAGAACAAATATATGAATAATCAATGTTCCAGAAGGAGTAGAGAGGAAGAAGGGGAGAGAAAATTTATTTAAAGAAATAACAGTTGAGCAGAAACCTGGGGAGAGATTTGGATATCCAAGTTCACGAAGCTAACAGGTCACCCTATGATCTCGGTGGAAAAAGACCTTCTTTAAGACATCATAATGAATCTGTCAAAAAATCAGAAAAGCAGCCAGGAAAAAAAGATTGTAACCTACAAAGAAACCCCCATTAGGCTATTAGTGGAAATACAAAACAATCAGAAAACAAGGAATAAGATGGCATTAGTAAGCCTTTACATATCAATAACTAAATATAAATGGATTGAATTCACCAAACAAGAGGTACAAAGTAGCTGGATGGATTGAAAAAAAAAAAAAGATCCAACTATATGCTGCCTACAAGAGACTCAGTTCAGCTTGAAGGACACGCAGGCTCAAAGTTGCAGGATATACGGATATAAAATCAACATACAGAATCAGTTGCATTTACATATACCAGTAAGAAAACATCTGAAAAGAAATAAAATTACCCCATTTACAATAGCATCAAAAACAATAAAACATTTAGGAATAAATTTAACGAAGTGAAAGATCTGTACAATGAAAACTACAGGACTTTGATGGAAGAAATTGAAGAAGTCACAAACAAATGGAAAGATATCCTGTGCTCACAACTTGGAAGAATTAATACTGTTAAAATGTCCATATTACCCAAAGCCATCTATAGATTCAATGCCATCCCTATCAAAATTCCCATAGCATTTTTCACAGAAATAGAAGAAACTATCCTAATGTTCACATGGGATCAAAAAAGACCCCAAAGAGCCAAAGCAATCCTGAGAAAGAAAAAAGCCAGAGGCATTCCACTTCCTGATTTCAAACTATACTACAAAGATATAGTAATTAAAACAGTATGCTACTGGCATAAAAACAGACACATAGACCAACGGAAAAGAATAGAGCGCCCAGAAATAACCCCCTGCATAAACAGTCAACTAATATTTGACAAGGGAGCCAAGGACACTGAGGGGGGAAAGAAGAGTCTCTTCAACAAATTGTGTTGGGAAAACTGGATAACCACATGCAGAAAAATGAAATTGGACCCCTATCTTACACCACTCACAAAAATTCACTCAAAAAAGATTAAAGACTTAAAAAGAAGACCTGACACCATAAAACTCCTAGAAGAAAACATACAGAAGAAGCTCCTTGATAATGATCTGTGCAATATTTTGCACATGACACCAAAAGCACAAGCAACAAAAGAAAAATCAACAAGTGGGACTACATCAAACTAAAAAGCTTCTGCACAGCAAAATAAAAAAAAAAGGCAACATATGGAATGGGAGACAGTGTTTGCAAACCATATATCAAATAAGAGATTAATATCCAAAATATATAAAGAAATCATACAGCTTAATAACAAAAACCCAAATAATCTGACTAAAAGATGGATGTAGGAACCAAATACACACTTTTCCAAAGAAGACATCCAGATGGCCAACAGGTACATGACAAGGTGCTCAACATCACTAATCATCAGGGAAATGCAAATCAAAACCTCATACCTGTTAGAATGGGTGTCATCAAGAAGACAAAAGAGGGACTTCCCTGGTGGCACAGTGGCTAGGAGTCTGCCTGCCAATGCAGGGGACACGAGTTTGAGCCCTGGTCCAGGAAGATCCCACATGCCACGGAGCAACTAAGCCCATGCGCCACAAC
>NW_006784248.1:0-7588 GCF_000442215.2 Lipotes vexillifer
TTTTTTTTTTTTTTTTTTTTTTGCGGTACACGAGCCTCTCACTGTTGTGGCCTCTCCCGTTGCAGAGCACAGACTCCGGACGCTCAGGCTCAGAGGCCATGGCTCATGGGCCCAGCTGCTCCGCGGCACATGGGATCCTCCTGGACCCACGTCCCCTGCATCGGCAGGCGGACTCTCAACCACTGCGCCACCAGGGAAGCCCTGAAATCTACTTTTGTTGTTAAGAAGTGAAGATTGACTTAGAAATCAAGTCACAAGGGTCTTATGTTGCCTCATAAAGCAGAATGAACTATATACTGTAAAAACAGTGGAGTATAGACAATTCACCATGTTCTCTGAGCATCCTTTCACGTTCTTTCTAAATCTATCAGACCACAAGACTTACCCATCTCCAGATACTGAGCTATTTCTGTAGTTAGTCACAAAGGAAAATAAGCAGGTCAAGGCAACTACAGTATAACCACTGTGTAATTGCTCACATCCCAGAGGAGAAAAGGGGGATGGCTTGTTTGCATCTTGCTGCAATGTGTGTTGCTTTCTCCAAAGCCTCTGGGTTCCTCGGTTTCTCAGCTGAGAGGTAAAGCCACTGAATGGGTAGCATTTATCTAGGCTCACTGTGTCATTCTGATGGACTTGAAGGTAAGAATGCTTATTATATTTATAATAATATAATATGCTTATAATATGCTTATAATATGCTTATTATATTTGCTGGGCCATAGGGAATAAATTCCTTTGTCTCTTACTATGAAGTCTTCTACAAGTATCAAAACAATTGTGGTAGCTTAAGTTATAAGCTCACAAGTAGAGGTAAAATGTCACACTCTTCACTGTCCTTGATACTTGATTACGGTACTAAGAGCAGACTGAGCAGAGCACTGTTCCCTAACCTTAGAACTAATGACATTTTGGGCTGGACAGTTCTTTGTTGTGAGGGACTGTACTGCGCATTGTACAATGTTTATCAGCACTGTACTCCACCAACTAGATGCCAGTAGCACCCCTGCATTGTGACAACCAAAAATATCTCCAAACAATGCCAAATGTGGCCCCAAGGAGACACTATTGAGAACCACTGGAGTAGGGAAAAATAACTTTGAGGGACTAGCCAAGAGATTATTTCAATACAAAGGAGTGAACCAGGAGAGTAGTAGTAGAGAAAACAAATTCAAGATCTATTTTGAGGTCTGATTAACATAATGTCATCAAAATAGTGGACAAACATTTCTGTGGAAATCCCAGGTTATTATCATCCTTTGGGCTATACTGTGACAGAGCAGGATAGTTAACATAGTCCTGGGGCAAGATTATAAATGCATGCAGCTGTCTACTCCACATGCATGCAGACTGCTTTTGATCTTTTTTCCTGATAGGAATTGGGAAAAAATGGATTTGCCATATCTGTAGCCACATTCCAAGTTCCAGAAGCTAAATCAATCAACTTTAGTAGAGATGCCACAGCAACTGCAACTCAGGTAACTCTTTGGTTAACTTAATAATATTCCACCATCATCTGTGATACATTTGGTTTTTAAAGGAACTGAGATGGTGAATTAAATGGAAATATGGTGGGTACCACAACCCCCATATTCTTTAAGTCTTTGAAGATATCACTAATTAGAGTCAAATCTTTTCTAACTGAAATTCAGTATTGTTTCTGATTTACTATCTTGGTCAGAATCAGAGCAGGGTTAGTTTCAGGGGCTTCCACTTTTACTTTCCTACCATAATTCCTTTCCACAGTTCATGAAACCAATATGAATGTTATGCTGGCTGCTAACTATAACCATTCCAATTTTGCACTCAGAGATAAAGGAAATGACTGAAGGTTTGGTCCATAAACCCATTAGATCTTTGTGAAATGAGTTTGCACCAAGATTTCATTATTACTGGGCCTCCGTATGCCCTCATTTTAAAGGGGGAATAATATATTTGTTCCACTGAATCAACAAGAGATTAGATCCTGTCCCCAACAGTCATCCAATAATTTGGGACTGCCTGTTTTCTAAAGCCAACTTATTCTGGAAAATGGCCATAGATCCCTTTGCAGAAGGACTGGGGTAACTGTAAGACATGCTATGGGATATAGGGTCTTTTCCCAAAGGGACTGGTTGGTTTCCTTTTCATTCTATGGGTTCTGGGTTTGAGAAATAGGTCAAGTCTGGAACCTGGGAAAAGAATTATAATTTTCCATTATAGAGAATGACTTTAACCTTCTCTTCCTTGTTCTTGATTTTTTCTGGTCCTATAAGGCAAGTAGTATCCTGGATTGCTGTTCAACTATCTCAAACTTAGCATCATCATGATCTATAGCCAAATCCATAAATTCCAGTCACTCGAGGCTCTCCGATTTCCATTCTGTCCATGCTCCCTCACACTGTATTTTATCTTGCTTTTGACTATTAAATGCTATCACCATGCCTCTGCTATTTGATATTCTTATCATCCCCATTGATACCAGGAGCCCAAATCCACAGTAATCTACTACTACCTTCTCAACAATGCATGTGTCCCCTTCATTGATGTATTCATATTGTTTATGGGAAGAAAGTATCATGCAGTATCTGCCAAAGCACATAGTCAGCTGTGTGTTCCCTGGTCTAACATTATTAACCAATTATAATACTCCTATTCTTTGAGACTTTTGACCACTTGATCAATACTTCTCTAAAGCAGTTCCACAGCACTACCTCACTTACTATAGGCCACTGTTGTTTCCATACTTCAAAGAGCAATGCCAGACATAGAATGAGGCAGGCTCTAATTATCCTTCTTTTGAATCCTGAGTCATGGGAGGGTGCCCCCATCTCAACAGACTTTAATCTGTCTATCTATCTATCCATCCATCCATCTATCCACCAATTTATTTATATTCAATCAACAAACTAAAAAAAAACCAATAACAACAATTTGCCCATTTCTCCCCACCTCCTCTCCCCCGCCTCTTGCAACCACCAATCTGTTCACTATATGAGCTTGGTTTTGTTTGTTTGTTTTTTTAAGATTTCACATACAAGAAAGATCACAAGTTATTTACCTATCTCCGCGTGACTTATTTCACCTATTTATACATCGGAATTATATTCTGCATTACCTAGGGTCCAGCACTGTTAAAATCTATTCTCAAATATGTTACGCTGGTTCTTGCCAGCATGTATTAGCCAGATCTGCAGCTCTTTTAATAAATAATCTCACTCTGTAGCAGGGACAGTACTCCTCTATTCAGGTGAGTCAATACTTCCCTAATAAGATTTGACCCTAGTTATTGGTTTGGAAGCAATGAGGAATTCAAGGGCAGATTTAGGGGCCGGACAGCATCATCTTGTGAACACTTAACTCAGGTGAAATCTTTGCGTGATATTCAGACATTAGGAAGGCATTCTTCTTTATCAAGGGGAAGGGGGTCATTTGTGTCAGCTCATAGGATTCAGGTGAATCTTGGGATTTAATATTATCAAGTGCATTCAACCCAAATATCCTTACCCCAGGACTCAGGGCTTCACTACCTCCCTATCAGGATTCTGATTTTAGCATAGAAAATTTTCCAGTAATATGAATTCAACCTTCTTTATTACTCTGCTTCTCTTACTATTAGTACCTGGGTCTGATTTTTACTACAATATGTTCTCCGGCTACATGAAATATTAATAAGTATCTTTTTTAATGCTGCCATGGAGTTCATGATTATTCCTTGCGTTGATAGTTAGGTGAACTGAGATTTTCAATGTATTCTTTCAACATTTCAATGGCAATTATCAGCCAACAATATTTCAAGTCATAATTACCAATGTCTCTACATTCAAGTACTAGAGACATTGCATCAACTATGGTGTCTTCTACATATACTCAATCTCAGTTCCCTATAAATGAGAGTTTAAGTAGTTTTGATGTGACAGCATGCCAGGAATGATCATCACTCCAGGGACCACCTGGAATACGGTATTTGTTACCATCTGGCCATCAGTGATTCAATTCCACAACCCTATCCTGAGGGCCTGTATACTAAGACCCCTTCTGTTACCACCTATTATAAACTGGCTTTCCCAAGAAGCAGATTCTGAAACATGAATTTAATGAAAGTAGTTATTTGCAACGTGATTCTAGGAAGCACTGATAGAAGGGTGGGAAAATGAGATAGAAAAGGGAAGAAAGTAACAAAGGATGCCATATGGAGCAGGTAACTGCAAAAGACACTTGGAGCTCAATTCCAGTGGGAAATACTGAGTAACAATGTATTGATAACATATACCCTGAGGTTTTCCCATCTGAGGCCAGGGAGCTGGGATAGTTTTCCATCATTTACCCTCAGTCATTGAATGAGGGCTGTTCATGGAAGGATAAGTATTAACTACCTGGCAATACTAGCCAGCCCAGCTCACAGGTGAAGAAAGTTATCAGCATCAGAAAAAGAGTTTAGGTAAAGAGTTGCAGGTGTTTCTGTTTGGAAGCTATCAGGTTGTTATGCATGAAAATAGTGCAAACCAAGGAAATATGAGCAGAACATCTTCTGTAACTGCTACCTTTCGTCATTTCAAGTCACAAAACAGCCTTACTTCTGTACTTAAAATGCCCAGTACCATGTAATACTCAACTCTTCCAATGTGAATCAAAATTATGGCTAATCCACCTCCCCCTGGGAAGGTGACAACCACTGTCTCTATTCCAACTCCTTTCACTATGTTATTTTGCTGCCTCCAGTTTCTGAGCCCTCCGAAGTTAGAAAATAGTAAAGAAGGGAGTTAGGGGAGCATAGAAAGTTCTGGCTTGTCTGGAAATGTCACAAGCTGGAAATGTGTCAAGTGCTTTCTGGACTTGGACAATGTATAAAGACTGTTCTTTAATGGACACTCTTGTGGACTCTCCCACAGGGCCCTTGATACATCTTTTCTGACTCATAGCTTTCTCCTCCTGGAGGCACAAGAATCCTTGGTTATAGTTTCTCTGTCCTGAAGCTTGTTTACCTCTCCAGGAGGCCCTATTAGGCAGGATTTATGATCACTCCCATGCTGGTCCTCTGTGGTGTATGTGGACCTCACCCAACCACAGATAACATTCCTGATCCCTCTACCCTAACAAACTCTAAAAATGCAACTGACTCACGCAGCCATCTCTCCCCTTTCCCCTACCACTGATGGAATGAACCAGTCCAGTTTTGCTTTTAGATATTTCCATATGGGAGGTGGACATTAGTCCCCTGCATCCCTCCAATCACAAGACACATACTGTATGTGCAACTCTCAATGGTTTTATTGAAGCCTCTTACTAGGTTTAATGTGGCAGGCAGAAATCTCTGACCCCTTTCTCAGGGTTGGAGCAGGGATTTTTCCAAAATATTCTCTCTACAAACTCCTTCCTAAACTCTTTTCTCAACTCTCTATACCTTCAATGTACATAAGGGATTCTTTAAAATTATGTAACAAATCCTTGGCCACCTACTTTTTGCAAAGCTTTCATGGTGGTCTACCTTATAATTCACTGTGGCTTCTGATATCTACTGTCATCAGGCCTCAGACAAAACTGAGACATAAAGATACAATGTTAGCATCTTAATATAGTTATAAAAAATCAAACAATTCCTAGAAATTCAAAATGTAGTTGCAGAAATAAATATAATACATACTCATTACAGAAAAATTAGGGGAAAAAAGAAAGTACAGAAAAAAAAAGAAAAGGAAAACATGCCCGATAACTCCAGCAACCACAGACAACCAACAATATATCATTCTGATTTATTTCTATCCAGTTGTTTTTTATTCGGTGCATATGGTTCTTTACATATTATGATAATACTCTATGTACAATTTCCCATCGGGATTTCCTTTAATTTAACTCTGGCATTTTCCGTATGATTCTAAACACTTCACAAATGGGATTAATAGGGATAAACTAGCCCACAGAAGAGATGTGCCACAATTTATTTCACTCTTCCCATATTGTTAAACATTATGACTGGCTCCAAATTTTAGTAATTTTAAATGTTAATTCCATAAATACTTTTTCCCCTAACATTCTTTCCTAGATTTTAGGGTTGGAATCTATTCACAGAGGCATAATTACTGGCTTAAAAGGAAATCCCCAAGATTTAAAGCCACCTCACCGGTCTAAAACCAGGGCCCCTTACTGTTGTTTTATTGACAGGGTAACCACTGAAAAGGCTGAAAGAGGGTCAGAATAGATAGAGGCCAAGGTCCCACTCTAGTGGCCACTGCTGAGACCTTTGAAAGGATAGGTAGGAAAGGAGCCCATGGCACAAGGACCCTCACATCTGACAGGTACTTTCCTGGGATGACTTTGGCTAAAATACACTCACTTTGTAGAATTAAGAACAGAAATACTACTAGAGACAGTTATGTAAGACAGTAGTGAAACCTCAAAAGCTTTCAAGTCATGCAGGCCACATGAGGAAGTGACATAGGCTCAGTGGATCTGCTGCAAACTGTTCCTTCTAAGGTGAAAAATCACTGCTCATTCTCAGATAGTCTTGTCACATTTAGCAAACAAAAATACAGATACCCAGTTAAATTAGAATTTCAGATAAAGAAGGGATAAACCTCTGTTTATATAAGTATGTCCCGATTATTGCATGGGACATACCTATGTTAAAACATTACCTGTTGTTTCCCAAAATTCTAATTTAACTGGGCATCCTGTAATTTATCTAACAGCTCTATTCCCCAACTGTTGCCATCCAAGAGGGTGGGTCTAGGATTGCTAGATATTCAAATCTCTCAAGAGCTACCAGAAATCTGGAGGTTCTTGCTAAATCTCCTTATTTCCATATTTTAGCAACTAGTTCAAAATGTTTCAAAAACATCTGGCGGCCAGATGAGACCTCTAATATTAGATTATGATCCAGAATACAGACTAAAACATATCTACCATTGGAAGGAACAGTTCTAATGTATATTAATCATGTCTTCTTTATGTCAGTGATTTTCTGAGAGCAGGTGGAGACAGGGGAAAGGCAGAAAAAGCCATGTGGACACAATACCTCAGAGGAAGTTGGAAAAGAGAGGGAAAGTTCGGAATAATGTTGGAGAAAGGAGACTCTGGATACCACGCATAAACTCTTCCTACTTGACTAGTTTAGGTAGAGCCAGCTCTGTGCCTTAGAAAAGTCACTGTATGCCCTTGATATTTAAATATGTTTCACTAATCATAATCAGGTCAACCATTTTAAGGTAATAGTAAGGAAAACACAAGTTCTTCCTTTATTTAAACCTCACAAGGAAGAGCTTCCACAGAAAACAATGAAAAGTTATTCGAGTTAACATTTACTAGAATTAAGCAAACTGTAGATTCATTTTAAACTTCTATTTAATTAAGCATGTTTCTTCACTAGTAAAATTGAAACAATTTTAAATGAAAAATCTTCAATTTTTTAAGTCAGAAAGATTTTCTCTGATGGTATCCAAGTCCCAACTTCCTAATTAAAATAAAGTAATGGCTTTCCACTCAGTTGTGGGAACGAGACATTTAGAGAATTACCATGAGGTACTTCAGAGGAACACCATTAAAAATGATGGGGAAGAGATATGGGAACATATGTATATGTATAACTGATTCACTTTGTTATAAAGCTGAAACT
>NW_006784250.1:0-1365 GCF_000442215.2 Lipotes vexillifer
GCTCTGCGGCATGTGGGATCTTCCCAGACCAGGGCTCGAACCCACGTCCCCTGCATTGGCAGGAGGATTCTTAACCCCTGTGCTACCAGGGAAGCCCCATGACTTTTCTTAAAAAGAAAAATGCCACTGTCCTTCTTTTTCACAATATCATTAACTCCCCATCGTTTGCTTGAAGTTACTCTGGTAATGAAACCTTTCTGTTTTATAAACACTTATTTGCTAATATCTGTATAGATGTGTAAAATTCCTTGGGAAGGAGAGACACACACACACACACGCACAGAAGTTGTCTCTGGGGACAGGGTGACCTGAGGGTACATTTTTTCTGTATCCCAGAAGCACATTGATGCTTTGCTTATTCAGAACATCTTTTTTAAAAACCTCTCAGCAGAGGGCTTCCCTGGTGGCGCAGCGGTTAAGAATCCTCCTGCCAATTCAGGGGGCACAGGTTCGAGCCCTGGTCCAACTAGAGAAAGCCCACGCGCAGCAACAAAGACCAACACAGCCAAAAATAAATAAATAAAATTGAAAAAGTCATGAGACCTTTAAAATGGTTAAGCACTTTTATAATAAGTAATATAATTATATGTTATACTTTAATAAAAGAAATAAAGTAAAATAAAATAAAATAAAAGCACCAATTCTGAAATTATGCTTTGTACTCTTTTGAAAATCACTTGCTAGGCCTTTATTCCTTTATCTTTAAAATTAAAAGACAACACCTGTCTACAATGATTATAGGGTTTCCAGAAGGTCCGAATAAGATTCCAAATATATACAGGAACTCCCAAAGGCCTCAAACACAAAGCGTCATGGGATATAGATTGTGGTCCTTACCCCTGGAGTTGCATTCAGGAGGGTTCTCAAGTCGTTGAAATTACTTTCTGACAATTTCCGAGTCTTTTCAATGTGAGTCCTTATGTGTTGGCTCGCCACAAAACCACAGATGATACCAATGCTGCAGGAAAAGGAAAGGAGAGCATTTACTGTGGGAGCCATGGCTGTGTGGCCAGGTGCAGAGCAGCCCACAGCCGGGAGGAGGCGGAAGGCCTTCCTGTGCAGAGAACCCCTCCTCCCCAAGCCCAGCCCCTCCACTGCTACAGGCTTCCTGCCTCCATCCCATAATCCACCCACCACCAAATGTGGGCCACAGAACAAGACTCAGTCCTCTCAGGGAAGACACATATCCATTCAAGACACGTTGCTCTGTTAAATATGAGTCTTATAAATGGAACAATGTTCAGGAAATAGAAGTTACAAAGGTTATAAGACAGGGTGTGGAATACAGTCCCACTTCTGTACAGATGCGAATGTAGGTATACACTCTCCGTGCAGGGCATGCACATACACACACACACACACACA
>NW_006784252.1:0-651 GCF_000442215.2 Lipotes vexillifer
ACTTATCAAGAAAAAGAGGGAGAGGACTCAAATCAATAAAATTAGAAATGAAAAAGAAGTTACTACAGGCACTGCAGAAATACAAAGCATCCTAATACTCTAGTACAAGCAGCTCTATGCCAATAAAGTGGACAACCTGGGAGAAATGGACAAATTCTTAGAAAGGTATAACCATTCAAGACTGAACCAGAAATAAATAGAAAATATGAACTGATGAATTACAAGTAATGAAATTGAAACTGTGATTAAAAATCTTCCAACAGGGCGCTTCCCTGGTGGTGCAGTGGTTGAGAATCTGCTTGCCAATGCAGGGGACACGGGTTCGTGCCCTGGTATGGGAAGATCCCACATGCCGTGGAGTGGCTAGGCCCATGAGCCATGGCCGCTGAGCCTGGGTGTCTGGAGTCTGTGCTCTGCAACAGGAGAGGCCACAACAGTGAGAAGCCTGTGTACCACAAACAAAACAGAACAAAACAAAACAAAAAATCTTCCAACAAATGAAAGTCCAGGACCAGATGGCTTCACAGGTGATTTATTTATTTATTTTTGGTATGCAGTCCTCTCACTGTTGTGGCCTCTCCCTTTGCAGAGCACAGGCTCTGGACATGCAGGCTCAGCAGCCATGGCTCATGGGCCCAGCCGCTCCACGGC
>NW_006784253.1:0-215 GCF_000442215.2 Lipotes vexillifer
AAGAGACCTCTGGGACAACATTAAACACAACAACATTTGCATTATAGGGGTCCCAGAAGAAGAGAGAGAGAAAGGACCCGAGAAAATATTTGAACAGATTATAGTCGAAAAGTTCCCTAACATGGGAAAGGAAATAGGCACCCAAGTCCAGAAAGCGCAGAGAGTCCCATACAGGATAAACCCAAGGAGAAACACACCGAGACACATAGTAATCA
>NW_006784254.1:0-2094 GCF_000442215.2 Lipotes vexillifer
GGTAATATATAAATATATTACCCCATAAACTGGATTATATTTACATGGGTTTGTGGTATTAATAACGATTAATAACGATATATGTTAGTTCATAAATACTTTAATTACAAAAAATAAACATGTCATGTACTTAATTATTTATTTTTCCCATGTGAATTCTATCCTTGTGTTTCTCAGTGTAGTAGTTTCAGAATTGCCCAGATTAATACAGACTAAAATAAAAATAAACTTCTAATTCTTGAACTGGGAGGAAGTCTGATATTACTAGTTGCCATTTAATATCAGGAACATCCATCCATATGTATACCACCTAGGCTACAAGAGGATTTACTTAATTTATAGCAAGCATAAAGAATTTTTTAACAATCACTGATCAGTTTCAATGTTTTAACAAACCTGAGTTAGAATTGGTTTTACATATCCTTATCCCAAAGAAAATATCATTCACTGCTATTTAAATTAGAAAAGAACAAAGAGAATAACACACATAAAGTAAAATAATACTGTTATAAAATGGTATGATAGATGATTTGTTGAACCAGTAGCAGTAAGATTATGTTGCTTTTCATAAAATCCCTTTTGACTAAAAACTGCATGAGCATTTTAATGATCAATAAAGCCTTGAATAATTGGAATGCATGTAAAAATATAAACTGTCCTTTATACACGGGGACTTTATATCATAGAGGGCAAGTTATTTTAAAGACTTATGTAATGACACTAGCTGCTTCATTTTGAAATCTGGAATTGCACAGGTAGTGTAACCTAAGTGTGTGGAGCACACTTTAATAATAGGAAAGTATGCTAAACAGGAATTCAGAAAATATAGAAACCTGAACCTTTGAAATGGGTATTGCTATTTTGATATAAGAAGAAAGTGTTTCTTTCTTACTTTACTTATTAAAATATATGGATAAAAATCACTGTGCTGTGTGCTTCTCTGCATGTTTGAAAACCTTAAGTTTGCTATAGAATTCTTTGCAGAGAACTTAATTATAGATTGAAAAGTCCACATATCACACCAGATTAACTGATGTTTCATAAGTAGGTTATATTTAAAGTATTAAATCTACTATATTAATATTTGTGTGATAACCAGCAGCTATGTGTCAACTGAGGATTGGACACCAGAATGCGTATCTAAATAGAAGAAAGAAATTCAGAACTGCAAACATTAGATAGCTCAGATCACAAATTTCACAGAAATATGATAGGATCAGGTTGGGTAATTTCTAAATTCCTTTTCCAGCAACACATTGCTGTAACAAAAGGTCAAGAAAAAATTAATCTGTCATAGGTGGCATTTTTTAGCATTATTAGCTATTTCACAAGAAGAGTTACTCAAATTAAAACTTATTAAGTCCATGTAAGAAATAATTCCCAGAGTTTAAAAATAATTAGGGGTAGAAAATTTATAGGAATGAAGCAAAAATAAAACAAGACCACTGGATTTTATTTTTAAGACTAGATATTTTATAAGACGTTTTGTTTGGCAATAGTTATAAAGGTTTCAGCATTTTAAAACTTCATGAGATGTTATAGACAATGCCATTCACTCATTTATTAATTCAGTAATTCATCAAATATTAAGTGAACACTTAAAATGTGCCAACCAGTGTTCCAGTTGTTTAGAAAACTAAACGCCAGTTCTTGAGAAGGCAGAAGGCATCAGTGCTGGGATAAAAATTTCAGTGTATTACAACAGGCCTCACCTGAGAAAACACAAATCCATTATAATTTTATTTTACTGACTAGGTCCTGAAAATATTATCAGATAATCTAGGAGGCCAATGTTCATATAATTTTATTTGGTTACAAAAAGATTATGACTATGATAATAGTCACATTTTGGAAGTTCCTAAACTTTTAAAAAATACATAATATGAAGTAAGGATAATTTGTTAAAAGATACTTTTTTTCTAGTAGAAAAAAAGGCATTAAGTTTTAGGTAATTTGTTATAGCGGCAAAAGGTAAATAATACAGTGCAGTGTGCTTAGTATCTAGAATACTCCCTGGCACAAATCAGTCAACTAATAAGTATTTGTTGGTTGTTAAACATATAAATGGGATTGGTAAACACTATATACACTATT
>NW_006784255.1:0-304 GCF_000442215.2 Lipotes vexillifer
CTGAGCTCATTTCCTGACCCATCTCTTAACAAGGTCCTGAAATTGTCCCAAAGTAAGCCCTGACGCTGCTCCTTAGTGAGGCTCTGACGTAGTCCCTAACAGAGATCCTGAAAATGTCTTTTACGAAGACCCTAAGGCTGATCCCACGGAGGCACTTATACTACTCCTACGTCATGCCCGAACACTGTCCCTCACTCAGGCCCAAGAGATAGGGCTCACTTAGACCCTGTTGTCGAACCTAAGTTAGGCTCTGACGCTGTCCCTACATCAAGCCCTGACACTGGTCCTGATTAAGCCCTTGACA
>NW_006784256.1:0-571 GCF_000442215.2 Lipotes vexillifer
TTCTCTTTCTGATTTATTTCACTCTGTATGACAGTCTCTAGGTCCATCCATGTGTCTACAAATAACCCGATTTCATTCCTTTTTATAGCTGCTTAATATTCCATTGTATATATGTACCACATCCTCTTTATCCATTCATCTGTCGATGGACACTTAGGTTGCTTCCACGACCTAGCTATTGTAAATAGTGCTGCAATGAACATTTGGATGCATGTGTCTTTTTTTTTTGTGGTGCACGGTCCTCTCACTGTTGTGGCCTCTCCTGTTGTGGAGCACAGGCTCCAGACGCAAAGGCCCAGCGGCCATGGCTCATGGGCCCAGCGGCTCTGCGGCATGTGGGATCTTCCCAGACTGGGGCACGAACCCACATCCCCTGCAGTGGCAGGCGGACTCCCAACCACTGCGCCACCAGGGAAGCCCGGATGTGTCTTTTTGAATGATGGTTTTCTCTGGGTAAATGCCAGGTAGTGGAATTGCTGGGTCATATGGTAGCTCTATTTTTAGTTTCTTAAGGAACCTCCATACTGTTCTCCATAGTAGCTGTATCAATTTACATTCCCACCAACAGTGC
>NW_006784257.1:0-229 GCF_000442215.2 Lipotes vexillifer
AGGGTTTAGCGTACAGGTTAAGGTACGACTACGGTTTAGGGTTAGCGTATGTGTTATGGCACATGTAAGGGTTAGTGTACGAGTTAGGATTGGGGCACGAGTTATGGTAAGGCTTCGGGGAACGGTTAGGGATAGGGTTAGGGTTACGGAATGGGGACGGTTTAGTGTACATGTTAGAGTATGACAACGGTTTAGGATTAGCGTACGTGTTAGGGCACAGGTTAGTGTA
>NW_006784258.1:0-3161 GCF_000442215.2 Lipotes vexillifer
CAAAAAAAAAAAAAAAAAAAAAAAAAAATAGCATTAAAATATTTTATATTTTTGGATAATGTATTAATCCAAAGTAATATATATATATTCACTTAAAATATATTTATTATATGTCACTCAAAAGTTATTTTAAAAATGAAAGCCCTACAGACTATGTGGAATTACACATCCCACTGAAGAATTTTTTCAAGTGAAAAGGATTTTGAAAATGCTTATTTTGGCTAAACTCGTATCTTTCTAGTTAAGTCTTCATGAATCCAGTGGTTTTTATGATCCAAAGTAGATTATCTTCAAGTGAATCCTAATGTTGTTATTTAAGTCTATAAACGCTAAACTTAAAGATAAAACTGAAAGGAAGGAAAAGAATTATCTGTAAAAGAACCATCCATTAAAAATCTCTGAAAAAAATAAAAAAATAAAATAAAATAAAATAAAATAAAATAAAAACCTCTGTCTTTCAGATGCAAACTATTAGACAAAGAATGGACAAACAACGAGGTCCTACTGTATAGCACCGGGAACTATATTCAATATCCTGTAGTAAACCGTAATGGAAAAGAAATAAATAATTTTTTAAAAAAATCTCTTTCACTGTCTTCTCCCTCTCTCATCGTGTCCTCTTTATGGGCTGTGGGATCCAGTTTTACACAGCCTGACACAAAATCAGGCCTTATGAAAACATTCATGTCATCCGAAATTTTTTTATAGAAACCTACTTTTTTCCCACATTTGGAAGTTAAGGATTTCTGTTTGAGACATGTGAGAATCTGGTACCTGGTACTCATGGTGTCCATTTGCTCTCTTCTGCTTTCATTTCTAACTTTGCAAAACACAGAGACCAAAAGAAACTGCGTCCTAATCCTTAGTCATAATGGGACTGAAGTAGATAGAGGATGGCCTTTACACAGATGTGAAGTGTTCTTGATTTGAAGGTTTATATGGAATCCATGAGGTGCATGAAGAGTTAAAAGGAGAGAAGTCTTATAGGCAGTACACTCATTCTTTGGATTCCAGCCATTGTGTTTAAATTATGGAAGAAATAACTATGAATGTATACTTGACAAATTTTCTGGTTTCCAACACCCTTCACCTACTCTTCCTGGAAAACATTCAAATCGAAGTATATAATACTGTGCCTCTAGTGCTGAGAGCTTTTATGCCATGAGATCACAATTTAACTCATGACTCAGATGTAAAATTGTCACTCTTGGGGTTAAGTAAAGACTTGCTCTCTCCTTGGGGAACAGTGAACAAAAGCAGCTCAGTATCAGAAATATTGCCCATGTAGTAGAGACAGTAGTTTGGTTTAACAGCAGGTGTTTTGCACTTGATAATTACTGCCAGCATCTAATCTGATGCCTATCCTTTTTACTGAATAGAAATTAGAGTAATAATTTAAGAAACTGCTGGGAATAGAGTTAAGGTAGTTTTATGGACTGAATGTTTGTATCCCCCCACATTTATATACTGAAGCCCTACTATCCAGTGTGATGGTATTTAGAGATGGGATCATTGGGAAGTAATTAGGTTGAGATGAGGTCGTTATGGGGGTGCCCCATGATGGGCTCCGTAGCCTTATAAGAAGAGGAAGATACCAGAGCTCTCTCTTTCAGCCACGTGAGGACCCAAGAAGGCATGCAGCAGAAGTCAGAAAGAGGGCTGTCACCAGATCCTGACCATGCTGGAACCCTGATCTTGGACTTGCCAGCCTCCAGAACTATGAAAAATAAATATCTGTTCTTAAAGTCACCTAATCTATGGTATTTAGTTACAGCAGCCCAAGCCGAGACAGGCAGCACAGAGATGCATTACTTTTTTTACAAGGTGCCTCTTCATAGAACATATTAACACTCTTCTGATGAGTCTTAGTAGTAAAGTTTCAAGATGTGTAAAAACACTGACACTATACAAGGAGATAGGGTTTTCTTGTTATACCAATACCACACTTACGAGGGCATGTATTCCATTAATGATGAAGTAAGATCAAAGGATCTGGGTGAAATAAAATGCATTTAACACTAAAAATGTGTTGAGCAACTTCTAAAACTTGCAGGTTCCAGAGTCATCATGAGCATATATAATACCACTCTACTGATGTACAAAGTTTATGTCACTTGTCATACCCTTTATTTGTCACGAAGAGAATATTTTTTAGTGACTCTGATTAGTTCAATACCAAGTTATCCAAATATAGCTATAATTGGAGATCACAGATGAGTCAAATCCTACAATATAGCCAACATTTCTGCAGAGATATAATTCTTTGGATACCTGAAATCCCTACATTCTTTCCATCTTTATACTTTAGCTTTACCTAACATTTAATGTATATCTATTGTAAACTAGGCAAAGCCATGGATTGACGTTTACATAAACATGACTTAATCTTCATAACACTCTTATAGCGTAGAAACCATAACCTTTTTCTTCCCAGAAACTTTAATATTCAGAATGTTTAAAAGCCACTCAAATTGCTAGCCCTATACTGTCCTTATTGCTGGCAATTTCATAGAAATGAGAATGTCTTATTTAGCAAGAGTTCCCTCTGATTTTCCAGAGATGACTCTAATCAATTTGCTTGGTATTAATATCCTTTCTTGAACCAACTACTCTGTAAGAGGATGGCACAATCTCCCTGGACAAGGCTTGGTCTTTTGCTAATCCTTAGGCTGGAAGTTACGAGTGGGGACTGCCAGTCTACATAAATCACATGTACTAAGGAGAGGAAACGGGTTTTTCCCACAGAGATTCTGAACAGTAGACCAAAATTGAAATATATTTTTATAATGTTCTGTTCCTTGATTGTCAGCATCTATACATGCAACTCTCCCCAAATAAACATGCAAAACTGCCTGGCCTTATATGATACCACTATCCCACATACAACCCAAAAAGGTCTCACTCCATCCCACCAGGAGACAACTCAAAATTGTCCAATTATTACATCCTGATATCCAATAAACAAACCATGATACATGATTAATTTAACCATCCTCAACATAATCAATATACCATGGTGGACGGTAAACAGGATATCTTTGATAATGTCTGGAAAGAGGACACAGGAAAATCATAATTAAAATCCAAGCACAGGGGCCTCCCTGGTGGCGCAGTGGTTGAGAGTCCGCCTGCCAATGCGGGGGACACGGGTTCGTGCCCCG
>NW_006784259.1:0-242 GCF_000442215.2 Lipotes vexillifer
CTCACTACTAAAATCACTAAAATGCTAAACCTTTAATGGAACAGCCTTCTGGCTTGACTAGGAGCACTACTTCACAAATAAAGGATGAAACCAAAAGGTTTCTCAAACTCAGACCTAGAAGTGGGGAGAATGGTGGGAAGGCTGCAAATAGTCAATCATTTAATACTGAATGGAGAATGAAGGACTCTAGAACTAACCTTTGGAGAAAAGTAAGAACAGAAAAGATAAGATTTGGAACACTC
>NW_006784260.1:0-274 GCF_000442215.2 Lipotes vexillifer
TACAGGTCCAGGCATTCCATGGCATGTGGGATCTTCCTGGACTGGGGCACGAACCCATGTGCCTTGTATCAGCAAGCAGACTCTCAACCTCTGCGCCACCAGGGAAGCCCCCTGTCTTTTCTCCACTGTATATTCTTGCCTCCTTTATCAAAGATAAGGTGACCATATGTGTGTAGGTCTATCTCTGGGCTTTCTATCCTGTTCCATTGACCTACATTTCTGTTTTTGTGCCAGTATCATACTGTCTTGATTACTGTAGCTTTGTAGTATAGTC
>NW_006784261.1:0-246 GCF_000442215.2 Lipotes vexillifer
ACGAACCCGCGCCCCCTGCATCAGCAGGCGGACTCCCAACCACTGCGCCACCAGGGAAGCCCCCAGAATATCTTTTTAATGTCCTTCCCACTGAATATTCCGCCTGTTGTTTAATAAGGTAATTTTAAATCACTGATCAGAAAACAAAAACAGACCAAGAGGGGGCTTCCCTAGTGGCGCAGCGGTTGAGAGTCCACCTGCCGATGCAGGGGACACAGGTTCATGCCCCGGTCCAGGAAGATCCCA
>NW_006784262.1:0-647 GCF_000442215.2 Lipotes vexillifer
GGAAGATCCCACATGCTGCGGAGCACCTAAGCCCGTGTGCCACAACTACTGAGCCTGTGCTCTGGAGCCTGTGAGCCACAACTACTGAGCCTGGGTGCTACAACTACTGAACCCCACGTGCCTAGAGCCTGTGCTCCACAACAAGAAAAGCCACCGCAATGAAAAGCTTGCACACTGCAACAAAGAGTAACCCCCGCTCACCGCAACTAGAGAAAGCCCGAGTGCAGCACCGAAGACCCAATGCAGCCAAAAATAAAATATAAATAAATAAATAAATTTATTTAAAAAAAAAGACTTTATGTGAACATATGTTTCAACTCTTTAGGTATATACCTAGGAATGGAATTGCAGGGTCATATGGTAACTGTGGGTTTAACTTTTTGAGGAACTGTCAAAATTGTTTTCCAAAGTGGCTGCACCATTTTACAATTTAAGTTACTTTGTGTGTGTGTGTGTGTGTGTGTTTGCGGTACGCGGGCCTCTCACTGCCGTGGCCTCCCCCACCACGGAGCACAGGCTCCGGATGCACAGGCCCAGCGGCCATGGCTCACGGGCCCAGCCGCTCTGCGGCACATGGGATCCTCCCGGACCAGGGCACGAACCCGTGTCCCCCGCATCGGCAGGCGGACCCTCAACCACTGCGCCAC
>NW_006784263.1:0-1203 GCF_000442215.2 Lipotes vexillifer
GGCCGCTGAGCCTGCGCGTCCGGAGCCTGTGCTCCGCAACGGGAGAGGCCACAGCAGTGGGAGACCCGCGTACCGGAAAAAAAAAAACAAACAAAAAACCCCCAAAAAACCCCTAAAACTTCATGTCAATATTAACCCAAATTTGAACTCCTGTTAATGCCTTAAATAGAACATAGCTTTTCCCTTCCTTTTTAAAAATTTCCCAGCTGTGGAGAATCTAATGTGCCACTAAAAATGAGAGGAAAGTACAGTTTTATTATTTTCATGAATCTAGTGACCTCTACTCTTATACTACAAATTATTTGAGTTACACTGGATTTGAGACCAACACTGTTTCTCAGAAAATGAGTCATTGGAGGTTTAAGGACTTTTTTGGGGCTTTGTGCATTGTTCCTTAGGGTAAATTGCTGGCCACTCCCAAAGAATCACATGGTATTTTGTTTTTTTTCTCTGAATCTTCCTTTGGTTCTCAGTCTCATGAAATTGGCATCAACAGTGCTTACTTTTCCCCGGAGCTGGTGCTTGGAAACAATTCCTTTATTCAGAATAAGCTAATTATGAAGTAGCATCTTATTAAAATAGCAGCCTTTTCCTTTCTTCTTATCCCAAAAGCTCAAAGTGCTTTTCTTTTCCACACAAAATAGGGGTGAAATAAAATATACCACACAGAATTTTAAAATAATAGATGAAAACATATGCATACAGTCCAATAAGAAGTCAGTAATA
Source organism: Lipotes vexillifer (assembly GCF_000442215.2). Taxonomy (NCBI): domain Eukaryota; kingdom Metazoa; phylum Chordata; class Mammalia; order Artiodactyla; family Lipotidae; genus Lipotes; species Lipotes vexillifer. Next base: position 727 of record NW_006784263.1, read on the forward strand.
CATTCCTTTGTTCCCAGCATTTGGCCAAGAAAGAATACCTTGATGGTGATTTCAAGTCATAAGTTGTGGGCAACTGGAAATTCTAACTCAATATTTAAGAAGAAATAAATCTGTATCTATAGAACACAGAGTGAATTTAATCATTGTAGGGGAGCTAAGTCAGAATTTAGGTCAACAAGGCATTCATAGGAATGAGGACCATCACTTTTTTCACTTCCTCCTCTTAATTAATTAATATTGATTAGATGGTACATAGTTCATGGCTGTGCTAAGGCTGAGCAGATCAATATCAGCGCTCTTGACAAAACTGTGTTTTGTTTTGTTTTGTTTTGGGGCCGCCCTGCCCGGCTTGCAGGATCTTAGTTCCCTGGCAGTTAAAGCACTGAGTCTTAACCACTGGACCACCCGGGGAATTCCCAAAACTGTCTTTTACAGGAATGATTTCTTTTGCAGTTTTTCCTTCATTTAGTCTTTCCC
>NW_006784264.1:0-4289 GCF_000442215.2 Lipotes vexillifer
TAGAGTTTGTCATACAGAGTGAAGTAAGTCAGAAAGAGAAAAACAAATACTGTATGCTAACACGGTACTAGGGAGTATTATGCTACATGAAAGAAGTCAGACAGAGGATGAAAAATACCATATAATTTCACATATATGTGGAATTTAAAAAACAAGGAAACAAAACAAAATGAAAACTCATAAATACAGAGAAAAATGTGTTATTGCCAGAGGGGATGGGTTGGGGGGCAAAAGAGGCAAAGTATATTTAGAGGTGCAAACCTCCAGTTATAAAATAAATAAGCCACAGGGATGTAATATACAACATAAGGAATATGGTCAATAATAATGTAATAACTTTGCGTGGGGACAGATGGTTACTAGACTTATTGTGGTGATCATTTCATAATGTATGTAAATGTCAAATCACTATGTAATACACCTGAAACTAACATAATATTGTACATCAACTATATTTCCATTAAAAAAAAGAGAGACAAAGAATTCTAACCCAAAACTGATTTAAGCTTGTTGTATTTTCATACTTGATGGGACCTTAATTCTGTTTTTTCGTCTTTTCTAAACGTCAAAACTATCCCCCTAGCCACAAGCCATGCTATAATATGTTATAATTCTGTAGTCTACAGCTCACCTCAATTTAAATAAACAATCTATAAGGTGAAATGTTTGCCTACCTTTTTCTTTCTCAGCACAATGATTTTTCATAGTCAGGTAGAATCCATTCAATTTTCATATCTATCTGTATCAATATCTTGAGAGGGGTTCTTTAATATGCTTTTATATAAATTTAACCAAAAGATTTTTCTGTTTATTTGTTGCTGCTTAATAAATACCTCAAAACCTAATGGTTTAAAATAATAAATATTTTATTATATCTTATAATTTTATAGATCAGGATTTAGGCTGTGCTCAGTTGAGCAATTCTTTTCATGCAGTGCCTACAAAGGTCACTGCATGGTAACAACTGACAGACATATTGGTCTGGAGGGTCCAAGATAGCTTCATTCACAGGTCTGCCCCCTAGGTGGGGATGGATGGAAGACTGGCTCATTTAGGGCTATTGCCCAGAGTCCCTACATGTGACTTTTTCAGTACATCCATCTTAGGGTAAATTACAATCCGGTCATGGCTGCTTCAGGCTCTCAAAGAGAGTGTTCCAAGATAAAGGAAGTAGAAACTATCAGTCTTTTAAGGCCTGGGCCCAGAAACTATATTTCTTTGGTCAAACAATCACAAACCTCTGAATTTCAAGTGGAATTGACACGAGTCCACCTCTAAATAGAAAGCGAGTCAAAGAATTTGCAACCATCTTTAACTTTCCACACTACTAACTATAGGAGTCTATGGGGATGTACATAAAAATATATACAATAAATTGCAACATACACTCTCATTTCCCTGCTCTCAAAGAATACATGATGATTTGGCTGGCCTTGTGTCCTCTTCTTGCACTGTGAAATTCTGTGTTTTTTTCTGCTTCATGTGGTACTTGACTTGTTTCATATCTATTTGTTATAGGATGCCACCTTTACATCAAAATGTCTTTATTTTTTGCAGAAAATTATAATTATCCTTTACATGTGTTCAACATTCACTTTATCAACCACCTTTATTACTATTATTCTGCAGAAATTTTGTTTCTTTGCAATACATTCTGTGCAGTGCTGGCTTGGAGGTTTAAATTCCTGGCAATGGTGCCCTTATTCCTTTTTATTTGAACTCTTTAAGTTATGTGCTACATACTTTATTTTTGTTTGTGTTTCAAGATTTTAATTTTTAGAGCAGTGTTAGGTTTACAACAAATTTGAGAGGGAGGTACAGAAATGTCCCATATACCTCTTGCCCTCACACATACATAATCTCTCACATTATCAACATCACTCACCAGAATGGTACATTTTTTATCAAGAATGAACCTACATTGACACATCATAATCACCCAAAGTCCATAGTTTATGTTAGGATTCACTCTTGGTATTGTACATTTTATGGGTTTGGACAAGTGTATAATAACATATATCTATCATTATAATATCATACAGAATATTTTGACTGGTTAAAAATTCTCTATGCTCTGCCTGTTTATCTCTCCCTACAACTCCTGGAAACCACTGACCATTTTATTGCTTCCATAGTTTTGTCATTTCTAGAATGCAATATTTTATTTTATTTTGTTCGCTCTCTGACAGCTATGTCTGTGCAGATGAGAGACATTGAATGCTGCATACTCTAGCAAAAGTTTTCTCAATCTCTACATTGTTAACATTTTTGGAGGGATAAGATTTTTGTGGAGCACTGTCCTGTGCATTGTAAGATGTTTAGCTGCATCCCTGGCATCCACACACTAGATGTGAGTAGCACTACCCTCTCCCATTGTGCCAGTTGTGTTTAGACATTGCCAGACATGCCCAGTGGCACAATTATCCATTGTTAAGAGCCATCACTTTAGCAGGGATAGTAACTCCTTGATTAGAATTCAAGATGACAACAATAATTCTACCACTGGGTGGAAATACAGAACTCACATAAAACCCTGACACAGGAAAGAAGAAACTTCTCTGTTTAACTTATCAAGACCAAAATCCAGTGCACTCTGTGCTACTACTCTGTACCCAACCTGATTCCTAGATCCTTTCCCTGACCCATAGCCCCAGAGTAAGATTACATATAATCTCTCATTCTTAGCTACTCTGATTAGTGGTCTCCTCATGTCCTAGAACCCGAGTAATGCCTCTTAGATCCTGATTGCCTCACATTTCTTCCCACTTCAAAGATAGCTATCCTGTAGAAACTTCCATCAAATTCCCTTTCCTGAGATGGAAGATACTAAATTTTAATTAAACCTAGATAAACACATATGGCTAGAATTCCATGAATCAAATAACTTTTCTCCTCTTCCTTCCTGACTTTCATTGACCAATCACAAAAGTTTTTAGGTAAACATCTCCATTTAATTTTCAACAAATTACATGTAAAGAGGTAATTGATTTGTTAGAATTTTATAAAATTAGGAAAAAAAAAAACCTCCTCAGTTCTGGCCAAGCTGGAGTTAACCCATAAAATGTATTTCCCTTATTAATTAAAACTAAAAACTCTCTATAACATGCAAAAACAATGACCTGAGAACACTAAAAAAACAAAAGCAGAATTGCACACAGGGGTCAAAATTTGACTGTCAGAACATGACCTATTTTAGGTGGATTTCCCACTTTATTATTTCTTCTGACTTGAATGTAAGGGAAGGCCGTAGTCATGAATCTGTATGGAAGCAAAAACTCTGATAGGAACTCTATCTTTCTGTCCAAATAACCTGGGAAAAGGGACTGCTGTGGTTCAAAGAATCAGAAGGAAATCATGTTAATTTTGTTTTCCTCCTTTTTTAACTCTTGGCACGCCACAGGAGACAGGACCCAGTAGCAAAGCTGCATGGAAGTTGCAGCATAGGAAGATAAAGCTCTGAGTGAAACTACATCTGTCTAGTCAAAAGAACTGGGAAAATGGGTTTCTGTAGACCAGGAAATATTGGGAGAATTCTAGTAAAGAGAAAGTTGAAGAAGGAGATCAACTAATTCTGTACATGAACCTGTACATGTCCCAGGCTCACTCAACTATACATTCACAAGACAGAACAAACCAGCATAGCAAAGGCTATCAGAAGTAAACTAAGATTTATGTCACCAACCAAGTTTCAGATTAAGCCCTTAGTGGCATATATTTGAGGAGATCAAGACAACAGAACAAAGGCTTTACAGACCGAACTGAGATTAGAAGCATGGCCCACAAAAGGTAAGGCATAACTCCCAGTCTGCACCTAAAATAAAACAACAACTACACAAAACAAAAACAACAAAATAACATTTTTTGGAAGATTCTAGTAGGATTAACAATCTGTACAATGTTATATTTAAAATTACCAAAATAAATCCAAAATTATTTGAAATACAAAAATAACACAAAAACTTGACTTAATTTTAAGAAAAAATAGTCAATAGATGCCATCTCTAAGATGACCCATGTATTAGAATTATCATAAAAAGTCTTTAAGTAGCTGTTGCAAATATGCTCAATAAGGTAAAGTAAACATACTTGAGTGGAAAGATTGAAGTTTTCAGAAGATAAATTGAAACTTCAAAAAAGAACTAAATAGAAATTTTAAAACTGAAAAATACAGTAATAGAAATTTTTTTTTCTTTTTTTGCAGTACGCGGGCCTCTCACTGTTGTGGGCTCTCCCGTTGTGGAGCACAGGCTCCAGATGCGCAGGCTCAGCGGCCATGGCTCATGGGCCCA
>NW_006784265.1:0-4167 GCF_000442215.2 Lipotes vexillifer
TTAGGGTTAGGATTAGGGAACGGGGACAGTTTAGGGTACAGGTAAGAGTATGACAACGGTTTACGGTTAGCTTATGTGTTAGGACAGGGGTTAGTGTTAGCGCACGGGTTACGATTGGGGCACGGGTTCCGGTAAGGCTTCGGGTTTAGGTTAGGGTTAGGGTTAGGGAATGGGGATGGTTTAGGGTACAGGTTAGGGTACGACAACGGTTTAGGGTTAGCGTACGTGTTAGGGCATGGGTTAGCGTTAGCGTATGGGTTAGGATTAGGGCACGGGTTAGGGTAAGGCTCCGGTTAAGGTTTAGGGTTCGGGTTCGGGTTCAGGTTAGGGTTAGGGCATGGGGACTGTTTAGGGTAGAGGTTAGGGTATGACAACGGTTGAGGGGTAGTGTACGTGTTAGGGCATGGGTTAGCGTTAGCGTATGGGTTAGGATTAGGGCACGGGTTAGGGTAAGGCTCCGGTTAAGGTTTAGGGTTCGGGTTCGGGTTCAGGTTAGGGTTAGGGCATGGGGACTGTTTAGGGTAGAGGTTAGGGTATGACAACGGTTGAGGGGTAGTGTACGTGTTAGGGCATGGGTTAGCGTTAGCGTATGGGTTAGGATTAGGGCACGGGTTAGGGTAAGGCTCCGGTTAAGGTTTAGGGTTCGGGTTCGGGTTCAGGTTAGGGTTAGGGCATGGGGACTGTTTAGGGTAGAGGTTAGGGTATGACAACGGTTGAGGGGTAGTGTACGTGTTAGGGCATGGGTTAGCGTTAGCGTATGGGTTAGGATTAGGGCACGGGTTAGGGTAAGGCTTTGGGTTAGGTTTAGGGAATGGGGACGGTTTAGGGTACAGGATAGTGTACGACAACGGTTAAGTGTTAGTGCTCGTTTTGGGGCACGGGTTAGTGTTAGCGTACAGTTTAGGATTAGGGCACGGGTTAGGGTAAGGCTCCGGTTAAGGTTTAGGGTTCGGATTCGGGTTCAGGTTAGGGTTAGGGCATGGGGACTGTTTAGGGTAGAGGTTAGGGTATGACAACGGTTGAGGGTTAGTGTACGTGTTAGGGCATGGGTTAGCGTTAGCGTATGGATTAGGCTTAAGTCATGGGTTAGGGTAAGGCTTCGGGTAACGATTTGGGTTTGGGTTAGGGTTAGGGAACGGGGACGGTTTAGGGTACAGGTTAGACTATGACTATGGTTTAGGGTTAGCGTACGTGTTAGGGCATGGGTTAGTTTTAGCATACGGGTTAGGATTAGGGCACGGGTTAGGGTAAGGCTTCGGGTAAGGTTTAGCGTTCGGGTTAGGGCTAGGATTAGGGTTAGGTAACGGGGAAGGATTAGGGGACAGTGTAGGGTACGAGAATGGTTTAGGGTTAACGTACCTTTTAGGGCATGGGTTAGTGTTAGCGTACGGGTTAGGATTTGGGTACCGGTTACGGCAAGGCTTCAGGTAACGGGTAGGGTTAGGGTTAGGATTAGGGAACGGGAACAGTTTAGGGTACAGGTAAGAGTATGACAACGGTTTAGGGTTAGCTTATGTGTTAGGACAAGGGTTAGTGTTAGCGCACGGGTTACGATTAGGGCACGGGTTCGGGTAAGGCTTCGGGTAAGGGTTAGGTTTCGGGTTTGGGTTAGGGTTAGGGTTAGGGAATGGGGATGGTTTAGGGTACAGGTTAGGGTACGACAACGGTTAAGCGTTAGTATACGTGTTAGGGCACGGGTTAGCGTTAGCGTACGGGTTAGGTTTAAGTCATGGGTTAGGGTAAGGCTTCGGGTAACGGTTAGGATTTGGGTTAGCGTTAGGGAACGGTGACGGTTTAGGGTACAGGTTAGGGTACGACAACGGTTAAGCGTTAGTATATGTGTTAGGGCACTGGTTAGCGTTAGCGTACGGATTAGGTTTAAGTCATGGGTTAGGGTAAGGCTTCGGGTAACGGTTAGGATTTGGGTTAGCGTTAGGGAACGGTGACGGTTTAGGGTACAGGTTAGGGTACAACAACGGTTGAGGGTTAGTGTACGTGTCAGGGCATGGGTTAGCGTTAGCGTACGGATTAGGCTTAAGTCATGGGTTAGGGTAAGGCTTCGGGTAACGGTTTGGGTTTGGGTTAGGGGTAGGGAACGGGGACGGTTCAGGGTACAGGTTAGACTATGACTATGGTTTAGGGTTAGCGTACGTGGTAGGGCATGGGTTAGTGTTAGCGTACGGGTTAGGATTTGGGTACCGGTTAGGGCAAGGCTTCAGGTAAACGGGTAGGTTAGGGTTAGGATTAGGGAACGGGAACAGTTTAGGGTACAGGTAAGAGTATGACAAAGGTTTAGGGTTAGCTTATGTGTTAGGACAAGGGCTAGTGTTAGCGCACGGGTTATGATTAGGGCACGGGTCCGGGTAAGGCTTCGGGTAAGGGTTAGGTTTCGTGTTTGGGTTAGGGTTAGGGTTAGGGAATGGGGATGGTTTAGGGTACAGGTTAGGGTACGACAACGGTTTAGGGTTAGCGTACGTGTTAGGGCATGGGTTAGTGTTAGCGTACGGGTTAGGATTAGGGCACGGGTTAGGGTAAGGCTTCGGGTAACGGTTAGGGATAAGGTTATCGTTAGGGTTTGGGAATGGGGACGGTTTTGGGTACAAGTTAGAGTTTGTCAGCGGTTTAGGGTTAGTGCACGTGTTGGGGCACGGGTTAGTGTTAGCATAGGGGTTAGGATTAGGGCACACGTTAGGGTAAAGCTTCGGGTAAGGGTTAGGCTTAGGGTTAGGGTTAGGGAACGGTGACGCATTAGGGTACAGGTTAGGGTGCGACAACGGTTAAAGGTTAGTGTACGGGCATGGGTTAGTGTTTGTGTACGGTGTAGGATTAGGGTACGGGTTAGGGCAAGGCTTCGGGTTAGGTGTAGGGGATGGGGCCGGTTTAGGTTACGGGTTAGGGTTCGACAACGGCTGAATTATCGTGTACGTGTTAGGGCACGGGTTAGTGTTCGTATTCGGGTTAAGATTAGGGTACGGGTTAGGGTAAGGCTTCGGGTAACAGTTAGGATTAGGGTAAGCGTTACGGTTAGGGTTAGGGAACGCGGACTGTTTAGGGTACAGGTTAGTGTACGACAAAGGATTAGGGTTAGCGCACTTATAGGGCACGGGTTAGTGTTCGCGTACGTGTTAGGATTAGGGCACGGGTTAGGGTAAGGCTTCGGGTTAGGTTTAGGGAATGGGGACGGTTTAGGGTACAGGATAGTGTACGAAAACGGTTAAGTGTTAGTGCTCGTTTTGGGGCACGGGTTAGTGTTAGCGTACAGTTTAGGATTAGGGCACGGGTTAGGGTAAGGCTCCGGTTAAGTTTTAGGTTTCGGGTTCGGGTTCGGGTTAGGGTTAGGGAATGGGGACTGTTTAGGGTAGAGGTTAGGGTATGACAACGGTTGAGGGTTAGTGTACGTGTCAGGGCATGGGTTAGCGTTAGCGTACGGATTAGGCTTAAGTCATGGGTTAGGGTAAGGCTTCAGGTAACGGTTTGGGTTAGGGTTAGGGAACGGGGACGGTTCAGGGTACAGGTTAGACTATGACTATGGTTTAGGGTTAGCGTACGTGGTAGGGCATGGGTTAGTTTTAGCGTATGGGTTAGGATTAGGGCACGGGTTAGTGTAAGGCTTTGGGTAAGGGTTAGGATTTGGGTTAGGGCTAGGATTAGGGTTAGGTAACGGGGAAGGATTAGGGTACAGTGTAGGGTACGAGAATGTTTTAGGGTTAACGTACGTTTTAGGGCATGGGTTAGTGTTAGCGTACGGGTTAGGATTTGGGTACTGGTTAGGGCAAGGCTTCAGGTAACGGGTAGGGTTAGGGTTAGGATTAGGGAACGGGGACAGTTTAGGGTTAGGGTTAGGGTTAGGGTTAGGGTTAGGGAACGGGTACGCATTAGGGTACAGGTTAGGGTGCGACAACGGTTAAGGGTTAGTGTACGTGTTAGGGCATGGGTTAGTGTTTGCGTACCGTCTAGGATTAGGGTACGGGTTAGGGCAAGGCTTCGGGTTAGGTTTAGGGAATGGGGACGGTTTAGGTTACAGGTTAGGGTACGACAATGGCTGAAGTTTCGTGTACGTGTTAGGGCAGGGGTTATGGTTCGTTTTCAGGTTAAGATTAGAGTACGGGTTAGGGTAAGGCTTCGGGGAACGGTTACGGTTAGGGTAAGGGTTAGGGTTTGGGAACA
>NW_006784266.1:0-4964 GCF_000442215.2 Lipotes vexillifer
GGGTATAACACTTTTATATTCATATGATACAAAGTTGCAGAACAGAGAATAACATTTGTCTTGGAGGTTTATAGGAACAATATGACCTGACCTACATGGACAGCTGCAAGAACAAAGGATGCCTGACACCAAGAAGTTTGCAACAACCAACAATGCCCATCCCTCACCTTGAATTTAAAAACACTTTGCTGAAACCCTTTGGGGAGTTCGGGATATTTTGGGGCATGAGCCACCCTTTCTCCTTGCTTGGCCCTGCAATAAACTTTTCTCTGCTCCAAACTCCAGCATTTCTGTTTGTTTGGCCTCACTGTGAGTCAGGCATACAAACTTGTATTCGGTAACAAATTCATTATATAAAGCTTACTGGAGACATGGCACTCTACCAAAAACACCAAAGGAAATCATTTCCTTTTGTGTCTCTACTCATGTGATTTTCTATGGCTGGCAAAATCAAGAGACAAAAACCTAACACACACAACCCACAAACCTTTAAAGAAGTCCTCAAACCACCAGCCTGCGGTGTAACCCTTAGTGTCTGAACCATGGGCCTGAGCTGCTGAAATGGCAGCAAGAGGAGCAGAGCAGAAATAATTTCCACAATCAAAGGCTCTCTTAATATTTTACTACATTATTTACAGCTTGGGAAGACAGGAGCCTTCACAAAGAGCTACCCTTTGACCATATAAGGCAGTTTTAATGTAAAAATCAACTCTGACTTTATATCTGTCTTAATTTAGATTTCCATTTATTAAGGAAGTAATAACACACTCCAAAAATTAAGTTTGACATCTGATTAAAATGTCCAACCAATTTCTTTACCCATTAGTCTGTGTAAGATGTGAGTCTAAATTTTTAGGAATCCTTTAAAGAATTTCGTTGGCCAGCTTTCATTACCTTTTTCCTTTTAATACCCTCCAGGTACCAATCTCAGAAAGTGTTTGTGTTCCGGTAGCAGAATCATTTCTAGTTCCAACACTAGATGAGATGATGAGGAAGTGGATGAGGTAGAAGTTTTGTATAAAAATTTAGTGCAGTCGTGAGGCCAGGTTAACAAAAACCTGCCTAAGGTTGGCCAGCCTCTCATTTATTCCCTCACAGTAACCTCTGCTTTTCCAATGTCATAGCATCAGGATAGAAGGGAAGAAAATACATGTAAGTAATGCTGCCGACTACACCTTCAGCAAATTTAGTATTTGTTTGAATTTTCCCCCAGGGATAGTGAAGGATTTGCCTTGATCTCTCCGTACCTCCGGCTTCATCTCTTTGGACCAAAGTTTCTCACCTTCAGCACCATTGACATTTTGGGCTGAGTCCTTCTTTGCTGGGGGGCTGTCCCATGCATTGCGGGAGGTTTAACGACATCTCTGGCCTCTACCCACCCACTAGATGCACCCACTAGTAGCACTCCCTAGACCCAGTGGAGATAATAGAAAATGTCTTCAGACGTTGCCACATGTGTCAAATGTTCTTAGTGGGGCCAGGGGAATTCAGACCTCATACTTTGTAAGGCTTGCAGTGCTCTTGGAGGACACCCTCCCTTACTTTTCCCTGAGAGTGAGTAGATTTCGAGGTCAATTAGGCGAATCCAATAGTTCCCTTTTTGCAGGATTTACAACAGAGAAGTGGGGGGAAGAAGGAACAAGGACAAAAGGAGGGTGTGCATAATTCCCCTTTCTCCTGCATTGGAACGGGTAATATGGGATCAGTGGAACTCTTCTTGGAGAAGCTGTCCTCAATCCTCCTGGGCTAAAAGGTCAGAGTGAAGCCAGGGGTGGAGAGGGAGTTGAGGGGAAGAAGAAAAAGGGGGCTGTGTTTTATCTCATGTCTGTAGCCCTCACACAGTGCCTGGCACTCGGCGGGTACGCAGAGATTGGTCCATCCACAGAGCCTGAGCATAAATTCCATCCCGAGCTCTTCACACTCAGCAGCAGTGGTGTCTGTCCTGACCACTCAGAGTGGTGTCCATCCTCATTCACAAGCAGAGAGACTCAAGAATTTCCAGTCCTGGGCAAAAACCACCCAACGAGTATCATGCCTTTTTGTATAACTTGATAGGTATGTTCCATTTTTACCACTTTCCTTCCCACTTACGGACATTTTTGTAATTCTTCTTAGTATTAATCACTAACTGGCCGATAGATTTCTTCTGAAGTTATCTTTTGTTGGTGTCAATAATTGGCTGGCTGGCTAAAATTGTAATAAGAAAGAACAAATCTGACTTCATATTGGATCTGTTTCTTTTACTTTAACCTTCATATTCTATTGCTTTTTCTACAAGTTAAGAATGTTGCCTAGAGACAGAAATATACAGAATAGTCCATTCTCAAGGCTCTGACCTTTAAGGGTATAACACTTTTCCATTCATATAGAGATAAAAAGCAGAACAGAGAATAACATTTGTCTTGTTGGAGGTTTATAGGAACATCATGACCTGACATATGTGGACAGCTGTAAGAACAAAGGATTCCGACACCAAGAAGTTTGCAATAACCAACCACACTCCTCCCCTTTTAGTATAAAAGAAGCCTGAATTCTAACTTGGGTGAGAGGTTCTTTGGGACAGTGGTCCACCATCTTCTCGTTTTGCTGGCTTTCCGAATAAAGTCGCTATTTCTTGCCCCAGCAACTCGTCTCTCGATTTATTGGCCTGTCATGTGGTGAGCAGTATGAGCTTGGATTCTGTAACAAAATGAAGAACTTGTTTGTCCGTCCCCAGGGCCTTATTGAGTACAGACTGGGCACTTTTCCTTGTGGTACCACAGCTCTGGATATCGATTGGATATGCAAATTCAGGTGAGTAGATTGTAGTGACCACTTCCATAGTGAGGTGATGCTCTGAGCATTTAAAACATTTGACATAGTGCATAATTGTTTTTTGTATGTATGTGGCAATACCCGATTCAAAGAGGATGAAATTCCCAGAGCACAACATGTTCGAATCTACTATGTTGTGATTAAATAGAATATATCCACATAACAGGGCTCAGAATGCAGCTTCCTGATCTAGGCCAGCTGTGAGTGTGTTGAGGTTTACCCTGAAGCTGAGAGTCTTGAATTTACATCTTCAGTCCTGACCTCTCTCTGGGATTCCAGACTTCCAACTTGACTTTCCCACTTGGATGCCCAACAGAGTTTCCAACCTATTATGCTTAAAACAGACTTCCGGATGCATGCGGTCCCCTGACCTGCCTGCCAGCATCCTTCCGTCTCTGGTGATGGCAACTTCAGACTTCCAGTAACTCCTGCCAGAAAATTTAGAAACCTTCTCCATTCCTCTCTTTCTGTCTCTCCCCACATCAAAACCACAAAGAAGTCTTATTAGCACTGGACTGGCTTTAGGAATTTATCCAGAGACTGATCACCTACCAGCACCCCTTCGCTACAGCCCTGTTTTACATTACTGTTGTCTTTCTCCTGTTACTGAACTGGCCTCCCTGTTCCCATTCCTGTGCCCTGTCTCCTCTCTGACCCCAATTTTTTCTCAACACGGAGTGATCCTTTTAAAATTAAATTAAATCAGGTCATTCCTCTGCACAAAAATAATCTCACAGAGATGTTTTCCGTTCTCATTATAATAGAAGCCATAACTCTCACAATGGCCTCTAAGGCCAGCATATGTGCCGCCCTCCTGCTTTCCATTACCTCCTGGCCTCATCAGCCACCATTCTCCCCATCACTCATGGCCACCTGGGGTGCCTTACTATTCCTCAGCCATGCCCGGTCCTTTCATCCCAGGGCTCTGTGCTTGTTCCCTCTGCCTGGGGTGCTCACACCCAAATAACCCCACGCTAGGACCCTCCCTGCCATTCTTTGCTCAAATAGCATCTTTTCAGTTTGGTCCGCTCTGGCCACCCTATTGACACCTGAACCTTCCCCCTCATCCCGAGACCTCCAATCCCTTACCCGTCTCACTTTCCCCTTTTTCTGTAGCACTCACCCCCTGTCTCCTCACCTGCCGTAGCCTCGATTCACGGTCTGCTGTTCCAGCTGGAATGTGATCTTCCTCTCTTTTGCTCCCTGATGCATATTACAGCACCCAGCACAGGGTCTGGTACCCAACAGGCTCTCAAAGAGTACTGGTTACATGAATGTACATGACGGAATTAATCTCTCATTTCTTCAGGTCCCATGTTATCTTTTTCTTTATAGTTTTGGAAGCAGTCTCCCATCTGCTCTATTGGGCTACTGTTTGCTTTTTGCAATTTACCATCTACTGTTTACTGTCATTGGTAAGTGAAAATCGTCTGACCGTGAAGGTCTCCTTTCGATTAGAGGTGGCTCATTTTTCAAGACACCTTTGATTTTAGGGTGTAAAGTCTTTTCAAATCACACTGAGAATATAGTGGAGTTTTTAAAAAATTTGTTCTACTTGCAGCGACTCTTTTACTGGACTTAACTTTGATTGACTTGATCGTCCCTTTGGAACTGGCCAGTCTCTTAATATGCTCAGTGATTGTTTTCTCTCTGTTGACACTTGTTGGGGATTACTGGCTGAGATGGGCTCCATCAGAAACTGTTCAGGTCACAGCTCTCATCTTTTAGTCACTGTCAAGAGGGAAAGGGAAACCTTTAGACCGGTTGTATTTCACCTTGACTGTTTAAACAACCCATCATTTTTTCTAAGGAAAGGGCAGAGCTGCAGCAGAGCACGGCAGCCCTACTGCTGGGAGTCTGCCCTCCCAGACGGCTGAGGCTTGCCTCCCCCAGCAGCACTCGGTGGGGTCCCCTCTGCCGTGTCTCTGCTCTCTTCCGAGGGTCATCCCTACCTCTTGCAGCCCGGGGAGCAGGCTCTCGGGTTAGCTATGGGGCTGAATCAATGTGTCCTCCGTTCGCCATCTTTTCACCTTCAACCGTCCATCCACCCTTATTCCTCCCTACTCAGGTCCAAATGATTTGTGTGGTTTTCTTTTTTTTGCGGTACGCGGGCCTCTCACTGTTGTGGCCTCTCCCGTTGCGGAGCACAG
>NW_006784267.1:0-650 GCF_000442215.2 Lipotes vexillifer
GAGAGAGAGAGAGAGAGAGAGAGAGAGAGAGAAGCTCACTGGAATGAACCTCATTCTCTACCTTTGCCCCTTAGGCCCAAAGGGCACTTGCGCGAACCCCCGGCTCCCGCGGCTTCTGGGAGCTGAGGAGTCAGCGGGGGCGACCCGTGCACTCGGGGGCATAGCTGTGGATCCGAGGACTCTGCGGTCGGTGCGGGAGCCCTAAGGCCGACTGTGGGAGGCTCGGAACCCTAAAACCAGGGCCTCTCGGAAGCCGCAGTCTCCTTGCCTGAGAGGTCTTGGGGCTGCAAGGTTCATTCTTCACTTTAAAAAGTTGGCGACTAGGATAGTGGCGGCAGGCCCTACGGATTTCAGGGATGTGTCACGAAGCTGCCGCGCCTGCCGTGTTTCCGTAGTGTAGCGGTTATCACGTTCGCCTCACACGCGAAAGGTCCCCGGTTCGAAACCGGGCGGAAACAAACGGTCTTCCTCTCTGAAACTTTTACCTTCCCTTTCAAAACAGAAAAACGGGAGGAAGGCAGCGGCTGAGGCAGCGGGCGCAGCTGCATTTTCCATCCCCAAGGTACAGGCCAGGAGTTCCGCTGCTGCCTGACAGCCTGCTCAGCACGAGGAGCCAGCCCTCCTTTCTCCGCTCTGAGTCACTGCGGAGT
>NW_006784268.1:0-279 GCF_000442215.2 Lipotes vexillifer
TCTTTCCAACAGCCTGGTCATGGAAGCAACCTAAATGCCCATTGACAGACGAATGGATGAAGAAGATGTGGTACATACATACAATGGAATATTACTCAGCCATGATAAGGAATGAAATTGGGTCATTTGTAGAGACGTGGATGGATCTAGATTGAAGTAAGTCAGAAAGAGAAAAACAAATATTGTATACTAACGCATATAGTGGAACCTAGAAAGATGGTACAGATGAACTGGTTTGCAGGGCAGAAATAGTGACACAGATGTAGAGAACAAATGTAT
>NW_006784269.1:0-614 GCF_000442215.2 Lipotes vexillifer
CTCTTTCCCGATGGTTACCAACACATGTTTAGAGTGAGACAGATCTTAATTTTATACCTGACTCTCAAATTTAAAGCTCTGTGACCTTAGAAAGTTAATCTCTGGGTCTTAGTTTCATCAGTAAAATCAAAACAAGAAAAACATCTATAACTCATGGAGTGGCCATGGGAGACAAACAGAATATTTTATTTTGAGCTGCTTAGCTCAGAATTTGAGGATATATAAAATTCTCAATAAATGTGTGCTACTGTCTCCTTTTTTTTTTAACTGTAACAAATGCCACCAAGTGCTTCTGACTATTTTCAAAGTCTTCTAACAAGTGGAACTGCTGTATAAAGTTATTTTAATATATAATATTGCCAAATCGCTTTCCACCATGTGTACAGGAGTTTCACTACTGTTAACCATTAACCAACATTCATATTACTTTTTAAATCCTTGGTAATTATTTAAAAAAATATATTAAAAAATTTTAATTTTAGCTACTAATGAGGTTGAACTTGTCCTATGTTTTAGACTTTCATATTTCCTCTTTTTTTTTTTTCTGCGGCACACGGGCCTCTCACTGTTGTGGCCTCTCCTGTTGCGGAGCACAGGCTCCGGACGCGCAGGCT
>NW_006784271.1:0-537 GCF_000442215.2 Lipotes vexillifer
TCAAACCTGTGTCCCCTGCGTTGGCAGGCGGATTCTTAACCACTGCACCACCAGGGAAGCCCTTTGTTGTTGTTTTTAAATAATCCAGGAAGTGGACCAAAGCACTCCCTTCCTTTATAAGCCACAATGCATTGAGATGTAACTTCGAAGGTGGAGGCATTTGCTTATTCTTAAGCAGACCCTGGGTACTTTCAAATTATAAGGGAAGTAATTGGAAATTCTTAGGGTCAGATCACAATTGCCTCAGGAGTAAATGCATATTGTGAATTCCTGCAGAGAGGATATTGTCAATTCCATTACAGTCACAACTCTTTAAATCGAACCTTTTCTCTCCTTTCCACCATCACCAACCTAAGTCAGGCCTCACCATCTCTTGTATGTACCATTGCTTTCGCCCTCTAACAAATTTCTCCGTCTTCAGTTTCAATCCCTCGGACCCAGCTTTTAGTTTAGTTTTGTTTTGTTGCTTGTTTGTTTAACATCTTTATTGGAGTATAATTGCTTTACAATGGTGCGTTAGTTTCTGCTTTATAACAA
>NW_006784272.1:0-927 GCF_000442215.2 Lipotes vexillifer
GGATTCTTAACCACTGTGCAACCAGGGAAGCCCCTACACGTTAATTTTTGTGATACCATCCAAAGGTAGAAAATCCCACACATCTACAACACATTTATTGACACACATAAGCACAGAGACAGATGCAAACAGAGACCTTATAGTTTCATTTTAAAATTTATGCCATGAATCAGGTACAATAGTACAAAGCACACTAGTCATAAAAGGACAGTTGGAACAAGTTAAGTTTATCTTCTCAGATGGCTAAATCTCTCCTCCACCACCCAGGTATATTTTAGCTTAAAGGAAAAGGTCTAAAAGAAAACTCCTATCAGGATCTGTATATTAGCTTCCAGATTGGCCAAATTTCTGATCATAAAGTTACTAAATCCTTTCAAATATCTTGTCGGGTTTCAGCTGGGACAAACAGTAAATATTTCTGGCAGTATTAAATAACTCCATGGACCCAAGAGGTGCCTTCAAAGAAGGTGCAAAGGTTATTACCTTCCAGAGATCCAGAGTCACTCCTGAAGATAGCCAAAAGGAGGAACCAACAGCTGCTTGTCCCAGGCAGGTAGAAAGCCAAGCCAAGGTCTTCAGATGCAAAACAAGACAAGCAAGGAGAGAGAGGATCGATAATGAATGGGCCTGGACCTGGAAAGAAGAGACAACGTGAAATTCTATTTTCCTATCGCAACTGGCCACTGCAGATGGAGATTTGGGAGAGCTGATCTTAGTAAGAATTTTCACCTTTTGTTGGCTTCTGCCAGATTTTTTTAAGGATTGCATCTACAGGTTCTAAGTGGGGTTTAAAGTGGATAGTGTAGCTCCAGTATTTACCAGAATTTGGCAAGGTTTTCTTATTAATTTTTTTTTTTTTTTGCCGTACGCGGGCCTCTCAGTGTTGTGGCCTCTCCCATTGCGGAGCACAGGCTCCGGACGTGCAGG
>NW_006784275.1:0-688 GCF_000442215.2 Lipotes vexillifer
CTGCCAACAGATGAATGGATAAAGAGATGTGGTATCTATATACATACACGTATACATACAGTGGAATATTATTCAGCCATAAAAAGAATGAAATCTCACTATTTGCAACCATCATGGATGGACCTTGAGGGCATTATGCTCAGTGAAATAAGCCAGACAAAGACAAATACCTTATGCTCTCACTTATATGTGGAATCTTAAAGACAAAAACAAAAGCCTCACAGAAACAGACCAGATTTGTGGTTACCAGAGGTGGGGGTGGAGGTGGACAAAAGGAATGAACAGGGTCAAAAAGCACAAATTTCCAGTTATAAAGTAAATAAGTCATGGGGAATATTATGTCCAGCATGGTGACTATAGTTAAGAATACTATCTTATAGTACATTTGAAAGTTGCAAAGAACAAATCTTAAAAGTTCTCAGAAGAAAAAAAAATTGTACCTATTAATGGTGATGAATGTTAACTAGACATATTGTGGTGATCATTTTACAATACACATAAACATCAAATCATGATAGTGTACACCTGAAACTAAAGTTATATGTCAATAAATAGCTAAATAAAAATCTCAGCTGCAAAAAAACCCCAAAGTTAGCAGAAGGAAAGAAATCATAAAGATCTGATGAGAAATAAATGAAAAAGAAATGAAGGAAATGATAGCGAAGATCAATAAAACTAAAAGCTGGTT
>NW_006784279.1:0-896 GCF_000442215.2 Lipotes vexillifer
CCGTGTCCCCTGCATCGGCAGGCGGACTCTCAACCACTGCGCCACCAGGGAAGCCCTGGACTTCACAGTGCTTGAGGCCATGTCTCCCAAGTGGCCATTCAGCTGGGTTCCTGGTTAACAGTATGATGGCTTTCCTTCCTTCCTCCCTCCCTTCCCTCCCCGCTTCCTTCCTTCCTTCTTGTTTCTGGGTGAGAGGGGGCTGGTTAGGCAAGGGTCAGCATGAGCAGTGAACTAGACCAGAATGAAGATAGAAGGATAGAATATAGTTTAGATTAAGTCCTTTGGGCCCGAGGGACTACATGGGTGTGTTAGTTGTGATAGGTAATGCTGGTTAAACAAAAAAAATCAGAAACTTACTGTAAAAAAGGCTTATTCTCATTTATCCCACATGTTAATCACAGGTCAGCAGGGGGCTCTACTTGGCATTGTAGGCACTCTAGGATTCCGACTGATGGAGAAGCCACCATCTGGATCATTGCAGGTTTTCAGAGCAGAGGGAGGGAGAGCTCTGGCATTAAATGCTTCAGCCTAAAAGTGACTCTTGGTAATTCTGCTTATAACTCATTGACCAGAATAATCACATGGTCCCCACCATGTGGGGGGCTACAGGGGGGCCAGGGAGTGCAATCCTACTGTGTGCTGAGCAGGTGGGAAGTCAGAACTACTTGGTGGATAGCACTAATGAGTTTAAGAGGCTCCATGGTTCCAAGCCCCTTTGTCATGAGCTTTCCCAGGACTGTGGCCATCAGCTACTCAGTTGTCAAATATTTGCTGAGGGCCTATTCTCAGTCCATCATTGGGCTGGGTTCTGGAAATATAAAAGTGAATAAGCCGGGCTTCCCTGGTGGCACAGTGGTTAAGAATCCGCCTGTCAATGCAGGGGACACGGGTTTGAG
>NW_006784280.1:0-1482 GCF_000442215.2 Lipotes vexillifer
TGTATTGCTATAAACTTCCTTCTTAGAACTGCTTTTGCTGCATCCCATAGGTTTTGGATCATTCTGTTTTCATGTCATTTTTCTCTAGGTATTTTTAAATTTACACTTTAATTTCTTCAGTGATCCATTGGTTGTTTAGTAACATATTGTTTAGCCTCCATGTGTTTGTTTTTTAGTTTTTTTCCTGTAATTTACCTCTAATCTCAGAGTTGTGGCTGAAAAAGATATGATTTCAGTTTTCTTAAGTTTACCGAGGCTTGATTTGTGGCCCAAGATGTAATCTATCCTGAAGAATGTTACTTGTGCACTTGAGAAGAAAGTGTGTTCTGCTGCTTTAGTATGGAATGATCTAAAAATATCAATTAATTCCATTTGGTCTAAATTGTCATTTTAGTCAGTGTGTTTCCTTGTTAATTTTCTGTCTGGATGCTCTGTCCACTGGTGTAAGTTGGGTGTTAAAGTCCCCCACTATTATTGTGTTACTGTCGATTACCCCTTTTATGGCTTTAGCATTTGCCTTATGTATTGAGGTGCTCCTACGTTGGGTGCATATATATTAACAATTATTATGTCTTCTTCTTGGACTGAGCCCGTGATCATTATGTAGTGTCCTTCCTTGTCTCTTGTAAGAGTCTTTATATTTTATTTATTTAAAAAATTCTTCCACTCCCCCAGATTTATTGAGATATAATTGACATATAATATTGTGTAAGTTTAAGGTATTTAATGTGATGATTTGATACATGTGTACATATTGTGATATTTTTAGTACATAATGTTGATGCATCCTTCACCTCTCATAATCACAATTTTTGATTGGTCTTATGGTGAGAATATTTAAGATTTACTGAATTAGCAGCTTTCAATATACAATACAGTATTAATAACTATAGTCACTATGCTATACATTAGATTCCCAGAACTTTTTCATTGTGTAGCTGGAAGTTTAGGTTTAGATTACTTCCATATCTTGGCTATTGTGAATAATGCAGCAATTAACATGAGAGTGCATATATTTCTTTGATACCTTGTTTTCATTTCTTTGGGCTACATACCCAGAAGTGGAATTGCTGGGTCATATGGCAGTTTTGTTTGTAATTTTTTGGGGTACCTCCACACTGTTTTCCATAATGACTGAACCAGTTTACATTCCCACCAACAGTGCATAATTGTTCCCTTTTCTCCAACATTTATTATTTGTCATCTTTTTGATGATAGCCATTCTGACAGGTATGAGGGGATATCTCATTGTGGTTTTGATTTGCATTTCCCTGATAATTAGTGATGTTGAACATCTTTTCATGGACCCATTGGCCATTTGTATGTCTTCTTTTGAAAAATGTCTATTCAAGTCCTCTGCCCACTTTTATTTTATTTTTAACATCTTTATTGGAGTATAATTGCTTTACAGTGGTGTTCTAGTTTCTGCTGTATAGCAAAGTGAATCAGCTATATGTATACATATATCCCCATATCCCCTCC
>NW_006784282.1:0-346 GCF_000442215.2 Lipotes vexillifer
AACAAATGCTAAAGGAACTTCTCTAGGCAGGAAACACAAGAGAAGGAAAAGACCTAAAATAATAAACCCAAAACAATTTAAAAAATGGTAATAGGAGCATACATATCAATAATTACCTTATATGTAAATGGACTAAATGCTCCAACCAAAAGACAAAGATTGGCGGAATGGATACAAAAACAAGACCCGTATGTATGTTGTCTACAAGAGACTCACTTCAGACATAGGGACACCTACAGACTGAGAGTCAGGAGATGGAAAAAGATGTTTCATGCAAATGGACATCAAAAGAAAGCTGGAGTAGCAATTCTGATATCAGACAAAATAGACTTTAAAACAAAGACTA
>NW_006784283.1:0-446 GCF_000442215.2 Lipotes vexillifer
CTTTCTTGTGAGCTGGCTGGCATCCTGCAGGATTGCTTCAGACCCGAGTCTGGTTCAGGCATGTCATGATAAGGCTTCGGTTCATTCTTCTTGCTGGTGGGAAATTAGAGTTCAATGTGCCCGCCCAAACACCTACAGCTAGTCTCTCGTAGGTTCTCCGCTTTCCTGTCCATCTTACGCAGAAATCGCAAATTGTGCCAAACAGGGCGTTGACGGCACTGACTCTGCAACTGTGAGGAGTGTCAGGAAAGCGTCTTGAACAGCCAACACGTGTTCCAGGGCACGTAAACTGAGATGCATTTTAGGAACTTTGCCCGATCACACGGACCATATTCTCGGTTTCCAATGAATATTTTAGCGGAAGGAAGAATCCAGTAAACCTCGGAGGTGGGCCCCATGGAATGGATACCATGCAGTATGACTTCAAAGTTTTGCCTTTGCTTACC
>NW_006784286.1:0-7182 GCF_000442215.2 Lipotes vexillifer
CGAACCCGCGTCCCCTGCGTCGGCAGGCGGACTCCCAACCACTGCGCCACCAGGGAAGCCCCGCAGGTCACTTTTTGAACAAGTGACAGAGAGGGTGACAGTCCACCTTGGCAAGGAGGGGTATCCGTGGGGAGCAGGCAGGAAATGTAAGAAGTCAGTCCCAAGAAGGAGCAGAACTCTGCCTTTATGGAAGGGGTCATGGCCCAGTGCTGTGTCCATCATGCTGCCTGACCTCTTGTGTCCCTGGACCTGCCCCTTCCTCGTCAGCTTCCTAGTTCTCCCATACAGCTTGGGTTGGCTTCTAACCCATACCTCCAGCCCCATCACTCCCTGGGCTGTGCATTTCTAGACAATGTCCTGAGTATTGAGCGGGTGTTTTGCTACCTTCCTTTTCCATGTGGATGTTCATCTCTACTCCTGCTTGGTCTGCATCACCTGTCACCTGATTTGCTCAGTGCGTCAGGTAGCATCCTCTTAGCTTCTGTCTGGAAGCTTAGCCCTTCCACTGACAATCCAGACTCCTTTGCTCTTCCCCAGTCTGGCTGGGGTCAGGCCAGAAGAGGGGACGAAGCAAAAGAGAGAGAAAAATCTACTTCTAAATTTTGGGAAGGGGTGGGAATTTGGTCACTAAGACCTAAATATGAAAGAGAAACTGTTCAAACAAAAGGTCATTACACAAGTAGTGTCCACATCTGCTCGGAAGGGGAATTTCAGTAAATGTAGAAAGCCCCACGGGCTACTCATGAGTAATTTTTACAGCCGTGCTTCAGCTTGGTTACCACAAAATCACTTGTGTATCAAGTTGGCATCCCAGGCATCCCAGTGAAACTAGCATCTGTGCTGTGGCAAGAGGCCTGGTGTTTAAACTTCCCCAACTCAGTGGGACTTGTGGAGAAAGGAAGCTGATGTCAGGCCCAAGAAGAGACGCTGAATTTTAGGATGACAGTTTGAGACCCAGTTTTCTGCTTTGTTCTCTTTCTCATAAAATGACCTCAAAATATGAAAGTATGAAAAATATCTAAAATCACTGGAAAATAGAGAAGGGTGTTCTCAAAAAAAACAGACACTTTAAACATGTCTGGAGAATATGACACAAATGAGATCAGATCATGGCAGAAGCCAGTGAAAGGGTCCACGGAGGCAGTTAGTAGACAGATTTCCCCCAGAGGAACCCTAGAACCTTCCACTCCCCAGGCTCAGAGCTGGGAGGTGTAGGACTCCAGACGTGCACAGGCTGCCCGGCTCCTGACCGGGTCTCCATTCACGGTCGGTGGCCAGACACAGCTGGGAAAGCTGGCCTCGTGATGCAAGGGGACTTATGAGAATTTCAGAGAAACAAACTCGGAGAAAAAGGAACCCTGGGGCTGGGAAAAGTCTGGAAGATTCTACTACAGAGGATTATAGTCTCTTGCTGAGTCTCCCTGCAGCCTCTGTGATTTTCCAGCTGACAAGGATGGTTCTGTCCTTCAAAGGTGGACAAGATTCAGGGCCCTGGATGAGGGAGTCAAGAGCACACTGAAAGTGCCAGACCCTGGCAGGTGGAGTTACTGGAAGGCACCCTGGCATTCACTGAGCAAAAGACGGATGCTGCAGCTGGGGTTTCCAGGAAGAACAGCACCCTTTGGTAAAGGAGAGGTAGGATGTTAAGAGGTAAGATGTTAATTGCGAATTATAAGCGTACAAACCAAAAGCTGCTTCATGTCCCATACCCCAAGGGTGACCATAGTCAATCATTTTCTTACACGATGGTAAAGTATAAGAAGCCCTTGATCGCGTTTTAGCAAGTGCAATTATGGGGCAGGGAAAGAAATTAGGCTTCGTATGCTAAAATTTATACTTACTGCTATGAACTAAGTTTTCAGGTATTTCTTGAGTCAAAATAAAACGAGGTGTCTAAGGACCCACTAAGCCTGTAATGATGGACTTTCACCTGTAACTCATTCACTTCTGTAAGTTCGGCCTGTGGTAATGGGACCTGCCCAGGCTTTCCAGCACATCTAAACTGAAGAAACAGTAAAGCCAGCCCTGTATAATAAGGCACAGGGGCCCAGGAAACCTCAGCTGGACGACAGATCAGGGCTTCTCAGGACTGGATGTTGGTCGAATGGAGAATTCGAGAAGTGGCATCAGATTTGGAAGCCCCAGAAAAGTGCCTGCTGTTGAGGATGTTGGGGAAGAGGCAGGGAAACACACAGTGCACGGCAGGGGCTCGGAGACCCTGACAGTAGTGGATGCCCGGTGAGTATCGGCTGAATGTTGGATACCTGAATAAAACAAGGTGCCCTTCCTTAAGCACTGGGTCTTCATGCAACACCACCGGGCAGCTGTGGCTCTGACCAGTGGGCTTTTAGACTCTGATTAGAACTGAAGGTGAGGGCAGCTGGCTTTGGGAAGGGACCCATAGTGACCGCACACGGCATAGATTTGGAGGCATCACTGAGGAGTGGGGGAAGCCTGCATCTCTCTGACAGTCAGACCCTTCAATTAAGTAAGAGAAGATGAAGACAATGTCAATTTCCCCTTTTCCTTTGTCAGGACCTAATAGAGTTTAACATGGTCTTTGAAAAATTCAGTGCGATTTCCAAATGGGATAAATGCGGGTATCACTCTACCAAAGAGCACAGAAAAACCAGGAAATAGGCGGAAAGACACATTTCTTCATAGGAAAGAAATCTTGTAAAGTTTCAGAACTACTAGTTTCTTTTGAAATGGGTTTACATCCTGAAAAAAGTAGGGCAGAAAAAGCTCAACACTAAGATTTGTATTCTCTTCAAGATTTGAGATGACACTGCATCAAAACAGAACAATCTAAGTTTAGTAAATATTACTTTCAGTAGAAAAACCTGATTTCTGAATTAAAACAGCTGATTGTTTATTGCAGACAGAAACAGCTGTGGAAATTATCCTCACTCCCAAACGTGACAGATAAGGAGATGGAGATTATGAGCTGGCCTCAAGACGAAGGTATCAAAATGCTCCTTTGGGAGGTGAATGGGACACAGAAGGGGAAATGGCTCTGAGCATTTGACCACTTAAAAGCAAAAGTTGTTCTCAAAAAAAGATTGTTGAAATTTTATGAATTTTAATATAAATGTAAAATATTTATATTTATTTACATTATACTTATGACATATATAAATATATAATAGAAAATGTATATACAAAATATAAAATCAATGTAAAAATTCACATTGTATCTATGTAAATATGAAATTTAAGTTTTAATGCAAATATAAATATTATTAAAAGAAAAAATATATATTATGAGATGTATTGATAATTGCTATCTTGGTCAATAACTGATTATTCCAATGGAATTTCTAAGTGTGTTAGGGAAATGGGTAATAAAACAACCAAGTTTTCTATACAGAGGGTAAAACTGAGTGTAGTCAATTACTCTTGATGTGGTAGAAAATGGAGTTTTAAACATGCTTTACATATTTGTAGAATAAAAAGAAGTTTCATTCAATTCCAGATAACTTGGAAAAAACAAAAAGAATATCAGGAAAACGTGAGAAGCACATCAGACTGTAGGAAAAGTGTGAGAATTAATAGCAAGAAAGCCTGAAACAGCAAAACTGAAATTGTAACTATGATGACGTTCATGATATATACCAGCTATATTCATTTGCATGATATTGAAAGACAAAATGTCTCATATGGAATAAGAAATATGATATTTATTTACAAAGAGATATGAAAAAACAGGACATAGAAAAGATAAAAATGAAAGGACTAGCAAATATATACTAAGCATATGCAAGTAAAATAATGTATTGCTAAAATAAATTGGAAAACGTAGAATACAAGGCAAAAATCTGATCATCTCCAATGAGGATAGAATATATATGACTATTTGTTTTATAAATATCATGGTATCAACAAGAAATATTACAAATGTTAAACTATAAGCATAATGGAGTTCTCTTTTTCTGACAGATCTAAAAAATAAACCATGTAAATTAATAGCACAAGACTAGGTACTGTAATTATTAAGCTCAGTTCAGAACTTTGGACAGTGTAAAGGGAATACACTTTTCTTCAAAGTACAGTAATTCTGGAGCATAAACAAAAATTGGACTCGAAGAAAAGATGAATAAATACGCCAAAGTGGGAATTGAATGTAGAAAACATTCCTTAGCCATAATAAAGCTAGCAATTAACAACAATAAAATAAAAAAGAATTGGTTTGGATAATTTTGAAAAAAATATCCATTTCTTAATTCAAAGAGAAAATAGCAATTGCAGTTATATACAAGGTAGGAACTAAGTATAATAATATTGTTGTTTTAAACATATTATTCAGTAGAAATTGTATTCCAAAGAAAGCTCATGTTTAGAGATCTTATTATTAAACTAAAAAGAATATATACGAATCACAAGAATATATATGAATAAATTCAGTTTTTTCCTGTAAAAGCTAAAAAGATAATGCTAGGAGAAATGAATAAGCGTATGTAATATCAGAAATTAAACAGAAGTTAGAAAACATCAGAATTAGGAGAGGATTCCAAGAGCTGATTTTTGGAAGGCAGTCAAAAAGGTACACACACATAGACATAAAGTAAAATTCATGTTCAAGATTAAGGTAGCAGGACAATAATTTTGAAACATTGCTTTAGAGGTCTCTAAACACTGCCTTCCACGCAGAGAGGATGTGAAAATCATTTCCATCCACAGGATAGAAGATTGGTGAAAAATCATGCAAGCGTTCAAACGAGCTGTTTCTCTTTGCATCCGTGCACTTGAAAGCGTGGAATGGGCGAGGCTGGCCATCAGGTAGAATGACTTACAGATCATCTGATTCTGTAGTGAGCAAGTGTCCTGGTACCACTACAAATGACACTTTCAGGTCTACAGAAGCTGGAAATCTGACCCAATCAGAGGAACTGGGTGGAGCTGCAGCCTCAGTGGTTGCACACACGTGCCATCCACAAGCAGAGCCCCCTCTGAGGTGCTTCCCAGAGCTCTCAGGAAGTTCGACCTCTGAGCTACTCAGCAGGAGTTTGAAAAGGGAGTTTTCAGGAAGGACTGACTGTCTTGGGGCTTTACTTCCGCCTGATTCACATGGTGTTTGTTTTGTCACAGGCACCTTGAACTAGTATCAACTCTTTGTGTGACAGTGACTGTTGGATCGTAGGTTTTGCTTCGGTAAAATCTATCATGGAGAAAATCAGTTTACATTGTGTGGACATAACGTCCAGTGCTCAGCACTGGGACAGGGACCAAACCCTTCAGCGACCAGTCATTTCTGCTCCTGATGTGCTTTCATCTTGCTCTGGGGGACACCTGGCTCTTTACTGAGGATGCTCTTTTTCCAGAACCTTCCACAGTGAGGGTCCTTTGTCTCTCCTGGGCCTGGAGGAAGCGCCATTGTCTTCTTGCTTCTCAGCTGAGACTTGAAGACCTCTCTCCCTCCTCCTTCCTAGAACGTCCAGCTTCCAATACTGTATCGTTTGATTGTGTGGTCCCTGCACTTTGGTCATCCCTCACTTCTCAATAATTTTGGTGCAGCTCTTTCCAAGACCACCACTGCTTTAGTTCTGTGGTTTCGACATACACGAAGGGGAGCTTCAGAGCTGTTGGCCCCTCTGCCCCTCTTGTCCTCTTTATCAGCCATCTCTCCCTCACTGCCCCCGTCACATCCAGACACCAGTCTCTCCTACCAGCAGCTGCTGACCTTGTGCTCATCCCATCAGGGACCCTCACACCAGCATCCCTTCGCCTTTGCAGCACCCACCCCCCTGACCACTGAGTCCCGGGCATCTCTTCTTTCCGTTGCATCTGATGCCCTTCGCCGCCTCCAGGTTTCCTCTCTCCTCTGAAGCTTGATTCCACGTTCAGTCATTAGCATCATTTCCTTGTCACTTTCTCTCTTCATTTACTTCTTGCTTCTACTTGCCCCGGATGGGGTTGGGGTAGGGCAGGGCAGGTGCCTAGCCTGGCCTTCTTTGTCCAAACTACAGAGCACAGAAAATTATTTGATGAAAAAATTTTTTAGCAATTTCGAACATGGTACTTAGCTGGTGCCATTTCTGATGCAAAGAAGAGACGTTAGTTCAATAGGTGTTTTAGAGCATTAGGGCTGATTCTGTCTTGGAACCTGGGCAGAGAGCGGTATAGCTGGAGTCAGTCTTTTACAACCTGAGATCTCTGCTCTGCCGTAAACCCTGCAACGGCTTCCTGCTTCACTTGGAGCAAAAGCTCAGGTTAAAATCATTGTGTGGTCAGCCTCCCCCACATCCCCTTGTCCTTTGTTCTCATCCCCCACTACCCTCCCCTCATTCTTTCATCTGGAGCCACACTGGCCATCAGGTCAGTTGTACCCAATGCTGCCCCCGTCGCCTGGGAAGCCCGCCTCACACTCACCCCACAGGTCACATCCCCCCTTCTTCAGGTCTGGTGAGGCTGGCATCCTCAGGGGGGACTCCTACCGCCCTATTTAACTTGCACCTGCCTCTCTCCTTCACCCCTGGTTCTTTCACCTGGCTTTCGTCCTTAAACATACTGTATGACTTACTGGCTTAAGATGCTTCTATTCTATTCTATTTTCCTTCCCTCCTGCTAGAATGTGAGCTCCATGTGGGCCAGGATCTCTGTCCATTGGATTTGCTGCTCGGTGCTCCCGAGCACCTAGACGCGTGCCCTGTACACAAGAGGCATTCAATATCTATTTGTGTCAAGAATAAATGAAGAAGACTGGGTTTTTGAAAGGAGACCTTCTGAGGCCCACTGAGGTCACAGCTAAGTGAACAGGCACGTGGCATGTTTAGTATATGGAGTATTAGTACATTTTTTTTGTCTGTGTAGAAATAAAATGTGTCTCGTATCTATCATGATTCCTGTAGAAAATGTCCCCAAGATATGAATATTCAGAGTGTTTTTCTCTGGTTGGTGGAAACATGGGCAGCCTTCATCTTTTCCTGTATTAATTTATTTACTTATTTATTTTTGCAATGAGCATAAAGACAATACGACCCACAGAAAGCCGTCTTCAGGAAGAGCTCTAATAGCTTTGTATGTGTTGGCCCCTATACTGGGCGTCCTACCCCAGCTGCACCAGAACCTCTGAGGGTCTCTGGGAATGTGGGCTCTAGGAAGCTCTATTTAAAATAATCCCCAACAGGGCTTCCCTGGTGGCGCAGTGGTTGAGAGTCCGCCTGCCGATGCAGGGGACAAGGG
>NW_006784287.1:0-302 GCF_000442215.2 Lipotes vexillifer
TGACAAAAGCAAGTTGAAATCATATGTATAGCATGATCACATTTATATTAATAAAAAGGACAAAATTGGATATGTCTATATAGCTTCTTGTTTATATGGAAACACATAAGGAAACGAGAATAACATCTCCCTGTTTTTGACAGTTGGGAGGAAGGCAGGGGGAGTAATGAGAGGGAAAAAAAAAGGTCTTCCATGTTTCCTCTAGATATTTCTATACTCCTTCAACCATGTGAAAAGGAAATACTATGTATTACTTATGTAACAAGAATAGGAATGACAGAAACAAAAAAAGTAAAAAAAAA
>NW_006784288.1:0-10832 GCF_000442215.2 Lipotes vexillifer
CCAAAAAAAAAAAAAAAAAAAATGAAAGTTTAAAATATAATATACCACACACATATATATGTATATATATGTATACACATATATGTATACACACATATATGTATATATGTATACACACATATATGTATGTATATGTATACACACACATACACATACCTATGCTATGAAGTTGCATTTAAAAGCATTTACTTTTCAAAAAAAATACATAAATAAAAAATAAAAGCGTTGACTGCTCATAAATCTCAGTGCACAAAAAAAGGAAAAATTATTTTTTGGATCCCATTACATGGACCCCACTTTCACATGAAAGTGGAGACTCTAGACTCCGGGGCTCCAAAGATAGCAGGGTCACGAAGAACACATAAATGGAAACAAATGAAGCTAACCCTTCTTTTTCTTAATCTTCCAAGGATGGAGCCCCAATTGATATATATATATGCAATTTTCTAAGGTAATTTTGGCTATCATGATTTTCTCCTTGTCGGTGAACCGACTCAATTGCTTAATTCACACATGAGGTAGGTGTGTGTGTGTAACTATGTGTGTGTGTGCATGTGTGTATAAGTATACATATACACATACATATACATGTATCTCTCTCACACATGTATATATGACTCACATATATATACCATGAATATATATATATCCCTTCTGTATGCATATGAGAACAAAAGTATGTTTAAGATTGCCTCTCAGATTTTTCTGGAGAAAATGTGATTAGAAAAATGCAAACCACTCTCATTTAAATTCTTTCCTTTCATTTTCGTCATTTAAAACTCATAAGTTTGATGGACTCTATATTTATAAAACTTGCTTAATGTATGGTATATTTGTATTGATCTGTACCAACAACCTCAGTTTGTCAGCAAATTGTACTTATACACCCACAGGTAAATATAGAGCTGTTTTGAGCACTGAGACTACATAATATGGAACAGACACCAACTTGTGATCTAGGGGAGACAAGACATGTAAACATGTAATTATCTAAATATGTACATAAATACAGTTCTGTAATTAAGAAGTGAATATGGGAGGGGGGGATGTTACTGGTGGGTTGGTGATGTTTACTTCTTCCTTCCCCATAATATCCTGGCATTTTTCTCCCCATACCTGGGACATGAATTATGTAATGTAGTCATTTAGGTTACGTATCACATGGACATAAAAAATAGTCATTAATATTAACACCATTAAAAAAGTAGCCAGAGATATCTCTTCACAAAAGAGATATGTCATTTTGCCAGATTTGTTATTCTGGCAAAAGAAAATGGTAGCAAATATGAGCAAATTAAAAAAAGAAAATGAGCAAATACTTTTGGACTAAATTCAGCTTTCATAAAAAGAACAGATACAGAGTTAAGTATAAGGGTATCCCCTGTCCTCAATCAAAGGAACAAGGTGTGGAATATGGTTCGTGTTCTAGGTGTGGAATATGGTTCGTGTTCTAAGACCCATTTTCATTTTCCTATTCATTCTTCCCCCTCAGATTTTGTTTATTTTTCCCCCGGCAAACATTCTTGTACGTGTTAAGCAACATTTCTAAACACTTTTCACATACTAACTCATTTGATTCACATAATAACCCTATGAGGCCACTTTACAGGTGTGAAAACTGAGGCACCAAGAGATTAAATATCTCTCCGAGGTAGCTAGGATTCAGCTTCAGGAAGTCTGGCTTCCGGGTCTACATTCTTGACCCTGAAAAGTGCACTGTCTCCTTAGCTGGATGGTGAACTTTGTGCATTTGCGTAGCTGAGGGGACAGGACGTGGATGGAATGAGGAGAGAAACAAAGGCTTTGAAAGTTATCCTGTCATTTGAGAACTTGAAAAGAGAAGAGAAAAGGAAGCCAGCACCCCGGGTAACTTGTGTGAAGGCAATGGAAGCAGTGGGAGAACAGGAAGTGGAAGAAAAAGGCAAAGAGACATCCGCCTTCGCCCCGCTCATCTCCTTGGTGACCGGATCTGGTGGTTTGGGGCTGAAGTAGCTGGAACTGGCATCTTTGCTTTCAGGCACCAGATGTAACTGCACCAGATCCGCCGGGCTGCGCCTGCAACAATCCCACCAGAGTCTCTTTTCACCGACATTACGAAAGGGGTGGCGGAGGAAGCGTTGCTCCCTTACTCAGGCTAAGGAGTAGCAGCAATAAAAGTATTAACCTCTAGGTAAGATTACATTCTGGGCCTCAAAGGAAATTTTCCAGAAGGTGCCCTTTACCAAGTGTAAATTGGAAACAGTTTCCTCTCTTAGGCAAGTTGACTACTGCAGGCGGCAGAGAAAATGCAGTTTTGTGAAGCCTTGGGTTTCTCTGATGCGTCCTCTTGAAACACAAATATCTAACAAGGGTGGCTGAAACAGTACATCCAGTAATTTTTTTCTTCCCTGTGTCCTTGGATCATAACTTTGCCTCTGCCCTTAGGTGACTATAGAATGGGCAAGAGATGGTAAGCACTTGGCAGCTGCAGGGAAATATCCCCCTAAAGAAACTGGTATCAGGAATGAAGGAAAATGAGATTGTTTTCCAAGAGGTAAACAACAAAATCAACTACTGTAGAGCACAGGAAACTATATATACAATATCCTGGGATAAACCATAAATGGGAAAGAATTTTTAAAAGAAGGTATATATGTGTGTGTATAACTGAATCACTTTGCTGTACAGCAGTAATTAACACAACATTGTAAATCAGCTATACTTCGGTTTTTTAAACATCAATATATATTGTATGGAGCAGAGATGTGCAAAGTCATCACATTGACCATAATAACTTAATGGAAGATATTAACACAGCTAACGGAATAGTGGTCAATTTGAAGTCGTGTTGGATACCATGGGAGAAGGAAAAGGAGAGAGCAGAGAGGCAAAATCACGTGCTCTGTTGGCCTTCTGAGAGTTTGCTAAGCACTATGCTCAGGACAGTTAACAAATCTGACTTGCCCTGCCTTCATGGGATCCCAAGCTCACAGCATCCATCTAAGAATAAGTCGGGGGAAAGAGGCAGTCCAGGCCTTGGGCTTGCGCATTTGGGGCTATGAATGTTACTGTCCTTCCCGTATTGCCATCTGATACTCATAGATGATCACCCATCCAACTTGCAGACTATTGCAGAGAACAGTTGCGCTCGCTCTCTCCACCCTTTTATTCTTTTCTCCCCAAAGGAGGAGGAGTTACCCAGACTCAGGACAGCCTATCAACTCCTGGCCTCGTGTGCCAGGGGGCGGGGTCACGGAGTCAGGGCACAGCTCCTGCACCTCGGACTCTTTTGCTCTGTTTGATCAGCCTGCCCAGCCCTGGGGCCCGTGAGTCTCAGCCCGTGAGCCTCACGTCTTCACTAGGCTGCCTTCTGCCTTTTCTTGCCCTAGCTTCTTGGGATGCATCTGGGGGCGCAGGGCCGGGGATGGAGGGGTAAGTCAGTTTGGCCCTGCCAGTTTGGGTGAGTTGGAGCCTGGGGGCTTCAAGAGACAGGCACTGCTTTGATTCTTAGACATTCCCTGGGCCTCTTCCTCTCACTGAGACCCCTACATGAGTGCAGGGTGAGGATTGGCAACCCTCACCTCCAAGAGATGCTTCAGGCCATTCTGACCTGATAACATTCAATCCTTGGTAGTCACCACCTCCCACCCCTACCCCATCCCCTTTTCTGTTTCTTTTCTTTTTCTTTCTTTCTTTTTGCTATTTATTTCGTTTGTTTTTGTTTAATTTTTATCTTTACTTCTTAAACTTTTTGTTTTATATCAGAGTATAGTTGCTTAATAATGTTGTGTTAGTTTCAGGTGTATAATAGCAAAGTGATTCAGTTATATATCTACATATATCTATTCTTTTTCAAATTCTTCTCCCATTTTTCAAATTCTTTTCCCAATTAGGTAGTTACATGATATTGAGCAGAGTTCCCTGTGCTATACAGTCCCTGTGGCCTTTTCTAATTCCAAGCTTCAATTGGGTTTTGAGTTCCCATGTTTATACTTATGCTTATGCTTGCTTTGGTGCTCCAGGCTGTGACACCGTTATTCTCTTCATAAGTTAATCAACAGACATTCTGGTTGTCCACGCCTCTGGGAGCTTTAGACGGCATGACCTGTGTCTGAGAGACCGACTCTCAGGTTGCTGACAAAAGTGGGCATCTGAGCCTGCAGAGCCAAGGAATGGGTACCTGCCACCAAATTAATGGCATCCTGTGAGCTTGTGCATGGCAACCAGTTTCCTGTTAACCCTTGGAAGCACCAATAGCTTCTGTCCCTTTATACGTAAAACTTCTACAAGAATAACCTTGTAAAGACTCTGAGAGGAGGAAAGATAATGCAGACAGAGCACCTAAGAGGGTGTCTGACACCAGGTAGACAATAAATATGGGAGTTATTGCTGTTATTGTTTGCATTTTAGAGATAACTATACATGTCTTGAATTACAGTCAGCCATCCATATCTGCGGGTTCCACATCAATGGATTCAACCAAGCTCAAACCAAAAAAAAAAAAAAAAATTCCAGAAAATTTCGAAGAGCAAAACTTGAATTTGCCACATGATGGCAACTATTTAGCTAGCATTTACATTGTATTTAAAACTATTCACACAGCACTTACATTGTATGAGGTATTATAAGTAATTTAGAGATGATTTAAAATGTATGGGAAGGGCTTCCCTGGTGGCGCAGTGGTTAAGAATCCGCCTGCCAATGCAGGAGACACGAGTTCTAGCCCTGGTCTGGGAAGATCCCACATGCCGCGAGAGAAGCCACCGCAGTGAGAAGCCCGCGCACTGCAACAAAGAGTAGACTCCGCTCACTGCAACTAGAGAAAGCCCATGCACAGCAGTGAAGACCCAACACAGCCAAAAATAAATAAATAAAAATTTTTAAAAAATAAAGTATATGGGAAGATGTGTGTAAGTTATATGCAAATACTACACCATTTTATATAAGGGACTTGAGCCTCCATAGATTTTGGTATCATCAGGCATCCTGAAACCAGTATACACTATACACTTAAAAGGAGTAGTAAATAACTACTGTCCATAATAAGTAGGAGGCATTCCTTCTCATAATAGGAGACGTTCTTTCCCAACGTTATCTGTAGGCAGTAAGGTAGCAGTGAAGCCACAATATTTCTAAGGACCTGCAATTCTCTAGCCTCTTATAACTCATGCAATTACTTGGTCCAAATGGCTATGTCCAGCCCAACTCTCTCGCTGACTATGTGTGTTCTAAATTCTCCCAGGTGCCATCTGCTTTACAGTGGCCTGCATTCATGACTCGCCTCAATATCTAATTCTAACCCTGCAAAACACAGGTCATGGATATACATCCTGCATACGGGCCTCTCATGTTTCCTGTGCACCCACAAGATCAGGGTATGTTCTCAGCTACCTTCCCGTTAACCCCTCAGAGGCATTCATTAATGCCTCTGAGGGGCTCACACAGAAGGGCCTTCTATGACCTCCACCCCCAGTAAGAAGTCCACCACCCAATGCATATACATGCATGTGTGTGCACACATGCAAAAGCACGCACACACCTATATGACCGAAACAAAACCCTTATAAAACAATACTTACCCTTACTATACAGATTAATTCTATTTTCTATTCTATTCTTTTTCTTTAAAAAAAAAATACTGACTGAGACCTACTAGACTGATTTCAAAACCCACTAAGGACTCAAGACTGGCTAGTTTAAGACATTGTTGTGAGTCCTGTGCGTAGAAGTCCCATGACTTGTGTTGTGAACCCAGCCTTGTTTGTCACCATATTGTCTCCTTGCAAGTCTTAAGAGTGACTTCGGCCTACTCAGGCTTTGCCAGGGCTTTTCTGTTGCTGTTGTTTTGTGACATTTTGGTTAACACATGATAACATAGCATGATTTTAATATTATTAAATATTAGAAACTTATAAAATGTGGTTCCCAGGAAAGGCAGTTTAAGTACTCAAAAAAACAATTTCTGGGAAACTTGATATGTTGAGCCAGTCCACGGCATGGAGTGGGATTATTGTTACTATGCTTCACCCTATTAAAAGATCATAATCAAAGTACAAAAACCGTCCGCTAACCTGGCACCAGGCTGGGACCCGCTGGAGAGCTGGTACCCAGCCCCGCTCTCCACGGCCCCCTGGACAGCTGTGTGGTACAGCAGAGGGAAAGCTCAGCGTCTGGGAGTCAGACCCAGATTCCAAACCCGATGACACCGTTTCCTAACTGCTGCAACCTGGAGCACACCCTGTAATCTCCCTGAGCTCCAGTGAAATGGCTCTCATACCAAATCCATGGACTCTGCCAGGATTGAGTGGGATTGTGTTGTATGCATATCCATAGAACTCATTATGAGATCACCTACCACAATCGGCAGTGCCCCTGTCCCTCCTAAATCCCTTTCAATAATTTGAAGTTTTTGTTTGTTTGTTTTAAATAATAATTTGAAGTTTTAAACTATGGGCCAGGAATAGTGCCACGAGAGAGAACCAGTATCTATCTTTTTCCCCTTTCATTCTCAGGAACTCGACATCAGATTGATCATAATCCTTGATTCATGACACTGTCATCCTTGGAGGTCATGCATAACCTGCTTTTGCTTAGTTGGTTAAATAATTATTTTTAATAATATCATAAGCACCTAGGAGCCCACCACCTTTAACCAAAGCTAGGACCTTGATGATAGCCCTTATCATGGTGCATCATGCGGTTCCCACACTCCCTCCTCTGCACCCACCTACCTAATCCCCTTGCCTCCCTTCCCTCAAAGAAACCTTCAGTTTGTCTCTTTAATTCTTTAGAATTTAGAAAACCTACTGTCTTGGATGGAGTCAAGTTCAGGGCCATGCTAAGCTGAACTTTGGGTGGAGCCTGGATCATTCATAAACCAGGCAGACACGTGGGGTGGACGTAGTGAGTATGCTGTAATGAGTATCCCTGCAACCCAAGATTTTTGTCACTGCTATTCCTCTTGTGGGGCAGTGGAGCGTCTTCCTTTTCCTCCTCCTCTGATTGTGCAGTCATTCTGTGCCATCCTCAGGAAAACAACACTGAGGAGGAAGTAAGAGGAAAGTTGAGCACAAGATAACTTGGTCTCTGACTAGTCCTCAGAAGCACAGTGGAAGCTTTTCCAAGGATCACTGGCCTTGGCTGAAGTAGGCTATGTATATCTAGGCTGTGCTACCACTTTCTGCATACATAGTTTCAGCAGGGAACTAAGCCATCACAAGCTGGCATGGAAAGACTTTGCAACTCTTGTTTAAGGGGACAGGAGAGACCCTCAGAAGAGAGAGCAGGAAATTCTAGCTCCACAAGCATAAAAAGATAGAACAGCTAGCTCCTGCCCTCTGTGTTTTCCCTCCGCTCCTCTCCCCCTCTCCCATCCCACTTCTCTCTTCCCTGGGGTTGAAGAATGGTTATATAATATCTTTTTGTGGAGAGTTAACTCTTAATTATCCACTTTGTGGCATTAAAAAAAAAATCCTAGGTAAATTTCCCCCTCCATCCTACACATTACTGTAGCATCATCTCCTTTTCTGACTCAGCTAGTGTACTCTCAAAAAGCAGGTGAATGCCAACTCATTTTAAAATTAGCTAAATCAAGTGTGCAAACATGTGCATTTCAATGTTGTTCGTGAATCTGAGATGATCAGAGCTACTACTCTCCTCTCTAAAGACACTAATAAAATTTTTACTTGAAGCCTATTAAATTGTTTCTTAGCTTTCTCCTTTCTAGAATAAATCATCTCATTTTTTACCCCACTGTCACAAGAATAAGAACCACTCCACCTGCT
The DNA here is from genome assembly GCF_000442215.2 of Lipotes vexillifer. Taxonomy (NCBI): domain Eukaryota; kingdom Metazoa; phylum Chordata; class Mammalia; order Artiodactyla; family Lipotidae; genus Lipotes; species Lipotes vexillifer. Next base: position 7,764 of record NW_006784288.1, read on the forward strand.
TTCCACCCCCTAGTGCACAGATTATAGAGTGCAGGAAACCCTGCCCAAGAAATTGAAGGGAGTAGAAGAGAAATGAATTTCAGAACTTCTGCTGAATGTCATCAGAGATAGAGGGCATATTTGTTTAGCCAGATACCACTGATAACCAAAAGTAAATCCAGGCCACTTGGAAAGCTCTTGAGTGTTAAGTTGGTTAATATATTTAGGTAGCAAGCTCTAGAATGGGGGAAAGGGGAGAGAGAAAGAGGAGGTCTCCAGGGCAAGAGAAAGACAGAGAGAAAGGAAAGACAACCAGTGTGAGGTTCCCCAACGGCACAGTCACTGAAGAGCTTCAGACAATGATGTCTGATATGGAACTTCATTTGAAGTTGGTTCCTGCTCTGAGCTGTGCTAAAAGTCTTCATCCCTTAGCCTCAAACTCTCACTGTTAGTGCTCTACCCTACAGCCTGACGGTCATGGTGCTTTGGGGAATGAAGGAGGAGGGAGAGTGACCAAACTAGGCATCGAACATGTTGGAAAGAACACTGCAGCCACGAGGTGACTTGGCTGTTGGGGAGGCAGCCCTCAGTGTACACCACAGAGGGGACACTATGTCTTTCCTTCATTCAACAATCATTTTCTGAGAATGGAGCATGGGGCTGGAATGATGTTAAATATGTAGGATGAATAACACACAGGCTCTCCCCATCACAGTTCCAAAGCTTAGAGGAGAGGGAATTAGGCAGCTATTCCAGCTCCACAGGATAAGAACAATAAAATAATTTATAAAGACACACAATGCATTAATAGCATGGAGGAACAGAAGAAGATCCCAGAAGAGGTGATCCTTCAGTCATGTTTCAATTAAGAATTCTTTGGCTTCAAGTAATAGAAAAAAACCGGCAATCAGATCCAGGGCCATAATTTGCCAACCCTTAGTTTAAACAAATAGAAGTCTGATATATATATCAAGAAACTCAGAGATGTGTGGTTATTGGTTGTAGCTTGGGAGATCCTGGTTGCCATTATGATCCCAGGCTCTTTCCATCTATCAGCTCTGCCTGCCCTCATGCTTGTTTTCTCATGACACAGAATGATTTTAATAGCTCCAGCATTGGGTCCACCCATGTTCAAGAAAGGAAGAAAGAGGAAGAGGCAGCCCCAGCAGCTCTACTCTTGTGCTTGTCCCTTTTATTAGAAAGCATAGACTTTCCCAAGACTCCCAAGTGGATGTAGATTTCCCCTTTGCTTCATTGGCCAGGACTGAGTACATGGTCAACCATGGCAACTAGGGAGGCTGCAGAAGAGACCATCTCTCTCCTTTACAGGGAAAATGAACAAGGGAGGAGGAACTGGGAACATGGTTGGGTCCATTCCAAGCAACTGCCATAAGCTGGATCCTAGTGAATGTAAGAAACTGCAAAATGGACAATGAAGGGTATTCAGTATATAGAAATGACAGATGAGAAGTCATAGAGTTGGGGAAAAAGAGCAACGTATTCTAACTGTTTACACAAGTTCATGTGACTGCAGCCCGGATGTGAACAAGGAAATGGGGAACAGTGGGAGAAGGCAGGGCTGAAGCACGATGACTTCTGTGGGCCTTGCCAGTGAGCTTGGGTTCTACATCTTTTTGTACCCCCAGCACCTAAGAGTGTCTTGATAAAAGCAGATGCCCAATACTTGTTAATGGACCAAAACAGAAGACAAACAAACTTTGATGGCTGAGAAAATCCTAACTAATTAAAAAGTAAAGATTGAGTCAAGTTTCTTGTTTTTGTGGCTCATGTTGTCCCCTTGGCATCAATTTTGTTTTTATGATTAACTCCTAAACTGTACCAAGGTAAAAGGGAACCAGCTATACCCGAGGATTGCCCATGCTCCAAAATCTCAGGCCCAGTCTAACAACAAGCCCAGTGCAGCCCTGGGCACTGCCCAGACCCCCTCAGTCCCCTTCTTACCATGTTTGTACACCCTTCTTATCTTTGATGTGCTGTCACATTCAACAGCCAGCACCAGCGGTTCTTCTTTGGAGGATTAGCGTTGATACTGGAACCACCACATTGCCCACAAGTACAGAGAGCTGGAAATGCCTGAAAACTCCCACCCCCTGGGGCAGCTCTTATCCAATGACTGACAGCGGTGGGAATAAGAGACCCATCTCCCTTGCCCAGGGGCAAGACAACTCTGAGGTATCACTTACTCTACACTCAGCATAACTTCCTCAGTGGGATTGGTGGAAACCACCCTCTGCCAGTCTTTACTGAGGTCCCATGCTTGCTTGGCATCTTTCCCTCCCCTGTCTGCTTCTCCCATACCTGTATTAGTCTTTCCTGGAAGAACTTCCTTAGTAAATCACTTGCTCATGGATCCTTATCTCACTGAGTAGTTGTTCCTGGGGAGCTGGAACCAGACACCCTGACTATCTTGTATTACCAGGTAATGCTTTATAGATTTTGGAATTAGTAGGATCCATTGCTAGAAACAGAAACTACCCAGATGTGTTAAACAGAAGGATTTTAAAATGGGAATTAGACCCTTACAAATCACTGAAGCAATAATGACTGAGAATTTTCTCCAAATTAATGTCAGACCCCAAACCATGATCCAAGGTGCTTACAGAACACCAAGAAGAATACATGCCAAACAGAAAACAAAACCAAAATAAACAAAAAAGAAACACACCTAGGCATATCATATTCCAACTGCAGAAAATCAAACATAAAGAAAAAAACCTTGAAAGAGGCCAGAGTGGGGGGAAAGGACTTTACCTATAGAGAAGCAAAGATAAAAATTACATCCAACTTCTGTTCAAAAGACATGCAAACAGGAGGTGAGGAAAATAAAGTGTTGAGAGAAAAAATCCACCAATCTAGAATTCTATACCTTGTAAAATTATCCTTGAAAAGTGAGGGAGGAAGAAAGACTTTCTCAGACAAACAGAAATTGAGAGAACTTGTTTCAAGTAGACCTGCCTTGCAATAAATGTTAAAAGTTCTTCAGGCAGGGGCTTCCCTGGTGGCGCGGCGGTTGAGAGTCCGCCTGCCGATGCAGGGGACACGGGTTTGTGCCCCGGGCCGGGAAGATCC
>NW_006784289.1:0-345 GCF_000442215.2 Lipotes vexillifer
CTCCCTGCCGATCTCCGGGTGGAGCCCCTGCTCTGTACTGTGGAGTGATCCCAGCGATTTAACGCCACGGTACGGCCAGGTGCGCACACTGGTCCGGTCTGCACTGTCCCTCATGCACCGCAACCGGAGATCCCATGTCCTTCAACGCCCTCCTTGCCACCAAGACCGGCGATGCCATCAGCGCCGGTGTCGTCCAGCTGACCGAGCAGGACCTCATGCCCGGCGACGTCACCGTGGCCGTGGAGTACTCAACGGTGAACTACAAGGATGCCCTCGCGCTGAGCGGTCGCTCACCAGTGATCCGTACCTTCCCGCTGATCCCCGGTATCGATCTGGCCGGTGTGG
>NW_006784290.1:0-240 GCF_000442215.2 Lipotes vexillifer
TATACTCTTCCATCTCTAGAAGTATAATCTTCTATCTCTAAGTGTAATGTCTTGTATCTCTACCAGTATCCTATACAATCTATACGTGTAAATTCTTCTATCTCGTGTTGTATAGTCTTCTGTCACTAGGAGTATACTCTTCTCTCTCTAGGGGTAAAGTCTTTTATCTCTAGATGCATAGTCTTCTAACTCTAGTTGTAAATCTTCTATCTCTAGAAGTATAATCTTCTATCTCTAGCT
>NW_006784291.1:0-339 GCF_000442215.2 Lipotes vexillifer
TTAAGGAGGTGGACTTTGAGAGGAAGATTTATGATTTTTTCCCCTTTTCCTCTTTTTGTGAGTATGTATGTGTATGCTTCTGTGTGACATTTTGTCTGTATAGCTTTGCTTCCACCACTTGTTCTAGGATTCTGTCCGTTTTTTTTTCTCTTAATAATAATTTTTTATTTTAATAACTTTATTATATTTCATATTACTTTATTTTACTTTTCTTTCTTTTTTCCTTCCTTACCTCCTTCCTTCCTTCCTCTCCCCCTGCCTCCTTTCTTTCTTTCATTCTTCCTACTTCTACTAATTCTTTCTCTCTACTTTTTCTCCCTTTTATTCTGAGCCATGTGG
>NW_006784292.1:0-328 GCF_000442215.2 Lipotes vexillifer
ACATATTTCACTTGGAATCATCATACCTAAATCCACTCACTAAAACGCTACGGGCCTGATGACATTCATTTCATTGCTGACTGATATTCCGTGGCACATAAGTGCCTCAATTTGGCGATCCATTTTTTCCTTTCGTGGGTATTTAACTTGTACCGTGGACGAGGTTCCTGTAAAGAGGGCAGCCCCAAACTTTGGGGTGGCTCTGGATTTTTGATTTCTGTTTCCCTAAGACTAGTGCCTGAGGCTATGTACCTTGTTTTTTTCTATGTTTCAGGAAATACCATACGTTTCTCCAGGGTGGCTGTTTGCAATTTACATCTCGCCCATC
>NW_006784293.1:0-233 GCF_000442215.2 Lipotes vexillifer
GTGACCATGGTGACAGTGTACATGGTTACAGTGACCATGCTGACAGTGCACATTATTGCAGTGCCCACGGTGACAGTGTTAACGATTACATTGCTCATGGTGGCAGTGCCCATGGTGATACTGCTCATGGTGACAGTGCTCATGGTGATATTGCCCATGGTGAGAGTCTCTCTGGTGAGGGTGCTCATGGTGAGAGTGTGCACATTGGCAGTACCCATGGGTACCTGACTCAT
>NW_006784294.1:0-1078 GCF_000442215.2 Lipotes vexillifer
CCCGTGTCCCCTGCATCAGCAGGCAGACTCTCAACCACTGCGCCACCAGGGAAGCCCCCATTCTACTTTCTGACTCTATGAATTTGACTACTCTAGTACTCACAGTATAATTTTTCAGAGTCTGTGTGTAGATAGGTTATAGTATCTATGACTTGTGTTGCATCAGAACAGTAAGGAGGAGGTACAAGATATTTGTTACAGAAAGGAGGCATTGAGTCTGATAGGGTTAGAACTACCAGTATCTATGAATCAGCTAATAGTACATTTGCATGGTCCGTATCTTAGAAAATCAACCTTTAACTTAGTAACACGTTTAAGATAAAACAAAATAATTTCCTCCAAACCTAAGCTGTTTTGAGGAGGGCCTTTGTTTACTTGAGCTTTTCCAATACTGTTTCAATTCCTACACTAGCTTGATATGATCTGAAATGACAACCATCTTGAAATTGAATTTAATCAACAAAAATGGGGGCTCCTTGCCTAGACTGTGGTCTACTTTATTTAGTACCTCAGGGTTCTCCAGCATACTGAGCCATTCCTGAATAAACAATTGCAGTGTGGTTGACTGAAGGACATTTTAAAGAGAAGCAAACTGGAGTGCTTGGCAGCCCTAACCCAAAAGACTCATCAGTATCAATCCATATCCCACTTCACAGTTCCTGCCTTCCTTGTGTTGTGACCCCGCACACTGATCAGTTTGTTTGTTGTTGTTGTTTTTTTGGCCGCGCCTTGCAGCATGCGGTTCCCAGACCAGGGATCAAACCCACGCCCCTTGCAATGGGAGTGCTGAGTCTTAACCACTGGACCTCCAGGGAAGTCCCCTGATCAGTTTTAATAGGAGCACCGTACTGCCACAGTCATCCTGATGTGACATCCCTTAGGCCCTCTGATAACTCTGGCTCTAATAAATTACCACCCAGAACCAATAAAAAGAACTTGGTATAATCTGACTCACGCACTGGTTTGTACCATGCCTGTGACTTCACTCTCTTTGAATTCCCTGAGATAATTTTCTCACACAGAGAGAAATCTCATTTGTCATTCTTTTTTTTTTTTTTTTTTTTTTTTTTTTTTTTTG
>NW_006784295.1:0-269 GCF_000442215.2 Lipotes vexillifer
TTCTACAGAAGTTCTGGAGTCATCACTGATTCAGTGGTAACCCCTAATAACAGAGTGGTGAATGAATAATGAGACGTGAATACTGAGAGTTTGGAGGAAATGGCAACATTTTATTTTATTTTATTGTTTTTTATTTTTTTTTACATCTTTATTGGAATATATTTGCTTTACAATGGTGTGTTAGTTTCTGTTTTATAACAAAGTAAATCAGTTATACATATACATATGTTCCAATATCTCTTCCCTCTTGCGTCTCCCTCCCTCCCACC
>NW_006784296.1:0-341 GCF_000442215.2 Lipotes vexillifer
AAAAAAAAAAAAGGTCTGATGAACTCAGGGGCAGGACTGGAATAAAGACATAGATGTAGAGAATGGACTTGAGGACATGGGGAGGGGGAAGGGTTAGCTGGGACGAAGTGAGAGAGTGGCATTTACATATATACACTACCGAATGTAAAATAGATAGGTAGTGGGAAGCAGCTGTATCACAAGGGGGAGATAAGCTCCGTGTTTTGTCAACACCGAGACTGGTGGGGTAGGGAGGATGGGAGAGAGACACAGAGTGAGGGGGTATGAAGATATATGTATACGTATAGCTGATTCACTTTGTTATACAGCAGAAACTAACACAACATAGTAAAGCAATTATA
>NW_006784297.1:0-478 GCF_000442215.2 Lipotes vexillifer
TTCCCCCGGCTCACTGTGTCCCCTTGCTTCTGGGATCTGTAAGTAATAAATCTTTCTTTTTTAATTTTTTAAATTAATTTTTGTTGGAGCATAGCTGCTTTACAATGTTGTGTTAGTCTCTGCTGTACAGCAAAGTGAATCAGTTACACGTATACATATATCCCCTCCTTTTTAGATTTCTTTCTCATTTTGGTCACCACAGAGCATTGAGTAGAGTTCCCTGTGCTATACAGTAGGTTCTCATTAGTTATCTGTTTTGAAAGTAATAAATCTTATGACTCTACTCCCTTTGTATGGGTGTATTGAAACTGCACCTTTCCTCCAAATGACCCCGTGGGTTTCATTTCCCCACAGAGGGAGCTACCTGCCCACGCTGTGTGGGCGGCTTGTGCTCCCGGCCAACGAGAAATTCACACTTTATTTGGGCTTTAAACCCTCCCCCAACCCCTGAAACTCTGGTAAGCTGTGCTGGTCCACA
>NW_006784298.1:0-278 GCF_000442215.2 Lipotes vexillifer
AGCTTTTCCACCCACTCTGGAATAATCCAGGGGTAATTAGAACTTCTTACCTTCTTTAGCCCAGAAGGAGCCAATTCATCACAAGCTGTCATGGATTCTGATTCCAAATTACCGAGAGCCCAATTACTAACAGAGGCAGGGAATCTTCTTTGCAATTAAAGTGATTGATTTCTTTGCAGATACAGTAGCATTTCATTTTTTAATTATGTTCATTTGGATCAAATGTGAGAAAATTCTTCCTCATTTTATTTTCCTTCCAAAGAACACGATACAACAAA
>NW_006784299.1:0-223 GCF_000442215.2 Lipotes vexillifer
ACCAGAAAACTACTAGAGCTAATCAATGAATTTGGTAAAGTAGCAGGATAGAAAGTTAATGCATGGAAATCTCTGGCATTCCTATATACTAGTGATAAAAAATCTGAAGGTGAAATCAAGAAAGCACTCCCATTTACCACTGCAACAAAAAGAATAAAAAATCTAGGAATAAACCGACCTAAGGAGACAAAAGACCTGTATGCAGAAAACTATAAGACACTGA
>NW_006784300.1:0-460 GCF_000442215.2 Lipotes vexillifer
ATCTAGAAGAATTAAAGAACAAACAAACAGAGATGAACAATATAATAACTGAAATGAAAACTATACTAGAAGGAAACAATAGCAGGAGAACTGAGGCAGAAGAATGGATAAGTGACCTGGAAGACAGAATTCACTGCTGCGGAACAGAATAAAGAAAAAGAATGAAAAGAAGACAGCCAAAGAGACCTCTGGGACAACATCAAATGCAACAACAGTCGCACTATAGGGGTCCCAGAAGGAGAAGAGAGAGAGAAATGACCTGAGAAAATATTTGAGGAGATTATAGTCGAAAACTTCCCTAATATGGGAAAGGAAATAGCCACCCATGTCCAGGAACCGTGGAGAGTCCCATACAGGATAAACCCAAGGAGAAACATGCTGAGACACATAGTAATCTAACTGGCAAAAATTAAAGACAAACAAAAATTATTGAAAGCAGCAAGGGAAAAATGACAAATAA
>NW_006784302.1:0-201 GCF_000442215.2 Lipotes vexillifer
TAAATGGGTGTTGAATTTTGTCGAAAGCTGTCTCTGCATCTATTGAGATGATCATATGGTTTTCTTCCTTCAATTTGTGAATATGGTGTATCACGTACATTAATTTGCGTATATTGAAGAATCCTTGCATTCCTGGGGTAAATCCCACTTGATCATGGTGTATGATCCTTTTCATGTGCTGTTGGATTCTGTTTGCTAGTA
>NW_006784303.1:0-255 GCF_000442215.2 Lipotes vexillifer
TCCTAACAGGTACGCTAACCCTAAACCGTTGTCTTACCCTAACCTGTACCCTAAACTGTCCCCGTTTCCTAACCCTAACCCTAACCTTAACCATAACACTTAATGCTTCCCCTTAGACTTACCCTAATCCGGGTCCTAATCCTAAGCCGTATGCTCACACTAACACGTGCCCCAACACATATGCTAACCCTGAACATTTGTCGTACCCTAACCTGTACCCTAAAATGTCCCCGTTCCCTAACCCTAACCCTAACC
>NW_006784304.1:0-601 GCF_000442215.2 Lipotes vexillifer
CCAAAAAAAAAAAAAAAAAAAAAAAAAGAGAGAGAGAATAGTGTGACCTTTGTATTTTGAGCACCTTCAATAAAAAGCTGCTCTAAGTTCCTTACTAAGTCATAAGTAAGAGACAAAATATGTTAACATTTCAAGAGAACAAAATGTCATATATACACCATCTTACTACTACAACTGCCAAGGAAATTGAAGAAACACATTTAAGTGGCTGCCTCATTCACTGAAGGAGTGTGATCATTAGCTTCCTCCTAAGAAGGACTTGTCAGTTATGAAAATGTTCTACATTATTGATATACCATAGTCACTGTATTGGATATTGATAACATGTCAACACATCTTGAACCTCTGTTCATGAAGCTCAATTCACCACACATTTTCAGTTTCTGTACACTCTTTGGCGCCCTAAAGTTGACAGAGTCCAGTGGTTTTGCATATTTAAGTACTTCCACAGTCAGTTATCAATCTATCTTCCCTGAGCTGGTATCTCTTATGAGACAAGAATATTTTGAGCAGCAAGAATGTTTAAAGGTGAATTAAAGTAGGGAAACCTATTAGGTTCTAGAACCAGCCGGACACAGGTTAGAGTGGTCCTTTTTTTTTT
>NW_006784305.1:0-244 GCF_000442215.2 Lipotes vexillifer
GCTGAGTAATATTCTGTTGTATATATGTACCACATCTTCTTTATCCATTCCTCTGTTGATGGGCATTTAGATTGCCTCCATGACTTGGCTATTGTAAATAGTGCTGCAATGAACAATGGGGTGCGTGTGTCTTTTTGAATTATGGTTTTCTCTGGGTATATGGCCCAGTAGTGGGATTGCTGGGTCATATATAGTTCTTTTTTAGTTTTTTAAGGAATCTCTATACCGTTTTCCATAGTGGCTG
>NW_006784307.1:0-222 GCF_000442215.2 Lipotes vexillifer
ACACTGTGGACCATACTCTGGGTTTCTCATGAATGTTTTAGCGGAAGGAAGAATCCATTAAACGTGGGGAAGTGGGCCCCATGGAATGGATACCATGCAGTATGACTTCAGAGGCTTTGCCATTGCTTACCAAACCTCACCAATCCTGTCAGCCCCTATTGACCAGCCTTATGTCTCACACAGCTGTGGGTATAGATGTGGTAAATCCAGGTTTCATCCCGA
>NW_006784308.1:0-263 GCF_000442215.2 Lipotes vexillifer
CTATTTCTTCCTGATTCAGTCTTGGTAGTTTGTGCATTTCTAAGAATTTGTCCATGTCTTCCATGTTGTCCATTTTATTGGTATATAGTTGCTTGTAGTAATCTCTCATGATCCTTTATATTTCTGTAGTGTCTGTTTTCCTTTATCATTTCGAATTCTATTGATTTGGGTTTTCACCCTTTTATTTTTGATGAGTCTGTCTAATGATGTATCAATTTTGTTTATCTTCTCAAAGAACCAGCTTTTAGTTTTATTGATCTTTG
>NW_006784309.1:0-1016 GCF_000442215.2 Lipotes vexillifer
GGAATGGATACCATGCAGTATGACTTCAAAGGGCTTGCCTTTGCTTACCAAACCTCACCAATCGTATCAGCCCCTAGAGTCCAGCCATATGTCTCACACGGCTGTGGGTGTTGATGTGGTAAATCCAGGTTTCATCCCGAGCCCTGAATGAATTAAGTAAGAATGTCTCTCTATTTCACTGTCGTTGTGATTTGGTTTGGAAATTTATTTTTATAATGGGATTTGGCTGATTTTCACTGCTGCGCTTATGTCGCTCTACACACGCTTGATTCTCTTACGGAGACATATCAATACATAGGTTTGAAGATTCCTACCAGTCAGGTCTATTCCTAGGCGTTGAATATGGGGTGTTTAGTCCATTTCGTGGAGCAAGGAGTAGTTCTTGTCTATTACGTATTTGGCTTCTGGAACGGTATCTATGCCGATTTCAATCTCTGGTTTTGTGCAGCACCCCCACTCAGCTTTCCCCTTACGCAAGCAGACGTTTGTTTTCTAAATGAGAGACTCTTTTCTGTTTTGTAATTGCTCCCATGTGTAGAAAAGTTTACAATCCGTGTATTAGTGATACCGTATGAGGTTTCTTTTTCCATGTGACTTATTTCCTTTGGAATCATCGTACCTAAATCCACTCACTAAGATGCTATGGGCCTGATGACATTGATTTCATTGCTGACTAATATTCCATCGCATGTAAGTGCCACAACTTGGCGATCCATTTTTTCCTTCCGTCGGTATTTAACTGGTACCGTGGACGAGGTTCCTGTAAGGAGGGCAGCCCCAAACTTTGGGTTGGCTCTCTCTTTTTGATTTCTGTTTCCCTAAGCCTAGTGCCTGAGGCTATGTACCTTGTTTTTTCGATGTTTCAGGAAATACCATACGTTTCTCCAGGGTGGCTGTTGGTAATTTACATCCTGCCCATCAGCATAACAACGCTCCCTCTTCTCCCTGCCCTTTCCTGCCTTTCTGCATTTTACACTTTCTTCAGATGGCCTTTTTGACCGGGGGGAAGTGAGAGT
>NW_006784311.1:0-15996 GCF_000442215.2 Lipotes vexillifer
TACACTAGTATGTATAAAATGGGTAGCTCATAAGAACCTGCTGTATAAAAAAATACATAAAATTCAAAAATTAAAACAAACCAAAGAAATAAGAATAGGTGTATGACATTACCAATCACAGTAGAAAGCCACCTGTAAAGACAAGTGGACGTACTTGCCACAATGGGCTCTGCATCGCCAAGTTTGCCCCCGCAGCTCCGCAGCCTTGCAGGGAGGCCTTCCTATTGGTGGAAGGCCAGTGGGCGTGTCTTTTGCTTCCGGAGGCGCCAAGCCTTGGGACCTCAGGCCCTCAGTGCGCATGGCTATTGCTGCTTCCGTAGCAAAGCGCCTCCTCACGTGCTCTTCTGATCCAACCACTTTCTCTGTAAAGAGGCGTCTAGAACTTTCTCCCTCATCTTCCTGGGGCTTCCGGGAGCACCCGGAAACCCACGTGGCGTTCGCACAGAGTGCCTGGGACGGTCGGCTGCACGGTTCCTGGCTGCACTGCTGAGACGAGCTCTTCAGCCCCTTGTGAGCGGGACTCCGGAGTCATCCACAGAGTCAGAGCGAGTCGGGAGACAGGCGGGGGCTTTGCCGGGGGCTGGACTCCGCGGGTTCCGGGGGCCCTGGGAAGGAGTGGAGGTGGAGGTGGGGGGAGGGCTACGGGCTGCTCGGTTGGGAGTGGGGGAGCGGCGGCGGAGGGTAGCGGGCTGAAGGGGGGCTGAGGGAAGGGTCCCCCAGTGAGCGGGTCAGAGGGGAGGACCGCTGGCTTCCCGGGTGGCTGGTGGGGGGCGTTCTGGAGTCGGGGTGCAGAGGGTGGGGCTAATGGCTAAGCGTGGGGGGGCTTCCTGCTGGGCGGGTGGGGCCGGCTTTGGGGGCCAGAGGAGAGGACGACTGGCCGCGGGGGTGGGGACGACGGGACGGGACTGGACGGGCGGGCCCCGCCCCCGGGGCCGAGACGGGAGGGGAGGGCTAACGGCTGCTGCGTGTGGCGGGAAGAAGCGGGAGCTCCTCCTGGCTGAGGCGGGGGTCGATGGGGAGGACTCCCGGGCGCGGGTGCGGTAGGCGTTAGGGGAGCTCCCGCCGGGGCGGGGCGTGGGGTGCGGGGGGGGGCGCTCGTGGCAGTTAGGGGGCTCCGGCTCCCGGGTGGGCGGGGGCAAGACGGGTGGGCTCTGCGTCGGGGGTACGAGAAGCGAGAGCCCCTGGCGCTGAGTGTGCTGGGGGAGGACAAAACAGTATTTCCTCAGGCAAGTCTGAAAATTCCAGACCTGGTTAGCCTCCAAAAGATTTCACTTTGAGCATGTTTGTTCACTTTGCAAATTAAGTATTGAGGTTCTATGGCCACAGGTATTTGGGCCCTTGAAGCTAATAGGTAGCCAGCCCAGACAGCTTCTAGGCCCTGGACAGGCTAGTCAAAGAACTAAAATCTTAAACGCACCAACACCATTAGCTGTCCATTCTGTGCAGTGACAGCTTTAGTGCCCTATCCCTGCATGGGTTGCAATGTCAAATCAGGGAGTCTCCTCTAGGTTGCTGCAAAGGTCAATGCTCACTCCAGAAGCCTTCTGGGTGCAGTGTCTTTGTTGCCACTAACCACAGACTAGGGACATATCTAACTAACCTGGAGAATACTAGAGGCTAATTTGAAAAGAAGTCATGGGAATTCTTGAAATTTAAAACTTCTGTTGCCTGAATGAAGAAAATATTCTGGTTTCCTAGTGGCTCAGTGGTTAAGAATCCGCCTCCCAATGCAGGGGACACGGGTTCAATCCCTGGTCCAGGAAGATCCCACATGCTGCAGAGCAACTAAGCTACTGTGTGCCATAACTACTGAGCCTGCACGCCACAACTACTTAAGCCTGCGTACTCTAGGGTCTGCACACCACAACTACTGAGGCCTGCATGCTCTAGGGCCCGCGTGCCATAACTACTGAGCCTGCGTGTTGCAACTACTGAAGCCTGAGCGCCTAGAGCCCGTGCTCCACAACAAGAGAAGCCACTGCAACGAGAAGCCCGCGCACCGCAAGGAAGAGTAGCCCCTGCTAGCGGCAACTAGAGGAAGTCCAGTGCAGCAATGAAGACCCAATGCAGCCAAAAATAAATAAAATAAAATAAAATATTCCGATAGAAGGAATGACGCCATTGATGACTAAATTAGATCGCTGAAAGTTAACACTGAGTAACTCTCCCAGGAAGACAAAGAAGTGGAAACCGTGAGGAAAAGAGCACTAACAGGATTTCCCAAAAGAGAAACAAAGGAAAAAGGAATACAACTTCTTCCCTTGGGATGTGGAGAGCTCCCTGTACTGCGTGTCTCCGCTCCTCCCGCCTCCACGCCTCTCCAGCTGCAGTGCTCCATCGGATCTTGTCTTCCTCCCTGAGTGTTCTCAATGGGAAAAAGCTGTTCCAGAGCGTTATAACCTGGCTGAATCCATCGCCGCCCAGAGCAACTCCCCAGAGCTGCCTCGGCAAGCCCACTTTAACTCTGGTTGGGACATCCGGACTGGTTGTGATCCGCCCCCATTTGGACGGTATGTGTACCGCACACACGTGTTCCCTGCAGGAATCGAGGAGAAACACCTTCTGTTCCCCAGCATCCTGTGGGGTGGGGAAAGCACTTCCTGAGCCGTTCAGGCTTGTGAGGGGCTGCAACAGGCTTAGCAGCATCCCCATCACTTCTCAGAGCCTTCCCCCCACCTCAGCCAGTCAAGAGGCCGCGCTGTCTGGACCACTGCCCTCTGCTGGTGGGAGGTCCTAGTGCGGTCACAGACTTGGAATCTAGCCCCGTGTCTCTGTGAGCCTGACAGTTAAAGCTTCTCTCCTCCAGGCTTTTAAGGGTATTTGAAACAGTAAAGACAGTCCGATATACAGGTAATTTTCCTTAAATGCTTAGGAGTGTTTGATTAGTTTTGTAGCCAGTGTTTAAAGGTTTGGGGAAAGTTACTTTGTCAAATCCAGAACTCACAAGGGAATATTCATTCAGAGGAATCTTGGCCATTTGTCTTCCTAAAGTTATTCTTATTAACTGGTTGCTTTAAAGTTCATAAGATTGATTTAAAGGGCATTAAACAGAGTACAAATAGCAGTGACTATTTCTATGTCTTCCCCCTTTCCCCTGAACCTTACATACAACCATAGGCGGCCTCTGACATGGTCTAGGGCATCTTGATCTCCAGTCAGTCTCTGTCTCCATTTTCCCAGCATCCTGCCATGCATAGCCATCCCATGTCCCCTAGATTTCTTGTGCACCACGGTGATGGCAGATTCATTGCAGCTTTAAGATTCTGCCAAAGTGCCACTAATTAATTTAGAATTTATTAATATGGTCCCTCGAATCATTGGCCTCTGACCAAGCCTCTCCCCTAGAGCGCTCGCTTAAAGAATGGGGGCCCTGTAACTCTATTCACTGTTGCCTTCCTTTGTCTACCTCACAAACCACTCACAGGAGAGTAAACATTGATCCAAGTCCTCAGATTCCCCTTTAATTTCTCTTTCCATTCCTCAGTCACAGGGAGATCCCCAAGGTCAAAATCTTTATGCATTGTTCCTACCGCTGGAGCCTGTGGATCCAAGCATGTTGGCAGTTGCCTCTCCAAAGCTCCTACCTCCTCTGTGACCATCTGACATTTAGCACTGGCACACTAGGTGTGTATGGAAGTTGTGGCTGACACTTAAACAGTTAGACTTGGTCCCGTATGAGTTTTCTATGGCTGCTCTAACAAATTACCACAAACTGGGTGGTATAAAACAACAGAAATTTATTCTGTCACAGTTCTGGAGGCCAGAAACTCAAAATTATTATCACTGAGCTGAATCCAAGGTTGACAGGGCTGAGCTACCTCTGGAAGCTCTAGAGTAGAGTTCTTCTTTGCCTCTTCCAGCTTCTGTCGGCTGCCAGCATTCCTTGGCTTGTGTCTGCATCACTTCAAGGTCAGCATCTTCCAGTCTCTTTGTGCTGCTTCACATCACCTTCTCCTCTTCTGTATGTGTGTGTGTGTGTGTGCGTGTGTGTGTGTGTGTGAGAGAGAGAGAGAGACAGACAGACAGACAGAGAGAGAGAGAGAGATCTCCTCTGCTTCTGTCTTATAAGGACAGTTGTGATTGGATTTAAGGCCCATCCTGATAACCCAGGATAAGCTCCCCATCTCAAAATGCTCCCTTCCCCTGATAATCTTCTGTTGGAAAGTTCCTGCAGATAATTGTGCAATAAATCCACACAGGAAAACAAAGTCTTGGCTTTTCTGGTTGAAAAATTATTCTTGACCTTTATATACCCGTCCCCCAACCTGGGAGCTAATAGCTCCTGGCCCCAAGTTTGAAGGGAAAGGGTGATGCCTACAGCCGTCAGCCACTGACAGCCCTCCATAGGAATAGTCTTAAACTTTTCATATGCTTTCATATGTTTTGCAAGACAAACAACCTTCTCTCTTATTAATATAGACTTTGTCTCATGACATAATCTCAGTGTCATAACATATGCCATTATTGACATAAGTTATGCAGGGGTAAAGACGGAGAAGAATGGAGCACATGAAGGGGATGCAGAGTCACACTCTGTCATCTTCAGCTCCGTGTGTAATATTGCGTCCAAAGTTTGCATGTGTACACACCAAACGAAAACAGTGTTTACCTTTGGGGAAGAGAGCGAGGTTCAGGAAGGGGGTCAAAGATGGACTTTTGCTTTTCACTCAATTGTATCACCTAATATTGTAAGCACTGAATAAATGTTTTGTTTGTCTAAGTAAAAAAATAAAAGATAAATATATGTGACTTACCAATCAAGAGGGAAAACAAGACACAAACAATACTTATAGAATGATCCCATTTAAATAAAATAAACCAAATTTTATATATATATATATATATATATATATATATATATATATATATATATATGTTTATATGTATGAATGTTAAAGGAATAGGCAGAGCTCCGGAAGGATGTTCACTGAGAGGTTGACAGTGTTCATCTCCGTGGAGGTAAAGGGGACAGAGGTGGGAGTGTGACTCTCAGTGTTTCTTCTCTATACTTCCCACTGTTTGAATTCTTTACAATGAAAATACAGTCAGGTAGTATGGTGGGTGATTTTATGTGTCAACTAGGCTGGGCTGTACTGCCCAGTTGCTTGGTTAAACATGTCTCTAGATGTTGCTGTGAAGGTATTTTTAGATGTGATTAACATTTGAATCAGTGGACTATAAATAAAGCTGATTATTTTCCATAATCTGAGTGCACTGCATCCAAAGAGTTGAAGGTCTTAAGAGAAAAGACTGAAGTCCTTCAAAGAGGAAGAAATTCTGCCTGCAGACTGCGTTCGGACTCAAGCTGTAACATTAACTCTTCCCTGGGTCTCCAGTCTACCTGCCTGCCCTGAAGAAGTCAGGTATCTATATATCTATATCTAAACTGTTTCAAACACGTACATTGGAGCTGAAAAGGCCTGGCTTGGAATTCCAGCTTCACCACTTCTAACTGTGTCCTTAACCAATTAAATTCATCTTTTTATAGATTTCTACTTACTCATTGGTATAAACAAGGGAAATAATAGAAATAATCATTTGCATTTTACTATGAAAATCAAATGATACTGTGCCTGGTACATTGTGCATTATCACAACTCAGCAAATGCCATTTATTGTGATTAAAAATGGTTTTCATTTTATGCTAAGAAAGTGGTGGGAAGAATTGAAGGGTTTTGAGCATGGAAGTAACATAATATGATTTGTTTTTTAAAAGTAATTCTGGCTGCTATATGAGGAATGCGTAAGAAGGAGGCAAAGTGGATACAAGATCAATTTAGGAGGCTATTGGACTCATATAGGGGATATATGGTCATAACTTGGACTACATGGTGGTATAAGAGATGAGAACAGGTGGTAAAATTTGAGAAACATTGAAGGTGTCGTGATTTTATTGATTTGACTTCTGCTTATGGGTATGACAGGGTAGTTTTTGGCAGACAAACGCTCCTATAGAGAACAACAGGAAAATCCCATTAAAACATGACATGTGTCCCCACCACACCAAAAAAAATGATAATTATGTGATGTGACAGACATGTTAGCTAACCCTAAGGTGGTAACACATTGCAACATATAAATGTATGAAGTCAACACATTGTACGCCTTAAACTTACACAGTTATACGTCAATTATATCTCATTTTAAATGAATTTTTTAAAATAACAATAATGTAGAATAGTGGCATGAGGGTGGACCAGGACTGAATATAAGTGAGGAGGGTCAGGGGGCTCTGTACCTAAAGCTTACCTTCATGGTGGATTTGTTACCGAGTCCAAGCTCATACTATTCGGCACATGACAGGCCAATAAATGGAGACACAAGGTGTTGAGGCAAGGGAACAGCGACTTTATTCAGAAAGCCAGCAGACTGAGAAGATCGCCGATTCATATCCCAAAGAACCATTTTACCCAAGTTAGAATTCAGGCTTCTTTTATACTAAAAGGGGAGGGGGTGTGGCTGGTTGTTGCAGACCTCTCGGTGCTGGCCAGACCTCAGAGAGGACGTGATAGTCCCTTGTTCTCACAGGTGTCCAGGTAGGTCAGGTCACGAAGTTCTTGTAAACCTTCAATAAGACAAATTTTATTTTCTGTTCTATAACTTTTTATGTCTCTGTGAATGAAAGTGTTATGGCTTTAAAGGTTAAGCCCGGGAGGCAGAGCCCTGAGAAAAGACTATTGTATATTTCAGGCTATAGGCAATGTTCTTTTACGGATTGAAGAGACAAAGGTTCAGAGCCAGCATGACTAAGCACAGAGATTAGAGGTAAAGGAATAGATTGAATATGGAGTTAGGTTTGTTCTCTGTTACAGATTCATGGGCGTTTGGTTTTCTGCTATTCCTTGGACTGTTAATGTACACGATACATTATCTTTCTTTTGTATATACGCAATATTTAATAATAATAACATTCTAAATAGCAAAAACAATTTTTAAAAATATGACGAAAAAGGTCAGTTTAAACCACTGGAGACCTCCTGAAGCGATCAGAACGTAAGGGGCCACTGTGCAGGAGAAGGAGAACAAGGGAAAGGTACACTGGTATTTTGCAGCTTCTCCTCGTCTGGGGACAATTTGCCAATTCTAGGGCAGTGAAGGAGGCTGAGCATATGCAGGCTTCATCCAGGTAGATGGATATATCTGAGGACCAAAAAACCAGCACAGCTTTCAGTGGTCTCACGGGCCTGCAGACACAAAATTGGAGACTTAAGGAGCCAAGATTGCAACGACAAAGAAGAGGTAGAGGGGACTGAGTCAGAAGCTGAGGAGCTAAGCAGAAAGCCTTTCTAAGACAGAGAAGAGTTTTGTCTCATGTTAAGAAAAAGAAATAAAAGGTATTCATTATTAGAAAAGAAGTCAGACTGCTGTGATCTGAAGACATTTTCTTTTTAAAAAAAAATTATTTATTTATTTATTTAGGGCTGTGCTGGGTCTTCGTTTCTGTGCGAGGGCTTTCTCTAGTTGCGGCAAGTGGGGGCCACACTTCATCGCGGTGCGCAGGCCTCTCACTCTCGCGGCCTCTCTTGTTGCGGAGCACAGGCTCCAGACGCGCAGGCTCAGTAGTTGTGGCTCACGGGCCTAGTTGCTCCGCGGCATGTGGGATCTTCCCAGGCCAGGGCTCGAGCCCGTGTCCTCTGAATCGGCAGGCAGATTCTCAACCACTGCGCCACCAGGGAAGCCCTGAAGACAACATTTTCTATGTAGAAAAATCTCATAGACTCTACCAAGAAAAAGCTGCTAGAAGTAATAAGTGAGTTTAGCAAGGTTGCAGGATACAGGAGGGAGGGACTTCAAAAGGGTATGAGAAGGGCTTCCCTGGTGGCACAGTGGTTGAGAGTCCGCCTGCTGATGCAGGGGACACGGGTTCGTGCCCGGCTCCGGGAAGATCCCACATGCCGCGGAGCAGCTGGGCCCGTGAGCCATGGCCGCTGAGCCTGCGCGTCTGGAGCCTGTGCTCCGCAACGGGAGAGGCGGCGGTGGTGAGGGGCCCGCGTACCGCAAGAAAGAAAAAAAAAGGGGGGTATGAGAAAGCTTTATCAAACTGTACACTTTAAATATGTGCATTTTAATTATACCCGAGTAAAGTCATTTAAATAAAGATTAAGTGAAAAAGGAGATGGCTGACAGGTAGAGACAGAGAAAGGCAATGCCTGAAGGCCCTGAAGATGTTGGAAAATGACCACAGCGGGGATGCTTGAATCACTGATTATCAAGGTGGGGGCAGTTACAGGAGATGACAAAGCCTGGAAAGTGACAGCAGAAGTGGGTGGCTGAGGTAGAGGTCACTTTTGTGCCCACTGCATACTCTGTTCTTTTTGCCTGAGCACAACCTCCCTCACTCTTTGCCTGGCCAACTCCTGCTCATCCTTCAGGTCTCAGCATCCATGTCCCTTCACCAAGGGCACCTCAAGTGGCACTCCTGCCTCCATCTAACTTAAGTTCCTCTCTAACACACTCTTGTAGCAGTCTTGTAGTACTTGCCTTTCTCAAGCACTTAACATAATGATTACATATGTATTTGTGCAATTCCTCCCGCAATTCAAAGCTCCATGATGGCAGGAACCATGAGTGGTTTCGCTATCCATTGTATCTCTAGCACCTGGGGCGATGCATGGCAGAACATAGCTATATACATATTTATTGAATACATATTTATTAAATATGTAACAGGATGTTAAATGGAATGTTGCCCATCTCCTCAGGGTTTTAGCCCAAACCTGAGGACAGGAGGTGCTAAGTCCCTGCACGGTCTCCATTCTCAACAGAAATACATCAGAATGCTTGTTATATAAATCAGCCTCAGATAGCCTCTGTGTATTGGCCCCTCACTTTTCTATTTCTTCACTGCAGGCTGAGATTCATTAGCTCAAAATCCCACTGGTGCCAAACTCCAGTTTTTACACATTAAATTATTTTTAAAATAGCCCAAACCAGCAGATTATTAGTCAATTAGGGCCTGCCTGTCTTGCAATTCCCAGGACACCTTACCCCACATCCGCTGGCCATTGATAAGACGCCAAGCCACTGCTGCCCTTCAGAATTCTCTGACCTAGAGACTCCCTGCCATGCTGCTGAGTGTCATCACCAAGACATTTAAGCCTCCTCCCTGATTCCTCTCCGTTAACAGTTACCTTACCCGCCTCTCCTTCTGGGTGGTGTTTCCTTAGCCCACCCATAAGCCTCTGGATGGTCTCATGCTATGGAGAACATGCAACCCAATAAAGCTTGTTGTGTGTGATCAGCTCCCAAATCCCTCAAACAAACCCCCTACAGTGCTGAATTTACTAAAATATGGCAAAGCCACTTCAGCAAGCACCATCCCATCAATGCTATTTAAGAGAAGATAAAATATTTTTTTTTTTTTTTAAGAGACTTTATCTTCCCTCTTTGTTTCCTGGTGCGTGAGGAGAGGGGGTCCCCCCCCCCCATCTATTTATTTATTTATTTATTTATGGCTGGGTTGGGGCTTCATTTCTGTGCATGGGCTTTTCTCTAGTTGTGGCAAGGGGGGGTCCCTCTTCATCGCGGTGCGCAGGCCTCTCACTGTCGCGGCCTCTGTTGTTGCGGAGCACAGGCTCCAGACGCGCAGGCTCAGTAATTGTGGCTCCCGGGCCCAGTTGCTCCATGGCATGTGGGATCTTCCCAGACCAGGGCTCGAACCTGTGTCGTCTGCATTGGCAGGCAGATTCTCAACCACTGCGCCACCAGGGAAGCCCGAAGACAAAATATTTTGAAGGTAATTTTTAAAGGAAATTTTTAGGAGGAAAGAGCGTTTTGGCTTTTCTCCTACCTTCACCATGAAAGAAGAGTACTCTCTAGCCTCAAATGAAATGTGTCAGTTCAGGTCCGCCAGGAAGCCAATATGGAGTTAGAAGGTGCAAAAGATTTATTGAGAAAGATAAAGGGGGGTAGGCAGGAAGAGCCTTCAGACCACAGTGAATGTAAGACACCTGTGGAAGGAGGGAGATGGAAGAAGGGCTGGAAGGGAGCGCCTTAGACAATGGTGCAGCTTTGAGAAAGTCTTGGCCAGCCCACTGGGAGCTCTGGTGCAAAGACGGCCCATTGAGGAGTCCCACACTGAGCGGAAATAATTCTAGTAGCCCTGCTGTGCTGAGTCGTAGACTGGGTGCTGCCTGGGAATAGCATGACCTCTGTGCAAATGCTGCAGTGGATCCTGAAAGCATTGCATCTGGATGCTGTCAGCTGACTGCACTCCTGTCTTAAAGTGACATCTAAGTGGTGAACTTCCATAGCTGCCCTGGTCCACCCCTTGTGCCACACAGATCCACTATTCCATATACATATGTTCAGGGAGCAGTTTCTCTGTGGTTCCCATGCGCCTGTCTTCTTGAGTGTCCACTCAGAATTCTGAGAGAAATTGGTGGGCAAAGTACAACGCCATTGATGCAGTTGGTCTTGCAGCTGCGACAGCTACTCATTACCTCCCTCCTGCACTGCCCATTCTAGGTCTCCCTCACCCTCTGCTATCACCTCCGCAGTCTTGGTCACTTTCCTTCATCCCTGAGGTCTGAGTCCCTGGTATCCATGCCCTTCTCAGGGCAGAATTGCTGCACTTGGCCATTCACAGGCACAACTGGGCAAATGAGTACCAAGAGTCGCCTAAGCACATCATCTGTGTTCCGCACATATTCCAGCTGTAAGAGCAGAGTTCTCCCTCTTCCTTGATAAGTGTTGGTTACTGCTGAAATGGCGACTCTTCCTGCCTGCTGGTCTCTGGACACAGGGAACAAAAAAATGCCGGGCAGCAGCCATATCTATAAGCACCACAGGACTCTGGCTGTGTCTCCTGGTGAGAGTGCACTGTCTTTAGGGACCAGAATATCCTGTCCTGCAAAGTCCAGAGCTAAGGAGATGTGACACACAATGTCCACCTGAGTAGGTCACTAGGGAAGATGGAAAGTGGGGCCACTCTGGCTTCCACCCCTTGGATCCCAGTCCCACGTATTCTTCCTACTGGGGACACAGTGCCACATGGAGGTCTCAGATACAGTGCATTCTGGAGGATGGCACCCCACCACTGCAGAGGATCGCCTCTGAGCCTGTGCCTCAGCTGTACCTTCAGCAGCTTCTGGGTGATGCAATGTGTGAGACCAGAGGGTCCCACGCTCATGCGCCCAGTCAGACACATCCTTCAGTCTGAAGTATATCCCCTGACAGTATACCATCTTGTATGGGATGCCAGGCCTGCGTTTTCAGTCCCAGCGGCAACAGGGCTGACCAGCAGCGCCCACCCTCCAGCTCTCTGTGCCTCCACTCTGTCCTCCACTCACTGAGCTGCCCGTTCTGCCACCACAACGAAACAGGCCCTCTCCTTTGCCAAGGACTTCCTGGCCAGAGGCATTGCCGTCACCATCTCCAAGATGGCTGTGGCCCCGATGGAGTGGGTAAAACTGCTGTGCAGGTGCAATACAGCAGCAGGCAGATCACAGCCGACAAGCAGTACGAGGGCATCGAGGACTGCATCGTGCGCGTCCGCAAGGAGCAGGGTGTGCTGTCCTTCTGGACGGACAGCCTGGGTCACCCACTACTGCCACCTCAAGTCCTCAACTCCGCCTTCAAGGAGAAGCACAGGCAGATCTTCCGGGGGGCCTCGGACAAGCACGCGCAGCTCTGGAAGCATCTTGCTGGCAATCTGGCCTCTGGTGGGGTGGCCAGAGCCACCTCCCTCTTGCTTCGTCTACCCCCTGGATTTCACCAGAACCCACCTGGCGGCTGACTTCGGGAAATCTGACATCGAGTTCAAAGGATTAGGAGACTGGTGAAGACCACCAGGTCTGATGGCATCCGGGGTCTATGCCAGGGCTTCAGCATCTCCGTGCAGAGCATCGTCATCTACCAGGCCACCTACTTCGGCATGTACGACAGCGCCAAAGTCATGCTCCTTGACTCCAAGAACATGACAGCGGTGGCCAGCATGGTCTCCTACCCCTTCAACACCAAGTGGCGGCGGATGATGATGCAGTCAGGCCACAAAGGAGCCAACATCATGTACAGGGGGACCCTTAACTGCTAGTAGAAGATCTTCAAAGATGAAAGGGGCAAAGCCTTTTTCAAGGGCGCCTGTCCAACGTCCTCTGCCTCATGGCTGGTGCCTTCATGCTGGTCCTGTACGACGACCTCAAGGAGGTCATCTAGGCCCCACCCTGCTGGACACACAGTCCCAAGAGAACCACATAGAATACTTAACTTTTATGGACCATTGACCTTCGAGAAATTTCACCATGTTTGTGGAGAGCTGGAGGTGGCTCTGGCAAAAGGCTCATTGTGATCACGACCATTGGCACCCTGTGTCCATGTATTGATTAGGGAGGGAGTGGAATCGTGATGTCTTCATGGGTCCACAGGTGAGGCAGCTCCTACCAGACCTAGACTTCAGGTGGTCATAGGACCAACTTCTATTTAAGTATTTATTTTAAAAAATCATGTCTCCCATTTGTACTTAAGCATTATTATCTTTGGCACAGCCAAATATTTGCAGTTATGTTCAATGTTGGGCATTCTGCTGCAAAACAATAAAACCAGGACACAGACAAAAGAAAAACAAAAAAACACCCCTTGTACCTCCACCCTAACCCATTTAGGGGTTTAGATCTTCCCTCTCCCTTTTCTTTCAGGGACATCCCTAGGTGTGGCTGGAATGTAATTGCCATCCATTTTCAACTTGTACCCAAAGACCAACCAAATCCATCCAAAAGCCAAGCTTAGACCTTTTCCTCCTCCTTCATCTGGCTGTATGGGATCATGTGGCCATAGTGTGAGCTGAGGGAGGAGCTCTGGTATGACTGTGATGTGTAACATGAGGGCCTGTGCTGCTGCTCACAAACCTTACTCACACCTCTGTCCCTGCCCAGCCTGCATTCCAGATGCACCACTGCCATCCTACAGTGAGTTGCCATCTGATTCTGACTTGGCAGGACCCAGCTCATGAGGAGAAGTTCCAGACACAGAGTCAGTTGGTGTCCCATAGTCAAGCATCTGTCTCTGCCAGGGCCCAGAAACACACCAGAGGCTATTTCTAGAAAGACATAGAATCTCTGATGCTGATGGCATGACCCTCCTCCAGAACCCCAGGGGACTGAGTGGCAATTCTCTTACAGGGACTGGCCTTGAACTTGACACTGCATCCTTGCCCATTACTGATACCTCTGACACCATGGGGTCTGTCATATAAGATGGTCCACACGGCTACTTGCACCACAGCCCGGACCTGCTGCAGGTTCCTCTCCCGCACCCCACCTCTGATGCAGGCGCCTCTCCTGCACCCCAACTCTGCTGAAGCTTCCTCTCCTGCACCCCAGCTCTGCTGCAGGTTTGTCTCTTGTACCCCAGCTCTCAGCCTTCTGTGTCACCTGATGTATGGACCGCAGCAGTAATCCTGGGGCCTACCAGGTGTGCTACTTTCTTCTTTGTGCTGGAGGATTCAAGACGCAATGATTTGTCTTGTACTTTGGAGGGGGCATCCTGGCATGCCTCTGATTACTGGACTCCTAAAAACTTCACTGAAATGTCAGGTCCCTGAATCTTCATAGGGTTTATCTCCCATGCTCTTGAGAGGCCATGTGTCTTAGAGAGCCCTCTTACTCTTCCTGTCCAATCAGTATGATGGTGTCAGTGTAACTGACCTGACTGACGTTCTATGGGCTGTCTAGATGATCCACATCTCTTTGTACTATGTTATAAGAGAGTACAGATATGACATAGGGCAGGAGAGTTAACATGGTAGTGGACCAAGTTGTAAATAAAGATGTCCACATAATTGTGAACTGCTGCTTATCCTCTTTCTTTGATTGGTTGGAATAGAAAGGAATGCACTCATCAAATCAATGGCCACGTAACATGGACCTAAGGCCTTATTCATCTGCTTGAGCGATTATACCACGTCCAGCACACAGCATCCACAACTGGAATTAATAGTTGGTGAAGCCTGGGGTATACATTCACTCTATGGAATTCATCCAATTCCTGCAGTGAACAGACTGGCAAAGTAAATGGAGATACGATGGGGACCCACCAACCCTACATCTTTCAGAGCGGCTCTAATCTCTGCCATGCCTCCTGTGATATTGTCTGTAATTGACTCTCTTGGTTGTGTGTGTGGGGTGGGGGGGCATTTCCATAGACTTGCACATAATTTCCACCAACGTAACCTGAGAGACAGACAGACCCCCACCCAAAATTTGCTTTGGACGTGGAGACCAATGACACCACACACACACACACACACACACACACACACCAAGAAGTCAAGAAATGGTTCATTACTTACAGAACCAAGGGTTCTCAAGAGAGCAGGGCAAGCCTCTCAACCAGTTGTAAAGTGACTTGTGAGAGCAAAGGATAGAGAGTGGTCTGGGATTCTACCATGTGAGGGGGCGGGGCCGAGGTGAGAGTTCTCACATGTGGTCAGGGGCATACATGGTTCTAATCTCCCTCTGGTGCCAAAGGAAGGAGCACCCAGGCTTTCTTACCAGCTTGCCCAGATATCGGGCACAAGGGGAAGACTGAGGGCTAAAAGGAAAGGCCAGATTCTACCGAGAATAAGGGATGGGGGCGGTACTCTTCCCTGAACTGCTGGTGCTATGGGAAATGGGGGCTCTTAGGACTTGAAATATAAACCTCAAAATTACCTGTGCTGTGCCTGGCCTTAATTCAGGGAGAGGTTTTTCTAGAAAGAATAAAAATCAAATAAGGCTGAAAGGCAGAACCTGACTGTAGAAAGGGAGACAACGAGGGCCACAATCATGTCACCCAGAGTGTAAGAGTTGAGTTTTAGTTAAATGACACAGAGGGTCTGTCTGGCATGAATAGTAATGCTAGATGTCTACATAGAATAGAGGTGTTGGCGCACCATCATTAGCATCTGGGAGGCAGGAGGTTAGATGACAAATAGGACAGGTTAAGAGGCACCCCTCCCTCACGTTTGGACAGACTGCCAGAGCTATCAGTACGGGTCCACCAGGCTCACCAAGGCCTTAGGGTTAATAACTACCCACGAAATGGGAGCAATACATATGATGAAAGAAGCACAGGTCCGAGACTTAAGAAGCCTAGCTCTGCAAATCGGTAATCTGGACAATCCCTCTCAGTCCTCTCCTACTCACTTTCGACCACAGAACAAGGAGAGGCTCCATGAACTCTGAGCTAGGAAAAGGCTCCACTGCTCTGCAGGAGGTCCCTGCCCAGCCCATTCCCCTCCTTCCCCCACCTCTTAGGAACAAGCCCCTTCCCCACGGAGCCCCAGCGCCCAGAGCAGGCATCTCCGCCCGAGGTCCCTCGTGGTTGGAGGGTCGAGCCGCCCTCCCCGCGTGTCCACAGCTCCCGGCCCCGACCAGCTCTGAAGGCCAGCGCCCAGAGCCCACCGACACCAGGGAACCCCGCCAAACAGCCCCTTTGGCTCCTTGGGGGCACGAAGCTCCCTTCCTCTCTCCCGCCTCCGCCGGCACTGCGGCGAGTGTGCACACGTGGTCGGGGGGGGGCGCTGCTTCAGTCGCCAAGGCCGGCGAGACCACCCACGTCCTCCAGGCCAACGGGGGAAGGGCAGCAGGAGGCCAGGGTGCCCGAGATGGGCGGCCCGGCCCAACTGTGATCCTCGCGCGCCATCTAGCGGCAGGCGCGGGCACGACAGCGGGAGAAGCGACGCCGAGGCCTCTCGCGCCCCCGGTAGCCATTTCGCTGTGTGGACGGTCCTGTTTCCCAACAGGCACCGGACACAAGCTCGGGGCTGCAGGAAATGGCGGTGCGCGCAGGCGCACACTCGCTGAACGCAAACGCGCACCCTCCCGAGGCACGCACGCGCAGGACCACAGGGCACGGTCTCAGGGTCAGGGAGGCTTCTCCCGGATCACTAGGGCCCCCAACCCTGGCCGATACCCTCAGGTGGCACCGAGGGCCCCGGGGGTCCAGAACCAGCCTCTGGGCAGGAAGGGGTCATCCCCGGGCCCCATCTACAGCCTCCCACTCACAGGACCGCCCTCC
>NW_006784311.1:16012-17879 GCF_000442215.2 Lipotes vexillifer
ATGCAGTGGAGTTGGGGGGGGGGCGCCCCTGCCCCTCGGGGGACCGCCCCGCCCAGGACTTAAAGTGGAGGACAGCTCTCCCTGCCTTTCTGTGCCCCCACCCAGGGCCTGAGGGCTCTGGAACTCCTGCTGGGCGGCCCTCCTTCCCTCGGCCACCCCATAGCCCCAGGTCCCCAAATGTCCCTCAGCGCCTAGACCAGGGCAGGCCGCTGCGGGCCGGCAGGGGTACACGGATCTCAGGCAGGTGGGCAAAAACCCCCCACCCCGGAATCCTGAACTGCACTCCCGGCAGGGGCCTCTGACCTCACGCCCGGACCCTTCTGTGGCCGGCTGGTCCTCGGGAGGGCACACGTGACATCTCTGAACCATCTGGGTGCCCCGAGCCCCCACAGAGCTGCCAGGGATCCTGGAGCTTCGGGTCCTGCCTGCCGTCCCTCCCCCTCCCCCTGACGCCTAACCCACTGGTTCCCGGGGACTCCCCGAGGTTCCTGGGGACCCAACCAACCACAGCCCGTGCCCACAAGGCCCTGCCGCCCGGCTCCGTCCAGCCCAGGAGACCACACGGACCCTCTTGGACCCTGCCCGGACCGTACCTCCGTGCCGACTCGGGGTGCCAGGCAACCGCTGCTGCCCCCAACCCCTCCCCCACCACAGCAGCCCCTTCCCTCCATTGCCCACATCAGAGGCCAGACTCAGATGAAATTTTCAGGGAAATTTATTAAAGAGAAACATTGACTGAAACCATTGAACAGAGGGCATAACAACACACACAGGAACTTCTAACGGCCACCGGAGCCCACGGGTCCCGGCCCCACCCCCCAGGGTCCTCAAAAAGGTGCCTCCACTACACCCCACCCGGCGGCCCTCCATCCCCCCACAGTCTCCTTCCTGAGGGCCCCGCGGGTGCAGCTCGCCAGGAAGGTTGGTGCGAGCAATGCCCGCGCCCCCCAGGGCAGACCCTTCATTTCTGGGCCACATGCCCGGGGCCTGGCCTTGCCCTATGGCGGGCACAGGACAGTCCCACAGCAGGGCGCGCGCCACCGATCCGAGGACGTGGAGTCCCGAGGGGCAACGGGGTGGCCCAGCAGAACACAAGCCCTGGGGGCCTCCCGCAGACCTCCTGCAGCCCCGGTCCAGGTCTTCCTTCCCAAGGTCCCAGGTGGGCTCCCAGGTCCTGGGGTGGGCGCTGGCTGTGACCTCGTCCATCCCGTCCTCCCCGCCGGCTCCTGAGACTGGGCTTCGGGTCTCCGTGCCGGGGCCGGGGTGGGGCGGACTGCTCAGAGGAGAACACACGCACATTTCCACAACAATAGGCAGCGCTGGGCCGGAATCTACGCCCAGAAAGCAAACGTTGAGCTCAGGACACTGGCCACAGAGACCAGAGCCTTGGCTGGCACGTGGCACGCCTCAGGGCTCTGCCGGGACGATGGCTAGGGTGTGTGCGCTGGGGGAAGGGGAGCGGGGGCTGGGGGGTTTCCTTGACACCTGGGTCCCTCTGGGGCCTACAGGGACACATTTGGGCTTGCCAGTACCGGGAGCAACCTGCCCCAGGGGATGATGAATAGGGGCCCCCTCTCAGGAGGGAGGCCCAGGCACCTTGAGCGGCCCCTACCGAGTCCCAGGCCAGTGTGGGTGGCAGCCATCTGCAGGTGCCCCTCACCTAGGCCGGGGCTGGCCACTCAGGGCTGCTCCCGGGTGGCAGGCTTTGGGGCTGGCCTTGGCATTGGCAGCTGGTGAGCTCTGGTTCTCCAGGCCACTCCCAGGTCTCCAGTGGCCATGCACAAACCGAGGGAGAACAAAACACTCCTTCCTCCCGCCAAATAATTCCCTTGGACCCTGCCCGGACCCCGGACCCCTCCCCCCCCCC
>NW_006784311.1:17930-21857 GCF_000442215.2 Lipotes vexillifer
GCTGAAACTAGTTATTTCAGAGGCACGGTGGGGAAGCCCTACACAAAGTCGCACAGCATCTTCTGTGAGTCACCTGTCTCTTTGGTATTCTTTGTTATTTGACAGTCTACTAGTCCCTTTTAGGTCTCTTAAATTTAGCCCCCCTCCCCCTCCCCCTCCCCTCCCCCGCTTCTCCACGTCTCCCTCCTCCTCCTTTGGAACAAATGCTTCCCTGCACCCCCACCCACACCAAAGCCAGCTGCGGGGTACTGGGCAACCAGGTACTCAGCGCCCTGCCTGCCAAGCTGACCTGACGCTCTCGCGTGGGATCGTCTCCTCAGTGTTTGCTGTCCTTTTGCCCCTATTTGCCCTTTCAGGCTGCAGGGGAAGGAGACTTGCTCCTGCCCTCACCTGCGCAGAGGCTCCAGGGTGCTGCCTTCCCGGGGCTCCCCTCGAGCGGTGTAGATGACCCTGAAGTTGGACCCCGCGGTGTCCCTCCGGGGCATCTCCTCTCTGCCCCACAGCCCTTCCTCGCCAGCGCCGGCTCCTTCTGGCAGGGGCGGCCCCGGGGGAGGCGCCACTAGGCCCCGCGTGGCCTGGGGGCCCATCAACATCCTTAGCTCAGAGCCCACAGGGTGGGTGTTTGAGGGTGGCCAGAAGACAGGGCTGACGCCAGAGCCCCCGACTATACCTTTTTCAGCCTCTGCTGTGTTGGGGTCTCTGTCTGAGGCTCGGGTACGCCTCGTGCTGCCTGTGGTGGCTCTCCGCTTGTGTCGCCGGTGCCTCCCTGAGCTGATTTTGGTTTGGTTGGTGGAGTCCCTTCCAGCTGGTGGATGCTGAGGGGGCTGGCGCTGGGCCTGGGCCTGGCTGCCCTGCCCCTGTGCCCCAGTCAAGGCCCCCACTGTTTCTGTGGACTGCCCCTTCCCCTCGTTAAAATATTTGTGTTGCCTGCTAGGGGAGGGGGTGCCTGGATATCTTGAGCCTATGCTTCCTAGGGCTTGGGGTGGCTCACGGCCCCAGCCCACGTCTCGTTTCCCAACTCTTCTGCTGCAGGCTGAGGCTCCTGCTTTGCCGGGGGTTGGTCCTCGGCCCTAGGACACGCTGCCTGGCTGTGGCCTTCCTCCCCAGTCCCGCAGCTGCACGGCACCTGCCTGCGCTTCAGAGACAGGGTAGCGCCTTCCTGGACGGTCTGAGTGCTGCTGTCACGGAACAGCCCTGCCCGCACCATGACCGGAGGGACTGGGCCACTGGTTTCTGCCACTACCTGGGTGCCAGAGGCCCTGTGGCCCCCTCCTACCTGCCTCTGCTTTCCCCTGGTCACTGCCTCGGCGGCGTCCCACTCCTCCTCGTCTCGAATGAGCTTCATCAACTCCAGGAAGGTGGGCGCACAGCCTCGCTGACCCAGGAGCCTGAGCTTGCCCTGGAGGCCGGTGCTCAGGGAGGCCTGGGCTAGGATGTATTTCAGGCGAATCATGTCTGCGCTTCTCACTGACAAGGGGCTGTGCCGCACCGCGTTCTGCAGCACGGGCTCTAACCGTAGCAAGAAGGCAGAGACTTTCTCTCCGGGCTTCTGCGAGGTCTGGAAAAACTTAAAATGTGAGGTTCTATAGTCCTCTTTATTCCCGAAGATCTGCTTCAGGGCGTCCAGGCACTGTTCCACGGTCATGGAGTCACTGTTGGCCCGGAGCACCCGCATGATGGACAGGGCGGGGCCGTGCAAGCTTTCCAGCAAACGCCGCTGCTTCTCTACGTCAGACACCTGCCACATCTGCATCATCTCAGTCACCTGCTCTAGCCAGGCTTCAAAGTTCTCTTCGCCTGGGCCTGGGGAAGCGCTTCCCGAAAACACCTTCAGTTTTCGGTACCACATGCTTTCTTGCAGAGGCTGCAGGTCTGGTGGCCTGACTTGAGCCAAGCCTTTTGGCTGTACCTCGTCAGGGCGAGTGCTATACCCCAGGGTTTTGACCACATCTACCATTCTCCGGCCCTCGTCTTTCAGGAAGCACTTCAGTCTGTTGATAAGTTCATCATCTGGGCTACGGGGTTTCACCACCACTTCCCAGACACCTCCCTTTCCTGGGATCTGACTCGGCACCGTAGCGTAATTGACCCTGTCGGCCAATTCAATGAGAACTGCCTTAGAGCTGTCTTCCCTTCTGAACATTCTGCCCAGCACACTGTAGGCACACAGGGGCTGTAAGCCCGCCTTCAGGGTCTCTTTAATTTCCTCTTCACTACACTCCACAGGGATGCCCACGATCAGCAGGGCCTTCCTGGGGTCCAGGTCCATCCCCTTGCACCAATCCTCCAACAGATTCACAGGCATTGCTCCCACTATCTATGGACTGGTCTAATACTAGGGGCAGTAGTCAGCTCACAGAGTGTGACCGGCACTCAAGGAATTCTGAGTCAACGCCAAGTATGAAGGCAGAATCGTTCCGGGTTTGCACAGCCTATAATGCAAATGGGGTGGGGGCATCATTAACGCCCACCCTCCCGCCCCGACTAAAAGCCCACGCACTACCCCCACTTCTGGTCACAGAGATTCAGGCCCTGCTTTTCAGGGCTTCCCCAGTCATTTGCTGGAGAGGTGTCTTTAGGCCAAGCTCCCCTCCCTGCTGACCTCGGTTTGCCGTGCACTCCTCCTCAAAGTCCAAGGACTCTTCTGTGTGTGCTGCAGGTGCCTGTGGTGAAAAGGCCAGCGTCAGGAGGAGGGGCCTGACAAAGCCCGCCAAACGGGAGAGGACAGCAGGCTGTCCCACTCCCTGGCTCAGGGCTCTTCAGGCCCACGGCACCTGGTACCCACTTCTCTGGGGCAAAGGTTGGAGGACGGACACGTGCAGTTCCCTCCTTTCTCAGAAAATGTCTGACAAATGAGAAAGATGGCTGGAGCTCTGCACAAGGCAATGAAACTGGTGGCTGTGGAGAACGTGTGACAAGCTGCAGTGTTGCCGTGGATACTGAGAACAGCGTGGACCATGGGTTTCCATCGCAGAGGGGTGCTATGTGGTAAAGGTTAAGGAGCAACAGGGGATGTCACTGGCCTCCAACCAAAGAAGTGTCCTGTTGTCGCTGGAGGGGACGGGAGATGGGGGGTGGGCGGCAAGGATCAAGTGCTGGAAAACAGTAGCCTACCGTTTCAAACTGTGTGGAAGCTAGAATCAGGGACAGAAAAGGGACCCAAAAAGGGTCTACGG
Organism: Lipotes vexillifer; assembly: GCF_000442215.2. Lineage (NCBI taxonomy): Eukaryota > Metazoa > Chordata > Mammalia > Artiodactyla > Lipotidae > Lipotes > Lipotes vexillifer. The sequence continues at coordinate 21,107 of NW_006784311.1, forward strand.
TGCCACGCTGCTGAAACAGGCAACTCTCGCCCTAGGTGTGACCCTACCCTGTAGACCCTGTGGACCTGGGCAGGCAACCCCGCCCCTCCTGCTTTTTGCAGGAAGTTACAGAAGCCTCTCCCAACGTAGGTCTACGTCACAGCTGTTCACCATGCTGATTAGGGACCCACCGGCAGTGCAGATACGGGCACTCCACCCACACTCAACACTAGGCCCGCCCTCTAGCTCTGCCCAGAGGCAGCTCCTGGTGCTGGGGAGGTGGTGCTGCTTCCCTGCATCTGTCCAAGGCAAGGCAGAGGTACTTTGCTATGGTTCTACCCCACACGGCCCTGCTCGGGCTGTGCCAATTCTGAACCTACAGAGGCACTCTGGTACAGGGATACACGCAACTGCTCAGGGGGCGGGGGGTGGGGTGATGAACTGGGCGATTGGGATTGACATGTATACACCGATGTGTATAAAATGGATGACTAATAAGAACCTGCTGTATAAGAAAATAAATAAAATTCAAAAATTCAAAAAAAAAAAAAAAGAAAGAAACTGCTCAGGTGGTATTCAGTGCTAGTACGGGAGGGATCCTACAGTATGATTATTGCCCCGCCCTCAAATCCACCCCCTCCCTCAAACTTTGCCCCCACTGACGCACGAAGTAGGCCTTAAGCCCCACCCCTGACGCCAAGCCTCCCGTCACGCAAGTTTGATCCCTGTCCCCCCTCCAAGTCCCACCCCCACCCAAGCGCCACCCCCACCT
>NW_006784311.1:21877-62641 GCF_000442215.2 Lipotes vexillifer
CCCCCACCTAAGCCCAGCCCCTGACGTCAAGCCCCAGGCTTACGGAAGTTCGATCCCTGCCCCCACCGAGCCCCACCCCTTCCCATGTCCCATCCCCTCACTCAACTCCCATCCCTAACAAAGCCCTGCCTCCACCCAAGCCAAATCCCTGCCCCCCCTCAAGCCATGTCCCACCCCTTCCCAAGCATCATCCCTGTCCCAAGCCCTGACCTCACTCAAGTCCAACTACTGTCCCCAAGCCTTCCGCCCTCATTCCCCTGTTGTCCCCACCCACACCTAAGCCCACCTCCCTAAGTCCCCACGACCCCTCACACACCCGCTACCTCAAACATCCCTCATTCCAGAGCAGGAATACATGTGGTCACTGGAAGCTGGTGGAGGCCGGGGGAGGAAGGGATGAAGCCACTTTCCCTCTAGGATACGGCCCAGAGCCACTAGTCCTGACCGCAATGGCTGCGAGCAGGGTTAGGTGTGGAATAGGTTCCCCTGCAATTCTTAGGCTGGTCGCGGTGCCTGGAAATGGCGCCGAATTGATGCGGCGCCATGCCTGATGTAGTGGGATCCCACTTCCAGGGGAAACCTGTAGCCACCAACCCCTGGGACGCCAAGGGAGACGGCAAGGGTCGTTGTGCGGAATCCCACGCGGTTTGGACGGCTCTCTGTGCCCCGGACCCCGACCAGTACCTGCTGGAGACGCCTACAGGCCGAAGCGCCTGGGCACCACGACCACCACGCGTCCGTTACCACTGCTCGCGCAGTGCACACTGGGCCGGGAGCCCGTGGAAAGGGGCTGTCGGGCTACAAACGCCCCGCCCCCCCGCTCCCGCTCCCCCGCTCCCGCTCCCCGCCCCGCAGAGCTGCACACGGCCCACTCGCGGCTGCGCCCTAGCAGCGTGGCGCCCACCATCCCCCCTCGGAAGGCGGGGGGAGCCCTCGCCCCGCCCTGCGCCACTGTGCGCAGCTAGGCGGACGGAGTTCGAATTAAACCGGGGCACCTTAAACTGCAGAGCTGGACAGAATCCAGCCTGGGACTGTGAGCGGGGTTAGGTGCGGAATAGGGTCCCCTGCAATTCCTAGGCTGGTCCCTGGAAGGAGACCGCCAGACCCACCACGTGCCACGCCAGGCCCAGCAGCCATCGTGGCTCTTGTTTAGCATGTCTGTTCCCCATTGGACGGGAGCTGTGGCGTGACAGTCACCAGTCGCTCTCGCTATTTGAATATTCCAGGCGGTCAGCGCAGGGCCAGGTGCAAAAGTAAAAGCCCGGTGGGTGCTTACTAAATGAAATCCTGATCTTTTTCTTTTTTTAATTGGTCTGTTTTCTAGAGGCGGACAGCCGAAATACAGCTGCTTCCGGTAAAAATGCAAGGGCACGAAAAATTTTCGTATTCACCAAGAGACCGAAAACTTTCAAAGAATTACATTCTCCCATTATACCCTTGACTTCACAGCCTAGTACTACCCACCTAGTACCCCAACTGCTTCCCGCCCTTTTCCAAAGAAAATTCCTTCCACAGAAGCAAGACTGGAATATTTTCCCTGGGGCCCGCGGGACCCTAACTCGCTGTTCCGGAGAACGGCGTGGGGGGAGCTCAGGTTATCGCAATGGAAATCTGAATATCTGGTAGATCTTGGTAAAAATATAAGTTCTGATTCAGGAGGACTGGGGTGGGACTGAGATTCTGCGTTTCTCGAAAGCTAGGTGACGCCCATGCTGCAGATCCCTGACTACGCTTGGAGTACCAAGGCTCTGAAGCCTATAGTCACTTTTCGGACCAGAAGTTGTGGTCATCTGGTGACAGAATAGATTTCTTTTGCTTTATTCGGGACACAGAAGAGGCTTTTCGATAACGTTTTAATAAAAATATTAAAAGCAGACGAAATTTTAAATTAAAGATTACCTTTAAGTCCAGATATTTCCTATATCAGAGAAGGAGAACACAGACCTGAACATGCCTTACTTAATTAGAACGTACTTTTGAGAGGCTGTTTCCTTCCCATGCCAAGAAAAAGGGGTTACCTGCTGGTGTCAGAAAGTCTCCTGCAGACCTCCTGCTGTCCCGGTCCAGGTCTTCCTTTCCAAGGTCCCAGGTGGGCTCCCAGGTCCTGGGGTGGGCACTGGCTGTGACCTCGTCCATCCCGTCCTCCCCGCCGGCTCCTGAGACTGGGCTTCGGGTCTCGGCACCGGGGCCGGGGTGGGGCGGACTGCTCAGAGGAGAACACACGCACATTTCCACAACAAGCAGCGCTGGGCCTCAATCTACGCCCAGATAGCACACGTTGAGCTCACGACACTGGCCCACAGAGGCCAGAGCTTTGGCTGGCACGTGGCGCACCTCAGGGCTCTGCGGGGGGACGATGGCTAGGGTGTGTGTGTTTGGGGGAGGGGAGCGGGGGCTGGGGGGTTCCTTGACACCTGGGTCCCTCTGGGGCCTACAGGGACACATTTGGGCTTGCCAGTACAGAGAGCAACCTGCCCCAGGGGATAATGAATAGGGGTCCCCTCTCAGGAGGGAGGCCCAGGCACCTTGAGTAGCCCCTAATATGGGGCCAGTAGGCTGCCAGGCCTGGCCTCCCCCTGCCTCCAAGCCTGGGGGTCCCGGGGCCTGCTGAGCCTACTGGCCCGAGGTGGACCCCGGGGGGCTCATCTCTGCAGCCCCGTCCTCATTTCCCGGCTCTTCTGGGATGGGCTTGAGCCCCTCCTCGGGGGTCTCCTCGGCCTCCTGGCCTCCTGCCTGGGCGAGGCCCTCTGGCTCCCAGCCAGGACCTCCTGGGGCCACCGGGGAAGCACTGCCCATCCGGCCAGGCATGGGGACTCCGGGGGCATCTGAGGGTCCTGCCTGACCCAGGCCCGCAGGGGCGGCAGCACTTCCAACTTCCTGAGTGGCCGCGGACGCCTCGCTGGTCTCCCCAGGGCCGGGGGCTGCCCTGGCGGCACCATGGTCTTCGGGGGCTGCCCTGGCGGCACCATGGTCTTCAGGGGCCGCCTCGCCAGCCTTGGCAGTGCCGGCAACTGCCGCACTGGCCTCCTCACGTGCCGGGTGGTCCTCGGCGCTACCTTCCTTGGAACGGGCGGCCTGGGCGGTGGTATCTTCACCGGCCGGGGAGGCCTTGGTGCCATACGCAGTGGTGCCTGCGGTGATGGCCTCATGGGCCGGGGCGGCCTGGGCGGCTGCTGCCAGGACTGCGACGTCCACACGGGCCTCTTCTTCCCCTGGGAAGTGCTCCCTGCTAGCCGGGTCGGCCTCCCAGGCCTCGGTCTTCTGGATGAGCCGCAGCATCCCCACAAAGCCGGGAGGCCTCCTCATCAGCCGCATCGTCCTCAGCTTTTCCTGGAGCGTGTCGTTCAGCCGGGCCCGCATCAGCACCTGCCGGGCGCGCGCCTGGTCCGCCACGGCCGGGTGGATGGCCCCCTTCTCCAGGGCCGACTGCAGCAGGCCTTCCAGGCGCATCACGTACGCAGAGAGAGTCTCCTGGGGCCGCTGGGCACAGGTCACGAACTTCAGCCGAGCACTCCCCCGGGGGTCCTCGTTCCCAAACACGTGCACCAGCGCGACCAGGCAGTCCTGGGCGGCCAGCTCGGGATCGTCCGCCAGGAGGCCGCGCAGGAGGTCCAGCGCGGGGCCGCGCAAGCTCTCCACCAGCCTCCTCCTCCTCTCCCTCTCAGACACGTGGCGCCACAGGTGCAGCGTGTCGTTGGCCTGCTCCAGCCAGCTCTCAAAGGACTCTTCCCCGTGGCCCGGCTCTTCCATCCCAGAGAAGGTTCCCAGCTCCTGGTAGCCCATGCTGTCTAGCAGGGGCTGCAAGGCCTGCCTCCACTGCTGGGTCCTGGGCCCTGCCTCACCCATGGCGCCTGCCGCTGTCACAGCTGCTTCCTCGGCCACAGTCATTCCCTCGCCCGCGGGTCCTGCCATTAGCACAAGTCCTGCCACGCCTGCAACATTTCTGTCACCTGCATCTCCTTCCTCATCTGGCACTCCTGCTTCACCTGCAGCTCCCTCCTCACCTGCATCTCCTTCCTCATCTGACACTCCTGCTTCACCTGCAGCTCCTGCTTGACCCTCAGCTCCTTCCCCACCTGCAGCTCCTGCCTCACCTGAGGCTCCCTCCTCACCTGCAGCTCCTGCCTCACCTGCACCTCCCGCCTCACCTTCAGCTCCCTCCTCACCTGCAGCTCCTGCCTCACCTGCCAGCTTCCTCCTCACCTGAGGCTCCCTCCATACCTGCGGCTCCTGTCTCACCTGCAGCTCCTGAGTGACCTTCAGCTCCCTCCTCACCTTCAGCTCCCTCCTCACCTTCAGCTCCCTCCTCACCTGCACCTCCCTCCTCACCTAAGGCTTCCTCCTCACCTGTGTCTCCCTCCATACCTGCGACTCCCGCCTCCCCTGAAGCTTCCTCCTCCCCTGCAGTTCCTGAGTGACCTGCAGTTCCTGCCTCACCTGCCCTGCCAACCACTGCTTGTCTCTGGGGCTGCGCAGGGAAATTGGGTCTGTCCTGTGACTCAGCATCAGGGGCCTGGGGCAGGCAGACCACGGTCCAGGGCCCTCCCTTGCCTGGTATTTGGTGGGGACTCAAACCTTGGTTGAAATTGTCAGCACACTCTACCAGGCAACCCTTGACCCCAGCTCCTTTCTGAAGACCTTGCCCAGCACTCGGTACCTGCCCAGGGAACGCAGGGCAGCCTGCACAGCCTCTTCGAATTCCTGGTCTTGGCAGTCGTTTGGGATGCCCAAGATGAGCAGACAGTGCTGAGCGTTCACGCTCACCCACCTGCCCCAGTCCCGAAGCATCACCAGAGCCATCGCCCAGACCTGGGGGGAGGGTGCGCGATCCGACAGAGGAGCGAGGACTGTCGCAGTCTCCGCACTGCGGCCTGTGAATGCAGAGGGGACAGAGGGACATAGGCAACAGCCCACCCCCCTCCCCCGAAAGAAAGGGCGGCCTGGGGCTCCCCTTTCACCAGTTCACGCTCCCCACCCACCACCGCAGCTGCTCAGAGACCCCGCCCCACTGCACCCCTCACCTCCGCAGCGAGGAGACCCCCTTTCGCCTTGGCCGACGCCCCTGATCCTGCCATGGCCGCTGAGCCCCTCTCCCCATCGTCTGCAACCCTGCAGCCGGGAGCCCTCCCCTCCCAGACCCCCCAGCCAGGGGCCCTCCCAGCCTCTCTCTCCCAGTGCGGGACCTGGAGTGCCCCTGTCCCCTACGCCGACCCCAGCAAGCGGTCGGCAAGCTGGAGAACCCCTCCCGTACCCCCAACCCCGAGTCGGGAGCCCCTCCCCCTCCCACCAGCGCCTGCCCCTCTGCAGCTGGAGCCGCCCTCCCCTCCGCCTTCCCCCGCCGCCCGCAGGCAGGAGCCCCAACCCCCTCCCCAGAACCCGGCAGACAGGAGTCCCACCCCCTCCTCGCCAGCGTGACGCCGAGACCCCCAACGCCCCTCCCGCCCCCACTGCCTGTCGGGGCAGCGATCTGGCCTCTGCCCAGGGCGCCCGCGGTAATTCTGGGGCCCCGCCTGAGTGAAGCCCCTGGTCGCCCGCTCACTTTCTCCGACTCTGTGGGCACTGCCTGCGGGCTGCCGAGCCGACTCCAGAGGCCACCTCGAAGCCCTGGACGGAGCCTGAGAGTCAGAAGAATGCACCTCAGGGCTGCGCAGTCCAGGGGTGTCCCAGGCCCTCTGTGCTGAGGCCACCGTGAGCTTCCCCGTGTTCCCAGAAAGCCCAGGTGGACGACGGAGAAAGGTCTCAGCGTCTCTGTGCAGGGCAAATGGCTGGATCAGGAGAGCATTTGAGGCGTCAGTGTTGCTGCAATGGGACCTGCTTGGTAAGGGCTGTGGCAGGGCTCGGAGCATCCAGGAGCGACAGGCACACTCATTAGCCCTCCAGCAACAAAATGGCCTCCATCGGTAATTGTCCCAAATGTGTCGGGGGTGGGGTGCTGGAAACCCGGAGTTGTAGGGGCAGAGGAACCTAGTAACAGGACCCCACCCTGCACTCACATCCTGCCCTCATTAAGCCTGGAATCCCCACAACAGATACAGGCTGGCTGTTCCCAAGCCGGGAGCCTCATACACACCTCTTCACACTGTAAAGCCTGCCCTCAACCACCCGGGCAGCCATGGCATTAGAAAGTGTGTGGGCTTTGGGTCAGGTGAGCATACAGTCTCTTAACAGCTGAGTGGCCTATACAAGTCACTGAGTATCTGTGCCTCACATCTGTGAGTAGGCAACAGAAAAACTTTCCTATTTATGTATTGCTGGATTTGACTTGCTGTTAGTTAAATATTTTTGTTTCACTGTTCATGAGGGGTATTTTTCCATAATTTCCCTTTTTTCCATAATCTTTTTAAATCAAGGTTTAGTACTTAACAATCTTCTAATCACTTCCTTAGCTGTCTTCACGTTTTATTTTTATTATTATTCCATTTGAAATATTTTCTAAATTCCTTTATGTTTTCTTCTTTGACCCATGGGTTTTCTAGAAGTATGATGTTGAATTTCCAAATATTTGGAGATATAGTATTGTTATTAATTTGTAGTGGAATGCCATTGTGGACTCAGATAATTTACTAATATAAAATTTCTCTCTTTCTGTTGAGACTTGTTTCGTGGCCCAGCATTTGATCTACCCAGGTGAATGTACAATGTGCCCTTGTAAATAATCTATATTTTGCAGTTCTCTGAAGTTTTTTGAAGTAAAGCTGATTGACTATGTCATACAGATCTTCTGTATATTTACCGATTTCTTGCCTAGTTGTCTCCAACTAAAATTGTTGAAATATCTATTTCTCCCATTATTCTGTCAAATTTTATTTCAGATATTTTAAGTTCTGTTACTGGGTGCAAAATACACTTATAAATTCTATGTGTTCCTGATTAATTGATCCTTATATTATTATTACCCTTTATCTCAGGTAATACTCATTGTCTTTAACTCCACTTTGTCTAGTATTAATATAGCCCTTCCCATTCTCCTATGCTTACTCCTTGCATGGTGTGTCATTTCGCATCCTCTTACTACCAACCATCTGTATCTTTATATTTAAACTGAATCTCTTGTAGACAGAAAAGATTGTGCTCATTTTTATCTATTCTGATAATTTCTGCCTTTTAATTGGAATGTTTAGCCCATTTACATTGAATGTAATTTTTTAAACGGTTGGAACCTAGGTCTATCCTTTTACTATCTATCCCACTTATTTTTGTTAATGTGTTCCCCTTTCCTGTCTTGGTTAATCAAATATTTTTTTAGAATTCCATTTTCATTTATCTGCTATATTTTTGGCTATACCTCTTTGCAGTGTTTTCTTAGTGGTTGTTCTGGAGATTATAATATATATCCTTAACTTTTCACTGTCTGCTTAGAGTTAATATTGTACATAAATGTAAGAACCTTTCTACTACATAAATTTGTTCCCCATCTACCCCATCCTTTATGCTGTAGTTGCCATATATATATTACGTCTACATATGTTATGAACCCTATAATACATTATCAACTTTTTTACTTTAAAAAGTCACATGTGTTATAAAGAAATTAAGAGAAAATATTAATATTTACCCACATATTTACCATTTCTGGTATTCTTCAAGTCAAGTTTTCTCTCTGCTGTCATATTTATTCAGATTGAAAGCATTTACTGGCATTTCTTTTAGTGCAGATCTATTGATGAATTCTCTTAGCTTTCATCTATCTCAAAATATACTTATTTCACCTTCATTCTTGAAGGATATGTTCCCTGGATATAGAGTTCTGGGTTGAAAGTTTTTTCCCTTTCAGCACTTTAAAGATGTTGTTTTGCTGTCTCCTGGCTTCCACTGTTTCTAATGAGAATTCAGTGAAAATTCTTGTTAATGTTCTCCTGTATGTAATGCTTCATTTTACTCTGACTGGTTTCTTTTTCCTTGCTAAAATTTCCTATTTTATAAATTCATTATTATTCCCTTGGACCATGTATTTTTTATTTTTACATTTTACATTTTACACTTTACATTTATATTTTTACATTACACACTTGATTATATATATAGGTCATAATAAACACAACAGCCAAAGTGTTATTTAAGTAGTAGGGTTGGTGCATATCATTCATTCATGTGTTGATCTATTCAACCAGCATCTACTATGTACCTACTGTATCAGACATTGTCCTAATTCCTAAGAATTTAGAAACAAACTAGAAATGGTCTCCAGAGTGGTAAGGAGAGGCAGGGGATAATATAATATGACTGAGGTGGTGGTAGGGTGTATACAGAGTACAGCAGGCACAGCAGGTGAGCAGATCTATTAGGAACGGTCAGAAAAGTCCTCACAGAGAAGGTGACCCTTGCATTGGTGTAGGGGAGCTTAAAGAACATCAGAGGAAGGTGTCCAGTGGACAGATGGGCACTGGGATTTGGAGAACAGAAGAGAACTCGGCCCTGGAGATCCAGGTTTGGTGGTCTTTAGATTTGAGTTGGTTTGTGAAGCTGAGGGGATGGCTGAGATCCCCCGGGTGGCACTACAGGTAGCCCAAGAAGATGAGGGTGAAAGAGAACTGGTCTGAGGCTTCGTCAACAAAGGAGACCTGGGCAGGACATGTTAGAACTGAGGGCCAATCTCTAAGCCTGAGACACCCAGAGTAAGTTTATCTTAATACTTTAAGAATACAGACTCTGGATCACACAAATCTGCTTTCTAATGCCAGCTGTGTAGCCTTAAAGAGATTGCTTAAAATCTATTTGGCTCAGTTTCTGTAACAAGAGAATGGGAGTAATAATAGTACATGCCTCAGGGTCATTGTAAGAATAAGATGAGATACTATTTATAAAACAGTGCCTGGTACATAGCAAACAATCATCAAATAGTAGCTTTGTTATCAGTTCATTATTTTTTTAAATAAATGTATTTATTTATTTTTGGCTGCGTTGGGTCTTCGTTGCTGCGCGCAGGCTTTTGCAGGAAGCGGGGGCTACTCTTCATTGTGGTGTGCGGGCTTCTCATTGTGGTGGCTTCTCTTGTTGCAGAGCACGGGCTCTAGGCATGAGGGCTTCAGTTGTGGTGGTGCACGGGCTCTAGAGCACCGGCTCAGTAGTTGTGGCGCACGGGCTTAGTTGCTCCATGGCATGTGGGATCTTCCCTGACCAGGGCTCGAACCCGTGTCCCCTGCATTGGCAGGTGCATTCTTAACCACTGTGCCGCCAGGGAAGCCCCTCAGTTCATTATTAAGATGGATGTGAAAGACTAGGGAAAAATTTTAATCCCTTAACCACCAGACTGGAACACAGGTGTATTCATTTATTTAAGAAATATTTTTGAGCACCTATTATATGCCAGACATGGTTTTTGGTTTTACTGGGAAAAATAGTATCTGTGACCTTAAGATCTAAACCTGACATTAAGAACCCAAGGAATCTGTAAACTTGGATGGGGGAAAATTCATATTTATTTTTACTCAAGCAACTAAAATATAGCATTTCCTTCAATTATGAATGTGGACAGCAAACCACAGTACTATTAGCAGTACATGTTACTTCATCACCAACAAAAATAAATATTTCTATATCCCATTATAGTTACTGCAGATATCTAGAAATATTTACTAAAAATAGCATTACCTCAAAATTAGTTGGTAGACCAGTTTTAGATACTGTTATATTATGTGTTAATGAAGCACATATATCACTGTAAAAATATAATTATGAGCATGCTTTATGTCCTTAAGCATATTTATAATAGCTGCTTTAAAAATATTGTCTGTGAATTATGATATCACGGTCAGTTTCCCTTGAATGTTTTTTTCTTGAGTGTCATCACATTTTCTTGTTTCGTCTAGTAATTAAGCATCATACCCTGGACATTGTCAATAACGTGTTCTAGTGGCTCTGGCTTCTTGCTTTCTGTTATATTTTTCTCCAAAGAGGTGTTATTGTTGCTGCTGCTTTAGCAGCCGGTTAACTTAGCTAAACTCAGACTCCAAACTCTGTCTCCCCTGTGTTGAACGTCATCTGAAATCTCTGCTCAGTTATTTTCTTAGAGTCTGCCCTGTACGTACACATCCCAGTGTCACCAGAGATTTGAGCAGAGTTTATATGCCAAATTTGGGTTCCGTGCCTCTGGTTCTTTCCTGTCCAAGGTTTTCCTTCTCACTTTCCCTCCACTGTGGTCACCCTGAACTGTGTCCTCTGGGTCTCTGAAGTTTTAGCCACCCAGCATGACATCCTCTGCAGCCTGCCCTCACATGTAAACAAATATGCAAGCGGGACTATCAAATTCTACAAATTATTTAAGGAAGAAATCATGTCAAGACTACACAAACTCTTCCATAGACGTGAGGAGGAAAGAATACTTCCAAATCATTCAATGAGGCCAGCACTAGCTTTATATCAAAACCATTCAAAGACATCATATAAAAGAAAATTACAGACTGATGTGTTTCATGAACATACATGCAAAAATTCTAGACAAAATTTTAGCAAATGGAGTTCAACAAGATACAAAAATGATAACATATTATGACTAAGTAGTCTATAATGAGAATACAAGTTTAGTTTAAACGTTTGAAATTTTATCAACATAACTCAGCATATTAACAAAAATAAAAACAATATGACATATCTCTTAGTCTATTCAGGCTGGTATAACAAAATACCACACACGGTGTGGCTTATAAACAACAGAAATTTATTTCTCACAGTTCTGGAGGCTGGAAGTCCAAGATCAAGGTGCCAACATGGCTGTATCTTGGTGAGGGCTCGCTTCCTAGTTAATAGCCAGCAACTTCTTGCTAGGTCCTCACATGCTAAAGGAGCAAGGCATCTCTGGAGCCTGTTTTATAAGGGCATTGATCCCATTGGGACCCAAATACTTCCCAAAGGCCCCACCTCCTAATACCATCACCTTTGGGAGTTAAGATTTCAACATATGATTTTGGGGGGGGGCAGGGGGGATACATTCTGACTACAGCAATATTCTCGATAGATGCAGAAAAAAACATTTGACAGAATCCAACATCCAGTCATGATAAAAAAAAAAAACTCCCAGTAAAAACTAGGAATAGAAGGGAACTTCCTCAACCTGATAACTGACATCTATAAAAAACCTACAGCTAACATCGTCCTTAGTGGTGAAAGACTGAGTGCTTTCCGCCTAAAATCAGAATGAAGACAGGGAAGCCCCACTCTTACACTTTCTATTCAACATTGTATTGGAGGTTCAAGCCTGGGAAGTTAGGCAAAGGAAAAGAAGTAAACAGCATCCAGACTGGAAAGGGAGAAGTAAACTGTCTTTGTTCACACATGACAAGATTATCTATTTAGAAAATGCAATGGAATCTATAGAAAAGTTACTAGAACTAATATGTGAGTTTAGCAGGCTGCAGGATATAAGATCAATATACAAAAGTCAGTCGTATTCCTATATGCTAGCAATGATCAATCAGAAATTAAAATTTTTAAAAACAATACCACTCACAATAGCATCAAAAATGTGCAGTACTTAGGAGCAAATCTGACAAAAGATATGAAAGAACAGTGCATTGAAAAATAGCAAATATTGGTGAGAGAAATTAAAGACCAAAATAAATGGAGAGAGACCTAGTTTATGGCTCAAAGAACTCAATATTGGTGAAAAGATGTCAATTCTCTCCAAATTGATCTACAGAATTTAAACCAGTCCCAATCAAAATCCCCAAATCCCATTTTTGGGAATATGCAAAAAATCCTAGACTAGTTAAAACAACACTGAGAACAAAAGTTATAGAACTTACACTATCTGATTCCAAAGATTTTATTACAAAACACTAACCAAAACTTCATGTTATTGGTATAAAGATAGAAAATGCATCAATAGAACAGTATAGACAACCCTGAATCCACAAATTTCCGGAAAACTGATCTTGGATATAGGCAAAAAATTATAGTAGAGATAGCCTTTTCAACAAATGATGATGAAATAATTGGATATCCACAGGCACAAAAATTAACTTTGACCCACATCTCGCAAAACACACCAAAATTGACTCAAAATGGATCAGAAACCTAAGTAAGTATAAAACCTAGAACCATACAACTTTTAAAAGAAAACAAGATCTTTGTGACCTTGGGTTAGACAAAGATGTCTTAGATATGACACCAAAAGCACAATCCATAAAAGAGCAGATTGATAAATTTAACTTCATCAAAATTTAGAATTTGTGCTCTTCAAAGGACAAGCTACAGACTGGGATAAAATGTTTGCAAAGCATATACCTGACAAAAGACTTGTATTCCGAATATATAAAGAGTGTTTGCAACTTAATAAGAAGACAAACAACCTGATAATAATACTGTAAAATGGGCAAAAGGTTTAAGTAGACACTTCACCAAAGAAGAGTAACAGATGGCTGACATCAATATCACTAGTCAGGGAAGTTCAGATTAAAATCATAATGAGATTTTACACTACATACCTATAAGCATGGCTAAAATTAAGACTGGCTATACCAAGTATTGACAAGGATAGGAAACAACTAGAGCTCTCCTACACTGTTGGTGGGAATGTAAAATGGTACAACCATTTTGGAAAATGATTTCGTAGTTTTTTTTGAAAGTTAAACATACCTCTACTATATTATCTAGCCATACAACTCCTTGGTATTTACTCAAGGTAAAAGGAAATGTATGTCCATATAAAGGTTTGTACACAAATGTTCATAGAAGCTTTATTTATAGTTGCCCCAAACTGGAAACTACCCAAATGTCCATCAACCAATGAATAAATAAACCCATTATGGTACATTAATGCAATGGAATATTATTTAGCAAATAGAAAGGAGTGAACTGTTGATACATACAACAATATGGATAAATCTCAAAATAATTTTGTTGGGTAAAAGGAGCCAGATACAAAAGTACACTTATCATACGATTTCATTTACATAAAACTCTAGAAAATGCAAACTACCCTATAGTGACAGAAAGCAGATCAGTGGTTGCTTGAGGACAAGAGGAAGAAGAAAAGACAAGAGAAAAGTACTACAAAGGGACACAAGGAAACTTTGAGAGTAATGGATATCTTTAATTGCCTTGATTGTGGTGACGGTTTCATGAATATATATATATATATATATGTCAAACCTTATCAGATAGTACAGCTTAAACATGTCCAGGTTATTGTTTGCCAAATATACCTCAAAAGAGCTGTTTTTTTTTTTTAAAAAAAATACACCTACAAGTAAATAATAAAAAGACAAACAACGCATAAATGTGGGCAAGCTATTTGAACAGACACATAAAAACATCACACGCAACATGATTAGTCATCAGGGAGATGATAATTAAAATCACAATGAGTTACCACTTCACACCCACTTAAATCGCTAAAAATAAAGGCTTACAACCCCAAATACAGAGGAGGATTGGAAAGAAAAGGAACTCTCATACATATCTGTGGGAACATAAATTGTACAACCACTTCAGAGAATATTCTGGCAGTTTCTTATAAAACAACTCTACTATGATGTGGCAATTCCCTTTCTAGGTAGTTACCCAACTAAATGAAAGCATATGTCTACACAAACTTGTACACGAATGTTCACAGTAGCTTTATTTATAACACTCCAAAATGAAAAGAGACCAGATCACAAACTGGTGAATGAATAAAAACCAACTGGAATATATCCAGATAATGGAATACTATTCAGTTATTAAAGGAAAGAAGCAACACATTAAACAACATAGTTAAATCTCAAAATCTTCATACTGAATGAAAGAAACCAGACACAAAATAGTACATACCATATGATTCCATCCATATGAAGTTCTCAAATAGGCGAAAGTAATCTAAGATGGAAAAAATTTAGAACAGCGGTTGCCTCTGTGTGGAATTGTGGTGGAAGCTGACTGGGAATGGGCACAAAGGAGATTTCTGGGGTGTTGATAATGTTCAGTATCCTGACAAGAGCTTGGTGTATGCATTTGTCAAAAGTCACTGCATGGGGCACTTAAGACTTGCACATTTCACTGTATGTAAATTTTACCTCCAAAAACAAACCAAAAAAAACCCCCAGTAAACAGGTATTGATCTCTAGGTAATGCTATGCGTGCTGAAGTGTTAAGGGGTGAAGTGTGCTTGTATGTCTGCAACTTACTGATACTTTGAAATGGATCAGTTAAATAAGGATGACCATGCAATCAAGCAAGTGTAGCATAATGCTAACTGTAGAATATTGGTGATTGGTATATGCGTACATATCTTTCAATTGATCTGCATGTTGCAAAGTTTTCATAATAAAATGTGGAAGGTAAATAAGAAAAAAAGTTGGTAGCATCTAACAGATAAAATTGTTACAAGAATATTTAAGAAGTTGGTTATAATCATTATCACTAGTAAAATGATAAATGTATATTAATAAAAAATGAACAAAAAAGTTAGACCGTGTCCTTCAGACTTAATTTCAGTGCCCAGCTAGTGTGGCTCCTTTTCCCTTGGCTTACTGCTTTCCAGCATTTTCCTTTTGATCCTAGAATATGCCCAGTTGGTTCCTACCACAGGGAATTTGCACATGCTATTCCTTTTACCTGTGGATGCTCTTCCTATCAACAACCTTCACACGGCTGAGTCCTTCTTGTCATCCAAGTCTCATATCAACCATAGCCTCACTGAAATTACCCACCCGTCACTCCCAAACACCCCCCTAATTGATGTTCTTCACAGTTCTTGTCATTCTTGTGTGTTGTTTGTTGACCCTTGTTTATTATTGTATTCCTTACGAAACAGGAATCTTCAAGAAAGCATCGATGGGCTTAGCACACTGCAGGGTGCAGCAGCTTCCTAGATCTTTGTTGACTGGCAGAAATTCCTCTGGAAGTGGCTGTCACTGCTTGCAGCACCCCCGATCCAAGAATACTGTTCTTTTCTCTTCTTAGTATGACCTGCCATTTTGAAATTAACTCAAGTGACTTTCCCCTCCACCTTTACACGAGCACGCGGGCGCGCGCGCGCGCACACACCCACACACAAACACATACAGGAGCTCTTGGGCGCCAAATGCGCGCCCCCTGAGGGCAGGGATGCAGCCTGGTTTTGCTCACAGCTGTATTCTCAGTGCCTGGCACGGCGAGAGCTCACACCTTCCGTGACTGAGCGAGGCGCTTTGACCCCTTCAGTGGGGGCTGTCTTTGCTCTGCGTCGCCCTCCGTTCTCATCCCCCCACCCATATTCCCGTCCTAAAGGCGCCCAAGGGGGAGGGGTCCTCTCCATTCCTTCGTTCCCTCCTTTGTGGGCTTGTTGGTTCATTCGCTAGTTCATTCATTCATTCATTAGTACATTCATTCTACTCCTCCCGCCTCCACCCGAGCACCTGGCCCCACCGCGCAGCTCCCCTGGGGTCTGGCCTGACCCACCCACCCCGGGCTCGGCCACGCCCCCTTCCAGCCCCGCCCCCCTCCGGGCCAATCGAGACCGGCGGGCTGGGCGGGGCCGGAGCCAGGGTGGGGCCTCGCTCTCCCACTGCCCACGGCGGCGCCCGCGGCTCCGGAAACGGGCCGTGGGGCTGCTGGGCTCAGTCGGGTGCTGGAGGCTCCGTGGCGCTTCCTGCCACGCCGGGCCTGGGCCGCGCCAGCGCCGCTCCGCCGAGGACCGCGCATTGGCAGCCGCCCGGCCGAGGTGAGTGTGCGGGCCACAAGAGGATGTGCGCGGAGCCCGGGAGGGGGTGCAGGGCCGGGATGAGCGCGCGGGCCGCCAGAGGATGTGTGGGGAGTCGCGGATGAATGTGCGGGTCCCGGGTGATCGTTTGGGCCTCGGGAGGATGTGCAGGGGACGGCCCAGGAGAGTGTGCTGGACTGGGGTGAGTGTTCCAGAAAGTGTGCGGTGGCGGGGGCAGGGGGCCGCCAAGCTTTGTTGGGGGGCGTCTCTGTTCCCACGGGCAGCTGCTCAGCCCTGGGGCCAGGTGGAGCGGGAGATGGGTCCGGGATGGCGGGTACGGAGAGGCCGAAGGCCTTCCCACGGCGGACAGGGGGCGACGGTTACGGGCGGGGATCGCTGGACGTGCTGAGGCCTACGCTGCTTTTAGGGTGACGCTAAGGGATGGGAACCGGTCGCTATGGGAAGAGGGGAGCCCCCACCCCAAGCGCAGAGGAGGCCAAGTGGGAGGGGGCGTTGGGGGGTGTTAAAGGGCTTTTCCCCAGTCTGGGGGAGGGGCTGAACAGCAGTCGGAGACGCGGGGTAGGTGTACTGGGGACTTCGTGCTGGCAGAGTCTCTCCTTTCCTTTTGGGTGGGGGTCGAGCGTCAGCTTGTCGGGGAGGATGGCGGGGGCAGCCTAGAGCCCAAATACTGTGAAGGAGGGGGAGGGGCAGCCCTTGCTGAGTGAAAACGAGCTCAAGGCCCTGCATCTGAACAGTGCTTTTTCTGTCGCCCTTCTGGGGCCACCATCACCCGCTCCAGTGCCCCCCCCCCACTTAAACTCCTTTGCTGCCTCCTCTAGTCTATATTTGGGTGATTAATTACATGTCTTTTGACATCCTCCCCCACACACAGTCGCCTGCTGCCCGAAGCCCATGGTCCCTTTCAAACACCAACCCCGCCAGAATCCTGGCCCTCTTCCCGGAGGTCCCACCCTGTTCCAACTGACACCCTCCAGCCACCGTTGGCCCAGCTGTGGGCCACCAGCCCCCTTCAGTCTCCTTGGTCAGTGAAATATTTCCTCTTCAACCTCAGACCCGACATTTTTCTTTTACCAAAGGATTTCAGATGGGATTGCTAGAACAGCACCCCCTCTGGGTACTAATGCTGCCTCACCCCATCCCCCATCCTCCCTCCTGCCCTGGGCCTTTAAGTAGAAGCAGCTTGCACAGTGCCTGACACAGTCCAATCCATTCCCCCCAAATGTCTTAGGATCTACATTTAGAATCCTATCGAACAGGGATTTTCAGCCTGCTTTGGGTGAGGAGACCCCTTAGAAAATCACTTGAAACTGTGAATTCTCTTCCCACAAATCTGACGGTCAGCACAGAGAGTGGGATCCCATTCAGGAGGCTCCTGGGCCAGAGTCCTGTCTGATGAGCCCTGGAGGTGAGGAAGCCTCCAGATTCTAGACGGGCCCAGTGCTAACCAGGCATAGATCAGCATCCCAGTTTCCTGAGTGCTGGTTGAAAATGCAGATTTCTCATCCCCACCTACACCAGCTACTCTGTCCCATGAGTTCTTAGGAAACCCCAGGCCAGGGTTCTAACCCACCCATCCAACCCTGGCCCTAACCTGCCTGGGCTCCCCAACTGCCCAGGGCCCCTTGGGATTTGCACAGCATTCCCCCACCCCCATTTAGAATCATTCATATCCTGGGCAGTGTGACTTAAACGAAGCTATAATTAAAATTTATTTTGATTTTCAGTAAGAGAGCATGCGTCTTCGTGGGGAAATGGGAACATAAACCTTCCCTCAATTAAGTACAACAAACACTACAAAATCCCCTTCTGGTCTACCTTCTGGCTTTTTATAGAAGGCAAAGAAAATGGAAACCTAAACAGAGAGAGACAGGTGCCCAGGCAGAGTGAGACAGGAAAACGGGGAAGACGGAGACAGATGCCTCCCACCCACGCACACAGAAAAAGGCACACACAGACACAAACATCCCAAGAGAAACAGACTTTCCTGGTGAAACACCCTCTCTTTTGGCCCTTTAGGATTCACTTCTAGTAGCAGTGCATTTGCACAGTACAGGGCCAAATGGGGCCTTTGCAGCCACATCCTGGTGGGATGGGTTGAGAGCTGCTGAAGGCTAAGCCCAGCTCCAGCCCAGGGGCTCGGCTTAGGATCCCAGGCTTGCCTGACTCAGGTGGATTGGGGTCTCAGCAGTGTGTTCAGTCTCACAGCCTGTCCTTTGGTTGAGCACTCATGACCCAAAAAGACATGTTCCCGGAAGGAGTACCCAAGTCTGCTTGTGTCCCCCCAAATTATTTCAGTCCAACAGGTGGGATCTTACCTACCTGACTAATCGCTCAGAATTGTTCTGAGACATGATGCCATCCCTGCATCTCTCTTTGGGGCAAGTCTGGATGCTTATAGACCATGTCTGCTGGCCTTAAAGCTGGCCATGCTGTTAGAAGACCCCATGGGGATGCAAGATGGTGAGAAGTGTTGTTTTTGATTCTGGAAGCACTTATATTTTTATGTATATGCCAGTGTCGTTGAACCATCTTTGCCCAGAGGTAGTTCTCTCGATCTAAACAACACAACTCAAGGGAGAACAGATATCCAGTAAGGAGAATTTTGAATCTAGGTAATTAATAGGGTGATTTAGGGTTAGGGTTAGGGATGGGAGAGGGAGCTGAAGGCACCCATCTGAATTAGATGATCGAGAGTGCAGTCTCTCGTGTGACCTATAAAGATTCCCTCCAGGGCATTTTTGCTCTGGCCCAGAACTGAAATGAACACCATGAGACACCTGTTGTCTTCTGGGGCCTGAGGACATTCTGTTTCAGGTCCTTATCTAGATGCTCCAGGGAGTCCAGGTGTTTCTGGCACCCCTTTGAAGTTTCTGGAAGCTGCCAGATTGATCTAGTTTGGGTGGCCTTGCTCCCTCTCCCCTGCCCCCACTGCCCAGGGAAGGATCTAGTTTGGGTGGCCTTGCTCCCTCTCCCCTGCCCCCACTGCCCAGGGAAGGATGGTACCTGCTGAGGAGGTTGCTTGGCTACTTGTGCCATGGAATTAGTCTAACACTGATCTTTTAGGCTCAGAAGTGAACTTTCCTAGTAGCAAGACATCCTAAGGAGCGGTCCCAAGCTCAAAGGTGACCAGAATACACCTAATTATTCACTATTTTTTTGTGACAACTGTTGGCTTTTGTCTCCACTGGGTTCAGCTGTTAACTTCTGTTCTTTCAAGTCAAAGTGAAATGATTGATTTGGTTCTCAATGTTGCTGATTCAGTGTGGAAAATTGGATTTAAATAAGTTGGTTAAAATTTACATTGCCATCTAAAGCACATTTCAGGAACATTTGTTCACTCACGTGAACTCTCATGTTTTAGGAAGCATGATTTTTCAGAAATGTGTCTGTGAAACAGCTGCAGTGTCTGTGGCACTTGGCTAGGTCCAGAGTGGAATCCGCAGTCGCCTTTGATAGGGCCTTCACTCTCCGGGAGCATATAGTCGTTAGACTATAGACTTCAGATCCCACTTAAAGAAGGAAGATAATATTTATGTTAAGAGGCAGAGATTTGTCTTCCCAGAGTCTTTCTCCCGGTTGGGTGAAGAAGAGCACTTACAGGATTTGGGGCGTATATGCTTCTCCATTGCTGAGTGAAAGTGCCTCACATTCAAGGTCAGGATCACCCTCTGTATCCATCGGGTGCACTACAGTGGTTTTCATATTGTGCCTGGAATTGCTTTGACCTTGATCTCCCAACGTCCACTTTTGGAAGGGCAGTAGACAACCTGTATGTGCCACTTTTGTCACAGAGTGCAGTTTCTTTTCCAGATTAGTTCCACCATTTTAAAGTGGAGCAGTTGGGCAATCCGGCTTCTGAATTATCAGACTGTTTTCAGCATTGATGATGATTTTACTTTTAACTGCAGCGGGATTGGTGTGTATTATCTTTTTTAATGATCTTCCTTTGCGTCTCATAAAGCTTTTACCCGATATACCTTGTTCATGGTGCAGAGTTTAGCTTCCTTTTGTGAAAGCAGGGCTCACTTTTTCCCTCCCGTTTTTATGAGCACCTTCGAAATGTTCTCTGTGTGTCCATGGGTTCTGTCACTGTGGGTAGTGATCTGAAGTGCACTTGGGTTAAGTCCCCTGGGCAAGCCTGGTACAGGAAGGGCCAGTCCTGTTGCTACACAGGAATTAAAGGATAATTAACAATTCACTTGGGGGTTGCGGCTCCAGGACTTCGACAGTTAATCATGCCAATTAAGTGAAAACACTTTGGTGGGATCCGCTCAATTAAATGGGAACACTTCCGGAGGACCTGCTCAATTGAACATGGGTGGCTTGGAAAAACTGTGAGTGAGAGAGAGAATGACATGTGTATCTATTGCGCAGGGAGGGCCTGTGATGGCATGTTCATGGGAGGATTTAAAGCCAGTCCCCTAAACCCATACGCACCATTAGGCTTCAAGGACACTCAATGGCTGCCTGGCCTTCGGATAAGGCCTGGTGTTAGATATTACCTGGTGGCATATTACTTCTCTCTTTTCCGGTGTGGTTTGAAATGTCTCAAATCTTGGGAGCTAGAGTTCACCTCTGAGATCCGTGTCTTCCTTCTCTGTCAGATGGAGGCGGGAATGACTATAGGTGGCGATAGTTACGTTATGTGAAGGGAGACGCGCAGTGCCAAGCGCATAGTAGGTGCTCCGTTAATGGGAGTTTGATGCATTTAACACACCCCTCCCCCCACAGTTTCTCACATGCCCACTGAGTGTTAGGAGCTGCTGCAGATGCTGGGGATTCGGGGGTGACCAAGAAAGAGAAGGGCCCTGTCCTGTCACAGGTGACATTTCCCCCAGGGAGAATCAGGTAAAAACAAGCAATTTCGGAGGATACGTTTTAGGTAGTGAAAAGTGTTATAAGTAAACCGTGATGGGGCTGGAGAGTGAAGTCATTTGGAGGAGGTGACACTTGAGTGAGGCCCGAATTCTTCGCAGGAGCCACCTGAGGCAGGTTCAGAGGCCCTCAGGGGTATTGCCTCGGCATGTTTCTGACTGGATGAAGGCCGAGGGTCTGGAAGGAATGACTGAGACATGGGGTGCAGGATATGGGTCTGGTGCGCTCAGCCAGGGACTTGGAGGAGGTTAAGGCCTTAGGTCTCTGGCCTGAGGGTGGTGAGATGAGGCTTGTAACAGACCATCTTCCTCAGGAGGTGAAGGTGAGAGGGAGAATCCAACTGCTCTGAGGGTGCCCTGCCCAGGTGACAGTGGGATACAGAGGGCTTGGCTGCTGGGCACCTGGGGCTTCCCTCACACACTGGGGAGCACCTGTGCTGGCAGCTACTTAAAGATGGAAATAGAGTTTCCGTGGACACTGGGGCCAAAGAAGGCCTTCTGCTCACACCTCTCATGGTTCTGATAGCTTGGGGGGATGATCCCAGGAAGTAACAACCTCATGGACCTGCCTCTAAGCTTTCTAGGACTGCCCACATATTCCTGCCAGCCCTGGTCCTCTGTGCCTGCCTTGCCTGTGTGGGCACCTCGGGATGTTGCCCAGCTTCAGGGGCAGTTCCCTGTTGTCTCCTTGGCATTAGCCCTGTCCTCTCGCATGCTGAGCGTCTTTCTTATCCAAAGTCAACTGAAATCTTTTAAAATTGTTGTTCCTTTCTGATTACCAAAGAAATGCAGTTTGGTTACTAAAAATTCATTACATAAACAGAAAGCAGAAGACCTTTCTAGACCTGGACTCTACCCCAGGGTGGTGCACACTGCAGTCTCGATGTGCTCATTCACTGTGAGTCACTCTCAGTTTATTCCTTTTTTCTCCTGAAACATAAATATATACCATTCTCTTCCCTTCCCCTACACTCCTTGGATTTTTTTAATAAACAGTTACTGTCTGTCTATAATCTTCTTTGAAGGAGGATTCAAATTTTTGTAATCTGCTGTGTGTCATTCTGCATTGGCCACCTGTTGATTTTTTTTCATTTTCATTTACTTTTTAATTTTTTTCTGTTTTTTTCCTTGTCTCTTACCACCAGTTGATTTTATACTTAAGCTCTCCAGTTTTCTTCCTGCTCTGAGTTGTAGGATTCTTCAGAAAGGTCTCCCTCATGTTTTTATGACATTGGGATTATTGAGACTCTTCCTGTTGGTTAGAGTATATTGTTTTCCACTCTTTTACTTTTAACCTATCTCTGTCTTTACATTTAAACTCTTTATATTTAAAGTTTCTTGTTGACAGCATATAGTTGAGTCTCATTTAAAAAAAAAAAAAAAACAATCTGATGATCTCGGCCTATTAACTGGTGTGTTTAGTCCATTTATATTTAATTTAACTATCCATATGGTTGTGTTTAAATTTGCCTCTTGGTATTTATTTCCATTTGCCCCATATGTTCTTTTTCCTTTGTGTTTTTTACCTTTCTTCTTTTGGATTATTTTTTAGAACTGTATTTTATCTCCACTACTGGCATGCATCAGAGTCTTGGAGGGCTTTGTAAAGCACACAGTCGGCATTTTATTTCTACATATGTTATAAACCCTGCACTACCTTATTATTTTTGCTTTAAATGTTCAGTTATCTCTTAAAGATTTAAAAATGAGAGGAGGTAAAAGTGTTTATATTTCTGCACATATTTACATTCCTGATGTTCTTCATTCCTTTGTGATCCAAGTTTCCATCTGGTATCATTTCCCTTCACCTGAAGAACTTTCTTTACTATATCTTGTAGTACAGGTCTGCCTGTGACAGATTCTTTCAGCTTTTCTCTGTCTAAAAAAGTTTTTATTTTGCCTTTGTTTTTGAAGGATACTTTCCCTGAATATAGAAGTCTCAGTTGACATGTTTTTTTTTTTTTCCTTTAGCACTTTAAAAATGTCATTCAGTTGTTTTCTGGCTTGCACATTTTCTCATAAGAAGTTAGCAGCTATTCTTATCTTTGCTCCTCTGTATATAACATCTTTTTTCCCTCTGGCTGCTTTAAGATTTTCTCTTTATCACTAGTTTTCAGCAATATGATTATGATGTGTCTTAGTGTACATGTGTGGGGTTGTTGGGTTTTTTTCGTTTTGTTTTTTGTTTGTTTGTTTAGACTTGCTAGGGGGTAATTGGGCTTCTTGGATCTAGGTTTCATCAAATTTAGAAAGCAATACATTTTAACCATTATTTCTTCAATTATACTTTTATCCCCCTCCTCCTTTTCCTCATCTTCTCATATTCCAGTTACATATGTGTTAGACCACTTTCTGTTATCCTCAAGTCACTGAGACTCTGTTTTTTAAATATGTTTTTCTTTCTGATCAAAATTTGGGATAATTTCTATTGCTATGTCTTCAAATTTTCTAATTTTTTAGGGAGGAGAGGGCTGTGTCTAATCTGCTGTTAATCACATCCAATGAAATTTTCATTTTAAATATTACAGTTTTCACCTCAATAAGTCCCATTTGGTTCTTGTTTATGTCATCCATTTCTTTCATTATGTTCCTGTTTTTCTTTAAATACTTATACATTGTTAAACTAGCTGTTATCCTTGTCCGTGAGTTCTGTCAGTGATCATTTCTGAGTGTTTCTATTGACATTATTTTCCTTTCCATGAGTCACATTTTCCTGCTTCTTGACATTTACTTAATTTTTTATTGGATGTTGAACATTGTAGAGATTATGTTGTTGAGTGTCTGGATTTTGTTGTTTCACTGTGAAAATTGTTGGACTTTGTTTTGGGAGGTAGTTATTTGTGGAATAGTTTCATCCCTTCAAGGCCTACTTCCAAGTTTTTCTAGAGCAGATCCAGGGTAGCTGTGGCTCCAGGGATTGATCAGTCCTACTACTAAGGTATGGCCCCTCTGATTCTCTACTGACTACCCCACATGATCACTGAGGACTCCCTGCTCTGGTTGGTTAGACCCTGAACACCTCCCTACCTTTGTGTGTCCTAGGAGTTGTTGAACTTACAGCTTCCTGGTCATTCGTTTCCTAGTCTTCGGGAGTTTCACTCTATGCATGCATGGCTTAGTAGTTAAGAAAGACTAAAGGGGAGCCTTGTACAGGTTTTTTGGAGCTCTTTTTCTCTGTATAGCTCCCTCTTTTCTGGAACTCTGTTCTGCCTCAGCTTCTCTGAACGCTGGTCTGTGTTGATAATAAAGCCACCAAGCTCTGTTTGGGTCCCCCTTCCCTATACTCTCAATCTGGAAATTGCCTCCAGGAAGAGATCTGGGCCACTGATAAAGCTTCACCTCATTTGTTTCTCTTCTCTCAAGGATCATGATCCTGTGCTGCCTGCTGTCCAATATCTAAACACTGTTGTTTCACATCTGTTTTGTCCAGTTTTCTACTTATTTATGGCACGACATCATTAAGTCTGTTCCTTGTTACTCCATCATGGCCAGAAGTGGAAGTCTCTGTCCAACCCTTTTAACATAACATCTAATTTTACGTAAAAGTATTTCTGGAGTATCTGGGTTCTGTACTCCTTGAGCTAGTGTAAAAATGCTTCCTTTTCATATAACTGTGAACCTAATTGACCTGACATCAGAATAGAAACTGTGTTCCTGTTTCTGTGAACTCACTGAAGTAGGAGGCCTGCGATGCATGGACACCTGTGGTGGGATCTGAAAGACAAAGGCAACTTACACATGTGCTTCAGATCCTTTATTTAGCAACTTAGTCTTTGAAGATCTTTTTTTTTTTTTTTTGGAGGTGTCTTTTTCCAGGTATTTTGTTCAACTTTTCATTTTGTCAAATATATCACAGAAACATTCTTGTCTGCAAGCTGTCACCTGGTGAACTGTTTCGGTGGGGTGGAGTGTGGCCTTCAGAGGGCCTTAACTGCTAGTCAGGAAGCCCTGACTCCTGCTCTGTTATGTCTCTTCCCTCCAGTAGCCCAGTCTGGTTTTTTGTTGCCCCTACAAAGTTGAGAAGGATCTCTCACTTCCTAGTTATTTCTTCTGATGTTCTTTTGGGGATGCTTCCTTCCTGTGCAGTGTGAGCATTGAACTCTACAAGGCCTACTGCTAGGAGGCCTGTGGCCGACCTGTCTCTGAGAGCCAGTCTCCCTGCCACTGGCTCTTGGTCTGAGTTTGTCTTCTCCTGCCTGTGCCTGGGCTAACATTCATTTGTCTTGTCTGGGTTCCCTCTGGCCTGCCTGTATCAGTTCTCTGCCAGCCCACTTTCCCCACTGTTTGGGATGCATTTTGTTAGGTATATCCATGCTCTGGCTTGTCATTCAGCCTCTGTGCAAGAGAAGACTCAAGAAAATTTAAAGCAGGGGAAAAGGAAATCACCAGTCTCATCCCACGGGACCCAGAGGCAGGGCTGCTGTCACTCACGGCTCTTTTCACTTTCCTTAGCTCTGCCTGCCCGACAGGGTCTTGCCCTTCCACAAGATGGATTCCTGGGAAACCAAGTCCTGGCAGGCCTCCTTGGGGTGCTGGAGGCCCAGGTGAGCTGTGCTTCCTTCAGTCTGGCTTGGGAATCTGTCACTGCTCCCTGATTCTGGCCTTGGACTCTGTCTCTTGCCCCAGCATGACACACAGCAGGGCCTGAACTCCAGCTGCCGCCTTCCCTCCCTCTCTCTGCTTCTCTCCCCGGAGTCTGCCAAGGAATGGTTGCCTGCTGGGCTTGTAATTCCCATCGTACCGATGGGGGAGCTGCGTTTCAATCCAGGAAAGTGATTGAACTGAAGTCCCTTGGGAGGACAGTGGGAGCCAGGGCCACGGCCCAGGTCTCTTGGCACGTGGTCAGCTTCTCTTTCTAGCACTTCTTGAGGCTTGTAGTTATATTTCCGTGTTAGCAATGCACGCTCACTTCAGACTCTCACCTCTCATCCCTGGGGTTAGTGGCACTGCCCTTGCCTCATTCTAGAGTGGATGGAAGGACAGATTTTCCCTGGGAATTCTTTCAGGATCCGGTGACATTTGGTGACATGGCACAGTACCTCCTCAAAGGGAGTGGCTGAGGCTAGATCCTGAGCAGAGGACACCGGCATATTGAAGGAATGTGACCTCTGTGGGTAAGGATGCCCCCAGCCCTTCCACAAGCTTTGCCACCAGCTTCATGGTCCTACGAAGCTGGGAGTAGGATAAGGGGCACCTGGCATAGCGTTACACAAGCTCACCTTCCAGGGGCTTATGCTCCCTGGGAATGGGCTGTGAGGAAATAGAGAGGGTCTGCTACACCCGACATCTCAAAGTAGCAGGTGTCCCTCCCAACTCCTAATGGCATAGAAAGAAGGCCCCTCGGTATTTCATTGGGAAAGAAATTAGAACAAACTAGCCACTATCATTAAATACTTTTTTTAACATCTTTATTGGAGTATAATTGCTTTACAATGGTGTGTTAGTTTCTGCTTTATAACAAAGTGAATCAGCTATACATATACATATGTTCCCATATCTCTTCCCTCTTGCGTCTCCCTCCCTCCCACCCTTCCTATGCCACCTAATTAAATACTTTTTTAACCCACAAATTATGTAAATTTCATGGCAACTTTACCGTAGTTTACCATTGAGGGAGGTTGACGTAGCAAGCTCCTTTGCACCATCAGGGGCTGCACGTGGTGAGGTGGGGAGGCTTATTCGGAGGAGAGACTGCCAGGGGTCAGCTTTGACAGTTATGGAAGAACCCCAAGTTCAAGGTGCAGACCTTGAGGAGGGCAGATGGGGGAAAGGGAGGATCAGCTCCTCAGGAAGACAAACTGGTACACCCTTCCTGCCACCTAATTAAATACTTTTTTAACCCACAAATTATGTAAATTTCATGGCAACTTTACCGTAGTTTACCATTGAGGGAGGTTGACGTAGCAAGCTCCTTTGCACCATCAGGGGCTGCACGTGGTGAGGTGGGGAGGCTTATTCGGAGGAGAGACTGCCAGGGGTCAGCTTTGACAGTTATGGAAGAACCCCAAGTTCAAGGTGCAGACCTTGAGGAGGGCAGATGGGGGAAAGGGAGGATCAGCTCCTCAGGAAGACAAACTGGTACCCAGATGGGGCCAGAGCTTGCTTCATCCACAGCCCCTGGAAGGAGCCGACTGTTGGGAAAGGCATTTTAAATGGAGGAATGACTTGCCTAAGGGAACAGCCAACCCAGCCTTCGGGGATTGAAAGGCTCTCCCCTTCAAAGGCCCTGAGCCATTCCTACCCCATCCTGATGTCATCTCTGGATGCTGCCATAGCTTGTTTCCTTTTCCACAAGCAGGAGTTCCTGTTTTGAATCCTGACTTGGTCTCTCACCTGGTGCAATTCAGACCCATCCCTTCGCGTGGACCGAGCTGAGCATTCAGGTGAGTAAAAAAGAAAACCTGAAGAAATGTCAGGGCATCGTTGGGGAGGCCCAGGTGAGCCCTTGGGGTGGGAGTGGCGTGCCTGCCCCTCAGTCACCTTGACAGGGAGCATCCAGCAATCAGGCCCTCATGCCCCTTCCATCTCCCACGCTTGTTTCCAGCTGGGTGGGGAGCCACCATCCTGCCCCAGTGGCCCCCAGACCCGATGCTCGGCAGCTGTCTCAGGAGGAAAGTGATTGTTGACAAAGGAGAGTAACCTCCTTCCTTCCGCCTCGGCAGAGTGCAGTGTCTTGTGGTTTTCATTTCAGAAAGCATCTGGGTGACCCAGCCGCCGAGGATGGGTGAAGTCGCCCAGTCACAGGAGATGGCGTCCACTAGCTCCCCGACGGCCAGCGAGCACAGCCCTGAGGTCAAACAGAACGGGGACTCTGAGGGGAGGGGAGGGAGCCCCCAGA
Source organism: Lipotes vexillifer (assembly GCF_000442215.2). Lineage (NCBI taxonomy): Eukaryota > Metazoa > Chordata > Mammalia > Artiodactyla > Lipotidae > Lipotes > Lipotes vexillifer. The sequence continues at coordinate 49,209 of NW_006784311.1, forward strand.
ATCTACCTGTAGAACATCATTTTGCATGTAAAGAGTGTGGGGATGCCTTTCGGCTTAAGGTCCTCCTCGTGCAGCACCAGCGAATTCACAGTGAGGAAAAGGGCTGGGAGTGCGGCGACTGCGGGCAGGCCTTTCGCGGGGTGTCTGAGTTCAACGAGCACCGGAAGAGCCACGTGGCGGCAGAGCCCCGGCCGGGCCCCAGCCGGGCCCTTGACGAGGCCGTGGAGAAGAGGGAGCAAATGGAGAGGGAGGCGAAGCCCTTCGAGTGTGAAGAATGTGGGAAAAGGTTCAAGAAGAATGCGGGCCTCAGTCAGCATCTGCGCGTCCACAGCCGCGAGAAGCCCTTTGACTGCGAGGAATGCGGCCGCTCCTTCAAAGTCAACACCCACCTCTTTCGCCATCAGAAGCTGCACACTTCGGAGAAGCCCTTTGCCTGCAAGACGTGTAGCAGGGATTTCCTGGATCGCCAGGAGTTTCTCAAGCACCAGCGGATGCACACCGGCCACCTGCCCTTCGACTGCGACGACTGCGGCAAGTCCTTCCGAGGGGTCAACGGCCTGGCCGAGCACCAGCGCATCCACAGCGGGGCCAAGCCCTACGGCTGCCCCCACTGCGGCAAGCTCTTCCGGAGGAGCTCAGAGCTCACCAAGCATCGGCGGATCCACACGGGCGAGAAGCCATACGAGTGCAGCCAGTGCGGGAAGGCCTTCCGGCAGAGCTCCAGCCTCCTGGAGCACCAGCGCATCCACACCGGGGAGCGGCCCTATGCGTGTGGCGACTGCGGCAAGGCATTCCGGGGGCCCTCCGACCTGATCAAACACCGGCGCATCCACAGCGGACTGAAACCCTACGAGTGCGACAAATGCGGGAAGGCCTTCCGCCGGAGCTCCGGCCTGAGTCGCCATCGGAGGACCCACAGCGGAGCAAGACGCTGCGAGTGCAGCAAGTGTGGCCGCGTGTTCAAGAGGCGGTCAGCGCTGCAGAAGCATCAACCGACCCACCGCGAGTAGGGAAGGCCCGCGGCCCCGTGGCCGGCAGCGGATTCCCTCAGGGCCCGGGGCCCTAGAGGGGGAGGGCAGAGTCAAAGGAGATGAACAGTTTTGTAGCGCTTATATATTTTCTCTTCAGAAAGGTTGAAACCAATTTATACTGCCACCAGCAATTTTTAAGTGTTTGTGTTTCCCATCTTGCCTATCGAGAGTAGCTTCTACCATTTTGATTGAGTTTTGGCTGGTTCAGCTGGAATCGAGTACCTTCAAGGTATTTAAATGCACAGGCCTTGAATTGGAGAATGAGAAAAGAGAAGCCCGGACGTGGGGGTGGACGTGGGGGTGGAGCTCGGGATGCTTGGTCCTCTCCTGCAAGCTCCCCCTTCAAGGAAACTGAGGCCCAGAGCTATTCAATGATGGTGTCCATAGAATGTGATCCCGACTTTCCCCGACAGAAGATCGATCACCCCAAACTTTTTTGGCCTACTTGAATTTATAAATTTTTAGGGTTGTAAATAGAATAATCAAATGTCTTATAATATTTAATTTATTAATTTAGTTCTACATACATATTGTAAATCACATATTATATAGAATAATATATTAATTTAGAAAAGATTCCTTTTCTCCCTAGCTCCACTCCATGAGATCATTTTATCCTAATTCCTCGTATGCATTTCTAACCTCACCGTCTTCACCAACCTCAGAGGCCCTTTGGAGTCATCATTTTCAAAGCACACATCCAATGACTTCCATCCATCCGAGCTATGTGCCACATAGCACTGTGACAATCCCTGCACAAGGGTCTCACTAGAAACCGCCTCCCAAGCCATAAGTACAGGTTCGTGTAACATTAGAATGATTGTTGTCGTTTTTTTAATTTATTCTGTAGCTGCACAATGCAACCACTTAAGGTTTTCCTTTTTTTTCAATGACCTTTAAAAGGCTTTTTTAAAGCATCGAAGACTCGTCATTGTGAGGTCGTGCTCTTAGGAAGAAATACTAAATCTGAGTTAAATTTGTTTTGTGTCCTTTTTTCTTAAACCAATTCAATCTGGTGACTCCCAGGCATATCCAAAACTAGCGTCGAATGGGGTTTGTTTCAGGCTAATGGGTCTTGTCCTCAAGCAGCACTGTTTTGTTCAAAATCAGGTAGTTGAGAGAGCATCCCTGTAATAACAGGGACGTCGCAAGGACTCAGGTGTAAGGTGACGCCCCCCTTTCGGGAGCGATAGCCTCGCACATGGGGCCTAGATGGCACTTTTCCAATCCTCCGTTTCCACCTTTGTAAAAAGGGGATGATCACAGGACCACCTCTGAAGGTTACCGCAACGACTGCGATGCCATGCCTGGCGTGGAGGCACACACTCAGCGAAGTCATCTGCCATCATCACCATGGTTATTGCTGTTGTTCTGTGACTCATTAGTACCCAAACTGAGGATGGACCCAGGCCTCCTGACTCCTAGTCTCATCTTCTTTCTCTCACGGGATGACTTAAAATACTGTTTCTGTTTTCGTGCATGCAGAGTACGTTCATCTCCTTTGACCAATTACCAAGTTACCTTTGGATATATTGACTTTATACAGCAGTTCTTTCTGTATGGATTGTGATGATCTCTTTTCCAGTTTTATTGCTTTGCTCTTTGTAGCAGTTTTATTACATTTTTGTTGTGCAAGCTTTTGATTTTTACGTATCCAAACATTCATTGTTGTCAGTTAAGTCTTAACTTCCATTGCTTCAGTAGTTAGAGATGATGACATTTTCTTCTAGAATTTGAATTACAAACGAAAAGTTGAAAACCCTGCCCCACCAGAAGGTGGATGCTCCAGGTGGGCAGGCTGGATGGAAATGGGCCGGAGACACAGGCTCACTCCTCATCCAAGATGCAGACCCTGCATGTCTGTGGGCGGTACTTGACTATCCAACCTGGCCACTCAGGCACTCGAGAGGAATTTCCATCTCGGATTGGCCAGAACACTCTGACTGTTCCTCAGTATAGCCCTAACCTTCAGCAGCAGGGCTGGGCCTCACCTAGATCAACGGGGTGGTCCGAACTTGGTCTTGGCAGCAGCTGGCCAACCTTCCAGCTCCTGGGAGCCTTGGCCATGCTGAGCGTGGATTCAGTGCCTGAGCAGCAGATCCACCCAAGAGACATCTGAAACACAAGAAGACTTACCCGACTGGCACTGTCACGTGGATGGCATCCTCCTAGCGAGTGATTCTGGAACTAGAAAGAGGTCAGTTTGGTGGCTTCTGCTTTTCGCAACTAGGGGGAAATTCACCCATGTGTTCTGACGTCACCTCCTGCAGCCACACCGAAGAGGGGCGACAGAGCAAAGGCTTGGAGACGAACCGTGCCCCACTGACGGCCACACCAGGCCTGGGCTGTGACTTGTAACAGCCTTGCCCAGGAGGGGCAGTACAACAAGGGTTTGGAGGGCAACGATGCCCTTCTGACGACGGCCCACGTGGCATAAAAGCAGAAGTTGGTCATCCTGGGGCCGGCCTGTCACTTTCAGCAGCAAGGGCTGGCCAGGAAGCTGGCTCCTCCAGCGGCCCGCAGAGCCCGCAGATAGAAGCTGGCCTCACCGGGGCTGTAGTGTGACTTCCCAGCAGCTGTGCCTGGGGTAGAGGCTGGGAAGCAGGGCCCCACAGTGCCCCTTGTAACCTTAGCCAGAAGGTACTCTGGAATGGCCCCCAGGCCACGCCAGTGGCTCTCTGTGACGTCTCCATCCTGACCCCCGGGCTGGAGAGAAGCTGACAGCACTTGTTGCGTAGTGATTCTTTCTGCTCTGGGGGCCTCAGTTCTTGCAGTAGTTGTGAATCTGTGTGTTCCTTCTCTCGTGAGTTTTCTCTTGTCAAAGCTGTTATGACGTATTTGCTACAACTGTTATTTGGTCAGGAATGTTGGCGTCCACGGTGGGGCAAGTCTGGCACCTTAACCTGGAAGTACCTTGCCATGTCTTGCCCGGGTTTTATGAAGGATCCAGATGCAGTATAAACTCAGAACTTAGCGTCGCCGTCACCGCTGCACTTGTCCCCAGCCAGGGCATGGCATCTTGGCATCCCGTCATGCCCTCCTTTCCTTTGTTCCACTCTTGGTTCTGTGATTTTCTCTCGAACAGACTGTCTGCCAGAGTGAACACGTCTTTTCCGTCACTCTGTTTGCAGGTGAAGTCCGTGCTCTCTCTGTGGCTTTAATGTGTGTCCTGTAGTTGCACCGAGTTCAAGTGTTTGCCTCTGGTCCCTGGGGGGTGGATTTCCTTGGACTCTCTAGGTCTACTGCTACGTCAGATGCAAAACGTGATCAGACTTGCTGTTGTGTGTGCTTGTCTATGCATTTGTGTATCTACCTCATTTCATTTTTCTTTCTAATCACACGTATTCCTTTTGCAAGGCAAATGGAGAGCAGGTGGGTTATACAGAATGCTGGCTCTCCTTCGAAATAGGCCCTTTTCTTATATTCTGAAAGAAACCCTCCATTGCTTTTATTAAAGTTTTGAATACTTGCTGAAATTTTCAAAAGAAAGTAACTGTTTACCTCTTTTGCTGCTTAACAAGATTAACTGTGTGGATTAGTTGTGTCATACCCATTAGTTGTGTCATTCCAGACTGAGCCCCACCCAGTTACGGTGGGCGTCAGTCTCTGTCGCGTGGGGTTGCATTCCGCGTGCCTGGGGCTCCAGCCCCATTGTGCGCCATGTGGCCCCCACCCCGTCTAGGCCACATTAATTCAACCAGAACTGAGCACCTGACTCAAAGGCAGCAAGCGGTCCACAGCGCTGGAGACGTGGGCCAGACCTTTCGGGTTCTCCAACTGTGAAGAGTACAAACGAGGAAACTGAGAGAGAAGTTTCTAGTTGGTGCTGGAAGGAAGAGGGAGCCACCTGGGATTTAGAGGAGTTGCCCCCATGGGCAGCACCAGCTTGAAGATCTGCGGGCTCCGGCTGGGCACCCCCAGAGCAGCCTCCACCCCAGCACCGCAAGGGAGGCCTGACTGGGTTACCTTCTGGGATCTCTGGCAACTGCCCTCACCGGTCCACTTGTGTCCCTGCCATAGACTCCCTTGACCTAGGCCAGCTTGAGCGGGTCTCTGCTTTTTGCAGTCTGTCAAGAGCAATTGCATTGTCCCATTTGGCTGCTTCCTGAGAAGAATAACACGGCTCGCTTTCCTCATGTCCTACCTGGCCCTCGTTCCTGGCCCAAGGCCCACCTGACTGTCGTAAACACCTGTTTTAAATGTGGTACTGTATTCTGTTTGCTAGGGTGGGTGCAAATCTATGCCTCCTAGTCTCGGTGAGTTTGACCCATGCTTTTCTGTCTGGGCACTGTTCCTGTACTGACCCCACGTTTGCCCCAGGAAATGAGTTTAAGTCACCGCCCACCCTGTTTATTTTGGAAGTGTCTCGCTACTTGTAGCAAACCCGTCAGATTGGGGAATTGATAACTTCTGTATGACTAGTATACTTACGTTGTGCAGTTCTCATTGCATCAGTTGGGTGTTTATTTTCAAACGTAGAAATGGTCTCTTTAAACAAAAATGGCCTCTTCAGCATTACTTGCAGATCTGAGAACGGCTATGTCCTGCCCAGTTTGTATTTGGGTTGCTGGCACTATTTTCTCATTCCTCCCCAGTCTCCTTAACTTGTCTGTTTTATGGCACTTACTCTAATCTGCTTTGCACTAGAGCTTCTCCCTCCCCACCCTCCCGGACCCATTAGATTGTGAGCTCTTAGAAGACAGGGGTGACCCTTCATGTCTGATTCCCCTTCCAGATCTAGCACAGTGCCTTGCATCGAGTAGATTTCAATAAATATATGTTCAATGGCACTGGTCTTCCTTGACTTATTTCGTCAAAGCTTGGTTTATCAGTTCTTCCCTTCCTCCTTTCTCCACGCTCTGGAGTTCCGCCTCTGTCTTGCCCCCTCCCCCCGCGCCAGCCCCTGCAACTGCCTGCTGGATGCCTAGAGGGGAAAGCAGGTGCCCTGAGAGAGAAGGCTGGTTTTCCTGGAAGTTTAAGCTCTCCCTTGGCAGAAGGGGCCTGTCATTCAGCCAGTTGCCTCCCTCCACTCCAGCTGGAGCTCTCCCCTGGGTCTAGATTCCAAGTGGAAGCAGAAAACCGGCTTGACCCTGAGCTTCTCCCCTAGGAATCAGGAATGGGGTGACAGAAGTGGCTTCTGGGACCTGAGAATTGGCCAGCCTCTCTGGGCTGCATGGGAGTGGGGAGGTCAGTCTTCTTGGTGGCCAGTGGCTGGCCCTCTCTCTAGTGTCCATAGCCTCAGAAAAGGCAGGTGACAAGGACAGGTTGCTGGCTTCCTGACTCTCCCAAATGCAAACAAACAGAGATCGGCCATGGAGTCAGCTGCCCCATCCTGGAAGGCCAAGTGTAAAGTGGGCTCCAGGAAGTGCTTGGGTTGGGCCCTTCTGGGCCACGATGTGCTCCAAAAAGAGGAAGCCACATTTTGGAAAGGTGCATGACTCCACCCACCAACCCAGTCTCCCTGGAGGCGCCCAGGCAAGGCCTATGTCATCTTTCCCCCATGGTCCCAACACCCTCATCGCGCTGTCAGTTATTCTTCTGCCCAAATGCAGTTTCTAAGCAGGTGGCGTGATACCACCCTGCCCCACCCGCAGCCCAGCCATCTCTGCTTGCAAGCCAGTTTGGAAAGAACCATTCGTTTGCTTTGCTGGTTTCATGATGTGCTTGCTACTAAGAGTTTCACCGATTTTTCCTTAAAACATGTGCAAGCTCTGTTCTGGCAAACTTCCCTGTGTAAAAGTCAAGGCCACAGGTCCACTTGAATAGCTAACAATGGGCCCAGGGGAGGGGGGACAGCCTGGGGCTTTTCTCTTGGGGCCTTGTGGGCCTCCAGCAGGGGGAGGATGGAGAATGTTCATTTCTGCCTTCTGGAGCCCTGGAGTTTCTCTCAACACCACCCTCCTCTGAGGGCCCCCAGAAGTCTTTTGTTTACCTGAGAGTTCACGGTCCCCAGACCCCCCACCTCATGGGCCAGCGTCTGAGCCTCCCTCATTGCTAAGGAGGCTCCCACCCATGGCCCTCTGCCCCAGCCCACTTCTGCCCAGCTCACAGACCACCTGGGAGGGGCCACAGTCCATTCAGGCTGCTATAACAAAAATACCATAAACTGGGTAGCTTCTAAACAACAGACATTTATTGCTCACAGTTCTGGAGAATGGGAAGTCCAAGATCATGGTGCTGGCAGAGCTAGTATCCAGTGAGGACCTGCTTCCTGATTCATAGATGGCTGTCATTTAGCTGTGTCCTCCTGTGGTGGAAAGGGTGGGGGAGCTTTCTGTGGTCTCTTTTATAAGGGCACTAATTCCATTCGTGGGGCTCCATCCTCATGACCTAAAAGCCCTCTAAAGGCCTCACCTATTAATCCCATCACATTGAGGGTTAGGATTTCAATGTATGAGTTGGGGGTGGTGGGGGGGACACAGACATGCAGTCCATAGCCAGCATGTAAGTAGAAAGGGGATACTTCTGCTAAAATGCAGAATACTCCCAATGGTCTCCTAGCCCACTAGGCTGAAGCTTCCAGAGCTGTATTGAGGTCCACCCTCACCAGCTCCTCCAAGAGATGCTGAGCATCTGCTGGGTGCCAGCCCCGCTGGCCCAGGTCATCATCGGAACACTGGGCTAAAATGCATTTCATTCAAAAGACTGACTGCTGGGCTGCCACTAGCCTCACATCGAAGTGCACCGTTGATGTGAGTCTGAGGTGGTCCAGCAGGACTGGACTGAAACTGTCACACTGGTGACGCGAGAAAGAAGAAAGAAGAAGAGAGAAACTCGTGGGCAAGGCTGCCCTGCCCACCATTAATGGAGGTGAGGGGACTTGGGCTTCTCTTGGATTCATGCATTTATGAGTTTGACTTATACTTTGGTGAACTGCTTGACCTTTTCCCCACTGAGCACATATTACTGCTTTAATTAAAATACTTTAAAATATATGATAAAAATATGGCCCCCCAATTTTTTCAGGCAAGACAGCTTAGAAAAAACCCTGTACTCTCTCACCCCTCACCCCTTTTCTGACCTTCATTCAACAAGCATTTATTGAGGACCTTCTGTTTTCCAAGCCCAAAAGAGAATGACGTAACTCCTGCCCCGGGGACAGAGCACTACATTAAGACAGGCCCGTAACCAAAATGCTACCACAAATGGGACCCAAGTTCACAAAGCTGGGCTCCTAGGATTTGTGCAGTTTAGTGGATACCGGTTACACTCGGGTTAAAAATTTAAAAACAAAAACAAAAAACTACAGAGCCAAACACGCGCGCATAATATTAGCAAATGAATCACCCTCCCTCCATCCTCAGGTCCTGTTGATTTTTACATCACAAAGACCTTCCTGTCTGGGGCCCCGGCCTTGGAGTCCTTGGCGGTGCCCATGATGCAGTTCAGCCTGGGCCTCCCCTCTTCCCTCCCCAGAGCGAAGCGGTGGAGATGATGGATCAGATCATGCACTGGGTGTGGGAGGACCCCTCTGGGCTGGGCCGGCCCCAGCTCCCTGGGGCCCCGGCCGCGGAGTCCATGGCGGTGCCCATGGTGCTGCTCAGCCTGGTGGAGCAGCTCGGGGAGGCCGACGACGAGCTGGCGGGCAGCTACGCGGAGCTGGGGGACTGGTGCGCTCGGAGGATTCTGCGGCACGTGCAGGTGGGGGCAGGGCAGCAGGCGGACGGCGGCCGCCAGACAGGGCCTGGGGAGCTGGGGGGGCAGGGCGACCCCCTACGCCCCACCCCCGGGGCGCCTCCTCCGCCCGCACCCGCCCCCGGAGCCGGGCCCCGATGGCTCCCTTTACAGATGGGGGAGATGGGGCGAGGTGCGGCCCAGAACACTCGGGAAGGGAAGGAGGGTCCCGGGGGAGCCGGGGTGGGTGCCAGAGCCCCAGGCACGTCAGGGAGCAGGAAGCCTGGCCAGACTCAACTTCGTCCCAGGCCTCTGTGTGTTCCAGGACAGACACTTCAAAGTCTGGTTGGAGATGACAGGTGAGTGGCACGTGCCCGGAGGACGGGAAAGGATGCAGCCTCAGCCTTGACTCAGAAGCCCCACCCCCCCAGACCAGGCGACGCCTGCCCTCTGGGAAGCTGAATGCGAGGTGCTGAATTGTTGGGGGTGGGGACTACTGACCCTGAACCTCTAGAAGCCTCACAGCACCAAGCCGGCACGGAAGATGGCCAAGGCCAGGTCCCAAATCTCGCCATCAGAGAATGAACTTCTGAGATTCAGTAATTCTGAAATGTTCTCCAAATGTAACTGCTATTACAATTTTGTTACACACTTTCATCCTCCGACTTTCAGGACCCATGCTCTCAGTTGCCTGTGACTGGTTCATTGGGTCCCTGTGCTGTGCACTTGCCTCAGCATGACCTCATGCTTTTCGAGGATTTGAGAAGAAAGGTTTCAGTAGTATGTTTTCCACAAGGAAGTTTGTACTGATAAATGGAATAGTTATAAATGGAATATTTCCTGCCATATCAAGAAACAAAGGATGTCACAGTCACCAACGATTGCAGCCCTCCAAAGTGAACTGGTGAGCCCTGAGGAAACTCAGGGCTGAAAAGAATACCTGCCATCTTGCAGCCATCAGACTGCAGCCACTCCCTGCGGTCAGCCCTGAGGAAACCTGGGATGTGAAAATATAGGATACTGGCCCCAGATAGCTGAGGTGCATATCAAAGGAATGATTTCAGTGAGCCGAGACTCCTGCATCTTCCCAGACATAGAAAAGCACTAAATTCCTTACCTTGAGATATCTGGTTTTCTTTATGTAACAATAATTTTTTGATGTTCCCAATTACCTGCTCTTCATTGCAAAACTCCTATATATCCTGGCTCCTCCCCTCGCCTCCTTGGAGCAGTTTCTCAGAGTTATCTGAAACGCTGTCTCCCGGGCTGCAGCCCTCATTTTGCCTCAAATAAAACTTAACTCGCAACTCTCACGTGGCGCATTTTTTAAGTCAACAGAACCTAGGATTAACAGTTTGGTCAAATCTCAAAAACCCATTGTCTTTAGTCACTGAAAACTGTCGGCATCTATAGCAGTTCTTGTGACAAGATTTCCTTGAAATTTTTTAGCAATTTAAGCATTTTGTAAAGTCTGGTTTGACGTTTGTTTAGTTGAGACCAAACTGTTTTGTTTTGTTTTGTTTTGTTTCTAGCCTTCTGTTTATTTTCTTTAACAGCTTTATTGAGATACGACTCACATATGATACAATTCACCCATTTGAAGCGTACAATATGATGATGTTCAAAACCATCACCAGTTAATTTTAGTACATTTTGTCAGCTCAAAAAGAAATGCTATACCCTTTAACTATCACCCCCCCCACGTCAACCCCCATCCCTCCTGTTCTGAGAGCCTCGTTTTTCTCTAAAACTTGATTCTTTTCTTCATACCTTCAATTCTTTATTATTTCAGGATCAGAGATGATTTATCAAAGACAGAGTTGTATACAGCTTTGGAGATTTTCCTTCTGGAAAATCTTACAAAATGAGAATTCCCCGTAGGACTTTTTCTGAAAATATCCATGACCTAAATGGAATCAAACAACTGAGTACTAAATTCCATTCTTAAAGTTCTTTTACTCAGTGCAGTGAATGCTGTGCTGGTACACCGAACCACTGAATGACATTATTATTCTGTATTGTATTATTATTTAAAAATGTGTAAATGTTCTGTATTTTATATTCTTTTAAATTTATTTTAATTACACAAGCAAAACATGGATATAAGCTCATTTAAAAATATTAAACAAATAGGGATAAAATAGAGGCCCTTTTAGCCACTCTCTAGGCCCCTCCTAATCCCCCCGCCAAAGGATTCTTCCTGACATTTTCTGCACATTCACATGCATATAGATACATATACATGGGAGAGTTTCTCATACTATATGATTATTCTGCAGCTTACTCTCTTCACATAATTAAGCATGCCTGGGATAGATGTTCTAACTACAGCTCAGTATTCCACAGCACAGATATAGCATGGTTTGTTCCCTGCTTCTGCTCCTTGGTGCACATTCAGGTGTCTTGCAGGGTTTTGGAAACAACGCTGCATGGGCAGCCTTGCCCCATCACACAGGACAGGACGGATGCTGAGTCAGGTAGGGCGGCACTAGATGGCTTCAACAAAGAGTCCACCAATAATGTGGTGGTTTACGGAAGACTGAAGATTATTCCTTGCCCACGGAAGTCTGAGCTGAGCGGTCCAGGTTGATGTGGCAGCTCTGCCCCGTACAGTCACTCAGGGACCCCGGGTACTTGCATCTTGTTTATTCTGTCTCCTCCAGACCAGTTTATATGTCCCCCCCTCCACAATCCACTGCAGACCAAGACTTTGGTAAAATGCAATAAAGACGTCATGGCGATGTTGAATTGCTGTAAAAGCTTCATAACACTTCTTCCTGATGTCTGTACTAGCCTCATCATCGACCACTAACAGACAGCTAGTGGCTGAGCAGTGGTCCAGGGACCATGCCCAGGAGCTCGGCTCAAGGACATTGCCTTGACTGCGGGGTCAGCTCCTGCAATGGCACACCCGCGCTCGGGCACCAGTGAAGTGAAGGGGCCACCACACCTACCCCATAGGAGACTGGGAAACAGTCTAGCTGAGCTGCCCAGCACCCAGGAAAGACAGCCCCGGGTGGGGACAATGAACAGTCTCCTCCACAGATACTCAGAAGTGGCATTTACTGGGTTCAAAGGATATGGGCATTTTAAAAAATAGATACCGTCAAACTTCCCTCCAAAAGAGCCTGTTTCAAGAGTATATACGAGTTCCCATTTCCCCCCACCCTTGCCAACACTGATGGGAAAATGGTATCTCCTTGTTTTCATTGGCATTTTCCTGATTACTAATATAGTCAGGTTGAACACCTTTTCAGATATTTATGGGCCATTCACATTGACGCTTCAGCGAACTGCTTGTTCATATTCTTTGTCTTTTTTCCTTTTGACTTGTAGTTCTTCTTATCTGCTTGACATTAGCCCTTCATCTGTTATACATGTTGCAGATGCTTTCTTCCACAGTTATTTATTTTTAACTTAGTTAATAGTACATTTATTGTGATGCAGAAGTTGTATTTTTTATCCTTATGCCGTCAAATGTTAGCGAGTTTTCCTTTTGTGGTGTCTGCATATTTGCTTAATAACATCTTTATCCCAGGACTAGAAAGATATAGTCCAGTTTTCTTTTTATAAATCTGTCTTTATAGTTTTACATTTGTTTTTTTTGTTTTTGGGGTTTTTTTTTTTTTTGCGGTACACGGGCCTCTCACTGTTGTGGCCTCTCCCGTTGCGGAGCACAGGCTCCGGACGCGCAGGCTCAGCGGCCATGGCTCACGGGCACAGCCGCTCCGCGGCATGTGGGATCTTCCCGGACCAGGGCACGAACCCGTGTCCCCTGCATCGGCAGGCGGACCCTCAACCACTGCGCCACCAGGGAAGCCCAGTTTTACTTTTTATAGTTCTGGGTTTTATGTTTATATTTTTTTAATCATGCAGGAATCTCTGACACATCTTAGACAATCACTGTTTGTCAACTGAATGAATGGATTCAATGCGTGGATAGATGGATGGATACTAAACTGCCAAGTTTTCTGGGGTGTGTTTCTGGAATTCCTGTTGTTCCATCAATTAGTATGCTGATTCTTGCATCAGTACTATACTTTTTCAATTACTATAGCATCATAGTATGTTTTGATATCTAATAAGTTCTTTCTTTTAAATTTATAGGCCAATCTTGTGCACTTCTCTTCAGAATGAATTTAAGAATCAGCTCATCAGTTTCTATTAAAATCCTCTTGGGCTTTTTATTGGGGTTGCATTGAAGTTATAGATTAATTTCAAGGGAACTAACATCTTTAAAAGTTGAGTCTTCTGTCCAAAAGCATGGTATATCTCACTATTTATTCAGGCCTGCTTTTATGTCCTATTATGAGTTTTTATATTTTCCTTCACATCTGTCTTACACATTTTAATACCTTTTAGTCCCAAGAATTTTATAGTTTGTATTGCTCTTGGGATCAGGAGTTTTTAAAATATCACATTTGTTAATTGCTAATTGCTGGGAAGATAGAGCTTGTGAAAAGCTCTCATATGAGCTCTAATGATTTGCCAGGCAAACTTTTCTACTGCTGCCAAACTGATAAGTGGAAAAAGGTAGCCCACTGTAGTTTTAATTTTGATTTCTCTTATTTAGAAGTCATTTGTATTTCTTTCATGTAAGCTGTATTCATAGCTTTTGCCCATTTTTCTATTTAGTTGTTGGCATTTTTCTTACTATTTTGTAGGTACTATTTACATAATGGGAAAGCTAGTTCCCTTGTCTCTGAAAGGAGTTGCAAATAATTTTCCCTACTTAGCACTTTCCTTGGACTTTGCTAATGGTAATTTTTTTTTTTTTTTTTTTTTTTT
>NW_006784311.1:62651-74472 GCF_000442215.2 Lipotes vexillifer
GCCTCTCACTGTCGTGGCCTCTCCCGTCGCGGAGCACAGGCTCCAGACGCGCAGGCTCAGTGGCCATGGCTCACGGGTCCAGCCGCTCTGCGGCACATGGGATCTTCCCGGACCGGGGCACGAACCCGCGTCCCCTGCATCGGCAGGCGGACTCTCAAACACTGAGCCACCAGGGAAGCCGGTAATTTTTGTATGAAAGAAATTTTTTTTGTTTGTTTTTATGTATTTAATTAGGATCCCTTTTCTTTTTTGGCTTCTGAGGTCTAAGTTGTACTTTAAAAGTGTTCCCTCAGTTTGCTCTATGAGGTAGGGATTCAACTTTATATTTTTCCAAGATGGCCACTTAGGGGTCCCAACACCATTTATTGAGTGACTCATTTTCCCCTGGACTGAAATAACAGTTTTATCATACACTAAATTCTTATTTCTATTCAGTTGTATTTTAGACTTTCCTTTTTTTTTTTTTCTATTCTGTCATTCTCTTCCTACACCATTACCATACTTTTTAAATTACTGTACCTTTATTATGTTTTAATATATGATAGGACTAGTACCCCTCTCATTAGTCTGCTTTAAGAATATTGATAGCTATTTTCACTCCTTTAGTTTTCCATAGTAATATATGAGAATCACCTTGACAAGTTCCAACAAATTATATCTTATTTTTGAGATCATTTTTAATTTATAGATTAATGTAGGGAGATTTTGCATCTTTTTGAAGTTAAATTTTCCTGCCTGAGAACATGGTAGACCTTTGCATTCAATCAGGACTATTTTTTATGTCCCAGAGGAACATTTTAAAGTTTCTTTTCATAGGTCTTGCATATTTCTTGTTAAGTTCATTTCTAGATATTTTATCCTTTTTGTTAAATGGAGTTTTTTGTTTCATTATGTCTTCTAGTTTGTCATTTGTCTAAATGATTCTGTACCCAGCCAACTTAGTGCATTCTTCTTAACTCTTTGTAACATTTTAAAGTAGACTCTCTTGGATTTTCCAGATATAGAGGCATATCATCTGCAAATAGTCATCATTTCAATTCTGTTTTGTAATGTTTTAACCTTTCAGATTGTAAAGTACAACACAGATGCAGAGACAGGTGTAAATCATATATGTTTTACATGCATTTCCTGAACTTTAAATAAAGTGAACATGCTTTTAGGGACTTCCCTGGCAGTCCAGAGGTTATGACTCTGCGCTTCCACTGCAGGGGGCATGGGTTTGACCCCTGGTTGGGGAACTAAGATCTCATGTGCTGTGTGGCACAGATGAAAAAAAAGTGAATATACTTTTATAACCATCCCCAGATCAAAAACTTAGAGTCCTACCCTCTGGCCCCAGCATGTCTGCTCGAAATCATCTCCCTCTCACTCCCTAACTTCTGTGGTAACCATTTCCCTGCTTTTCAACAGAGTTTTGCCACCTGAACATACATCCAACCATAAATAATGTGCTTTAAGTTTTCCTCTTTTAAAACTTTATATAAATAGAATTGTAATTTATGTATTCTTCTGTGTCTTGCTTATTTCACTCAGCACAGTCTTTAAAATTCACCCATGCTGTAGTATATATATATAGTTTATTCTCATATTTTGGTAGGGTATTCCTCTGTATAACTTTTTATTTATTTATTTATTTATTTTTGGCTGCGTTGGGTCTTTGTTGCTGCACGTGGGCTTTCTCTTCGTTGCGGTGCACGGGCTTCTCATCGCAATGGCTTCTCTTGTTGTGGAGCATGGGCTCTAGGCACATGGACTTCAGTAGTTGTGGCATGCAGGCTCAGTAGTTGTGGTTCACAGGTTCTAGAGTGCAAGCTAATGGCACACGGGCTTAGTTTCTGCACGGCATGTGGGATCTTCCCAGACCAGGGATCGAACCCACGTGCCCTGCATTGGCAGGCGGATTCTTAACCACTGCGCCACCAGGGAAGTCCCTCCTCTGTACAACTTTACCATAGCTTATATATCCATTCTATCCTCGCTGGATATTGGATTTGGTTTCAGCACCCAAATGCTATAATGAACCATTGTCTCAGTTTCCTGTGACTGTCTTAACAGTACCACAAACTTGGTGGTTTACTACAATAGAAATTTACTGTGTCACCGTTCTGGAAGCCAGAGGTCCAAGATCAAGATGTCAGCAGGGCCATGCTCCCTTTGAAGGTTCTAGGGGAGAATCACTCAACCTCTGCCCCGATCACATGACCTTCCCCCCTTCTGTCTATCCAAATCTCCCTCTGCCTTTCTCTTACAAGGACACTTGTCATTGCATTTAGGGCCCACCCAGCTAACCCAGGATGATCCTACCTCAAGATCCTTAACTTCATCACACCTGCAAAGACCCTTTTTCCAAATAAGGTCACATTCACGGGGTCTGGGAGTTAGGATGTGCACATATCTCTTGGGGGCTACTGTTGAACCCATTACAACCACCTACACTTGTTTCCTGGTGCCAACGTACATAAGTTTCCCCAGAGTTTGTATACTTGGCAATGAAATGTTGGCTCATAGAAGTATGCCTTCAATCTTCTTACAAAATGCCAGCCTGTTTACCAACACACATTCCCATCAGCAGTGTATGAAATTAATTTTCCATTGCTCCACAGGTTTGCCAACTCTTAGAATCGTCAGACTTTTTGGTTCCCACCAATCTGGTGGATGTGTAATGATAACTCACAGTTCTGTAATGACAAATGAAGTTGAGTACCTTTCATATGCTTGTGATTCATTCGGTTTTCTTATAATGTGAAAGAAAATGTCTGTTCAAAACTTTGGCCCATTTTTATACTGTGTTATTTGTCTTTTTCTTGTTATTTTGTTCCTTCTATCTTCTAATTATGAGAATGTTGTCAGTGATGTGTGTTTCCCTTCTCTTCTCCAAATCTCCCATCAGAATCTCTTATGTGGCCCACCCTAACTGAAACCTATAGGAAAGGGAATTCTGGGAAATGTAGTTCAGGGTACTCAAGACGACAAATTACAAAACCACTCCAATCCCTTTATTTAACTCTCCTCAAATTACTTGGTTTGCATATGCACCATCTGTTTCCTGTCAGGCCACTGACCAATTCAGATGAGTAGTATTTTTTAATCATTCGATGAAACATTACCTAATTTCCATCATGTTGTTGTCTTTGAACCCTGGGTTATTTAAATGTGTATTTCTTCATTTCTAAACATGTGGGGATTTTCCTAGTAACCTTTTTGTTATGAGTGTCAACATGCCCAGAAACACAACTGTAGCTGAACAAGTTGGGCCTATTACTCTCTGTAGTGAGAGAGATGCACGTCATGGGGAGCTGTGGGGTGTCTCAGAATGAATGCACTAGAAAGAACCTATTGTAATATTTGGGCTTTAGTTGGGTGATTTGGGGGAGAGTCCAAGGAGTTGAGGGTTTGCTTTAGATGCAATCAGAAAGCAAGGGCAATTCTGTGACTTAAGATGTCAGTAAATCTTCTCTATAGAGAGATTAACTACAGTGAGTCTAAAGCTGTGATTGGGAAAGTCAGGTAAGAGGGAAATGTTTGGTATCTGCCGGTTGCACATTGACCTTGGTTTTATCTGTGCTTAGAAAAAAATCATGAAATGGCCTTGCTTCATCTGACTTTATCATGGTCTCAGAGTAACCTTGTCTAAGCTTGCTATTCCATGAGAGGATTTACATCCAGTAAAAGAACAGCATGGCCTGGCTATGAGAGCCAGGCCAGCTTACAAATGTCAGGGGCTGCTGTTTTGTTCTTTTTTTCCTTTCTCATGGGTTTCTAGCTTAATTACACTGTGGTCAGAGATCATGCTATGAATAATTTTGATCCTCTGAAACATGTTAAGACTTGCTTTACTTCCAGTATGTGGTCAGTTTTTGTAAAGTTCCCTTGTGTATGCAAAACAATGTGCAGTCTGTGGTTGGGTGCAGTGTTCTGTACATGTTCACTAGATAAAGCTGCCAATTACTGAGAGAAGTGTGTTAAAGTCTCCCAGCTCCACGTATGAATTTTTCTTGCTAAAAAAAAGAAAAACTTGAACGCAGATCTGGTCAGCCCTCTAGAACCAACTAACAATTTACAGGAAATAATAAGCTCAGAGGAACTTGTTAAACTACCCCCACAGGGATGCAATCATCAACATACAGACTGTGGGAACTCCACAGTACAAACAACACAGTTTTCTCAACGAATCAATTGCAAAAAAAAAAAAAAAACCCCAAAAGAGCTAGAGGAACAACCTGCAGTTTAAAAGACACTTGAAAACAGGGCTTCCCTGGTGGTGCAGTGGTTAAGAATCCGCCTGCCAATGCAGGGGACACGGGTTCCAGTCCTGGTCCGGGAGGATCTCACATGCCGCGGAGCAACTAAGCCCATGCACCGCAACTACTGAGCCTGCACTCTAGAACCCAGGAACCACAACTACTGAGCCTGTGTGCCACAACTACTGAAGCCCACGCACCTAGAGCCTGTGCTCTGCAACAAGAGAAGCCACTGCAGTGAGAAGCCCGCGCACCGCAACAAAGAGTAGCGCCCACTCGCCACAGCTAAAGCCCACGTGTAGCAATGAAACCCAACGCAGCCATAAATAAATAAATAAATAAATTTATTTAAAAAGACTGAACACACAGAAAATCTGAAAACTAAAAAAAAGACACTTGAAAACATATCATTCCACTTGACCTCAATTGGTTCCTAATTCAAACAAAAAAACTACGTGTAAAGAAAAAATGTGAAAATGGAGAATCTGAACACAGACTGGATATTTGACAATAGTACAGAATTGTCGTTAATTTTTAGTGTGATAATGATATTATAGTTATGTTAATAGAATCCATCTTTTAAAGGTACATACTTAAAAGTTATGCAAGTGACAACCCATCACCTTTGCTACATCAAAATATTTTATGATCTTGATGCTGTTATAAATTAAATATTTTCCATTTTTATTTGGAAATCATTTCAAACTGACAGAAAAGTATCCAGAATAGAATAAAAACAACCCATATACACTTTAACCAGATTCACCTACTCTTAACATTTTGCCCCATTTACTTTACCATTCTCATCCTCTCTTTCAATCTTTGCTACTAAAAACAAGAGTCCTGTCCATTTGTTTATCCATCTATTTATTTCTTTGTTATGGGTGTGGATTCACAGGTTTCCATCTTTCAATGTCTTATAATTCATTACTCTCCTTACTTATTTGAGCACTGCCTTACTTTCTGCCCCAGTTCTGAGATCGGCTATTTCTCTGAGGAGCCCTGGTTTCTTGGAGTAAAGAACGATATTAGGGACTGAGATCTGGGTGTTGAGTGTACTAGTTGCTACTGGGCTTTTTTCACTGGAAGGAGCTAAGAAACATATTCATGTACTTATTACTATACACACATACATATTTACATACACGCATACATATACATGTGCACATTTGCATGCATGTACACGTATACCTTCATTCCACATTCATCCCCCTGGGCTTCTTATTTGTCGTCCTCTGTTCCTTATCTGTACCTCACTTATTCCAGTGAGAACCCTTACTCCCAACAATGACACATTCAGTCACACATTTGCCCCATCCTGTAATATCGCAAACTTGCTTCACACTTCCACCACCATAAACAAACCTACTAAGAGCTTGGGCCTCCTGGCAGTCCCCCTTGGCCCAGCAACCTTGCCCAATACTCAGGGTAAATAGTCAAATAAGCTTAAAAATATTTATTTTTATTTATTTATTTTTTTTGCTGTACGCAGGCCTCTCACTGTTGTGGCCTCTCCCGTTGCGGAGCACAGGCTCCGGACGCGCAGGCTCAGCGGCCATGGCTCACGGGCCCAGTCGCTCCGCGGCATGTGGGATCTTCCCGGCGCGGGGCATGAACCCGTGTCCCCTGCATCGGCAGGCGGACTCTCAACCACTGCGCCACCAAGGGAGCCCAAAAAATAATTTTTTAAAATAGTGTTTATGAGTTAGTGTTTTATTTCCTCCTCAATGTGGTTATAATATTCAGTTGACATCCAATCAGTTTCGTTTGTTTTCCGCTTTAGGGTTTTTCCCCCCTCCCATACCCCTTCTGCTCCATTTCCCCCACCTCCTGTAGGTAACCAACTTCTTTGTTTTCTGGGTTATCCTTCCTGTCTTTGTTTTTATAACGATTAGCAGGTGTGTGTATATTTCCTTGTTTTCACTTCCTTATTGTACAAAAGGCACCATACTATATATTCTCTGCACTTTGCTTTTTCCACCTAACAATAACTCCTGTAAATCACTTTACATCAGTGCACAGAGCTCTTCCTCGTTCTTTTTTTACAGCTGCATAATACTCTATGGTGTGTATATATCCTAGTCTCTTCAGTCACTCTCCTATCTTTAGACATTTAGGTAGTTTCTAATATTCCAATATTTTTCAATTACTAGTAAAGCTGCAATAAGTAACATTGTACATATGTATTTTCATATTGCTAAAGGTATATCTTGAGAGTAGATTCCTGGAAGTGGGATTGCTGCATTGAAGGATAAATTATATACATGTATATATAGCTACTGCTTGTTGCTGCTCCCTCACTAATATGTGCAGTCTCCCTTGCCTGCTTTATCTTACCTCTCATCACATACCATCATCTGATACTTGTATGGTTACTTTCTGCCTCCTCTCTCAAGAGTGTAAGCTCCGTGAGGGCAGTGACTTCATTTTGGTCACTAACTGGAATATAACAGAATTAATGAATCACTGTGCAGCATTCGATCATATATTTAAAACTTATTTACATGTCTTATGAACATGTCTATTCTCTTCCTCATGGATGTTAGGATTGTTTCCAATTTTGCCCTATTATTTTAAAAAATGCCTCAACGAAAAACCATGTATATGTCCTCATGTATACATAGACAAGATTTTCTCAAGGGTATAGCACCAGGAGTAAATTGCTGAGTCATACAGCGTTCATTCTCATTTCACTTGTTATTGTCAAATGGTTCTCCAGAATGGATCTGTCAATTTGCACCCCCATCAGAAACGTAAGAGAATATAATTTTCCCTATGCCCTTGCCAGCATTTGAAATTTCTTTGGTCAACTTGATGAATAAAAGTGGTACCTTGTTGATATCTTAATTTATATCGCCATGACATCTAATCATATCTAATATCTTTTATAGATGTGTTGGCCATTTTTATTTCTTCTTCAGTGAATCTTCTGCTTTTATCTTTGCCCGTTTTCCTGTTGGATGATTTGTCATTTTCTTCCTGATCTGTAGGAATTTTTTTATAAGGTCTTGAAATTAATTCCTGGTCTGTTTGATACATTGGAAATATCTTATTCCAGTCCATCATTTGGTTATAAACCCTGTTAATGGTGACTTTTATCAACACAGTTTTTAATTTCGATGTGGTAAAATGTGTATTTGCCTTTGTGCTTTTGTGTCTTACTTAAGAAAGTTTCAGAAAATTTCCTACTACAAATCATTTGTCTCATGTTTTATTGTAATGGTATTTGAATTTTGTTTTTCACATTTATATCTTTAACTCCTCTGGAGATGATTTTTGAGAATAATGTAAGGTAGGAATCTATTTTCTTTTTGTCCACGTGGAGCACTGAATTTTCCAATCACCATTTATTGAAGACACTCTTCTTTCCCACTGGTTCGTGATGTCATATACTAGATATGTAAAGGTCTCATCCTTTTTCTGTTCCATTCATCTGTCTATTCCTGAGCCAGTACCAGGCTTCTTTAATTACCAGAGCTGAAAATGTCTTGATATCTGATAAAGCAAGTACTCTTCTGTGTTCTTCTTTTTAAAAATATTCTGCACAGTCTCTCTCTATTCAACCATGTTAATTTTAGGATCTGTTTGTCAGGTTTTTACAAACCTATTGGATTTATATTTGATTCAGAGATTAATTTGTAGAATTGTCATGTTAGCAATGCAACACCTTCTCCTTCATGAGTGTGGTATATCTCTCCATTCACTTAGGTAGTCTTTTCTACCCTTCACTTAAGTTTGATAATTATCTCCATAAGGGTGTTGCACATTTGTTGTTAGGTTTACTCCTAGATACCTTCTCATTGTTATAGCTTTGTGAATTGTATCTCCTTTGTCTCTATCTCGTCTTCTATTTGGTGATGGACAGTATATAGGAATACTAATGTTTTCTAGATGCTGACCTTCTATCTGGCTACCTTGCTACACTTTTTATTAATTTTAGTAAGTTGTTCATTGATTCTCTTTTTTTTTGTAATATAGAATCCATAATCCAACAGTCCTCAAATACTGGTAATTTAGTCTCCTTTTTTCTAATCTCCATCCTGCTCATTTCTTTTTCTTATTGCATTGGTTAGCACTTCAGATGCAAAGGTGCACAGTGGTGGTAGTAACAAGCAGAGGGAATTTATTCTCCATTAAGTATGGTGGCTGCTGTAGGTTTTGTGGTAGCTAACCTTTATTAGGTTAAGAGAGTTGTCTTATATTCTTAGTTAGATAAGAACTTTCATCGGGTACAGGTGTTGATTTATGTATGGCTAATCCCTTTTCTGGGTCTATTGAGACGGTAATATGATTTTTCTCCTTTAATCTGTTATGCAGATTATTGTTTGCCTTTTTTTTTTTTTCTTGATCACTCTTGTCTGAAGTTTGCACATTTTATTAGTCTTTCCAAAAAATCATCTTTTGGTGGTGGTCATCGTTTCTGCTTTGTTTGTTATTTCATTATTTGTTTGTGGTTTCATTAGTTTTCACATTTATCTTTATTATTTATTTCACTCATCTTTCTTTGGCTTTGTTCTGTTGCTCTTTTTCTAGCTTCTTAAGCTGAACAGTTGCTAATTCAGTTTCATGATCTCTTCTTTTTAAATAAATGCCTATAAACCTATGCATTTTCCTCCACAAACTACCATAGCTGAACACCACAGCTTTTGATATATATCAAAATTTTCATTTCATGATGTTCAGAGTTTTCCATTACCTCTTTAATGGATTATTTGCAAGTGTGTTGTTTTAAATATTTGTAAATCTATGGGAGAGGGTTTTTTTTTTTTAGTGATTTCTATTTTTGTTGCACTGTAGTCAGAGAACATTTTTGAGGAGACTGTGGCCTAATGTGTGGTTGAGTTTTACAAATATTCTCTGTGTGCCTGAAAAGCCTTCTCTGTTGGGCACAAGCTTTTGTGTGAATGTATGTGTGCACATTCACATGTGTCTAATATATACTTATTTTTATGTTAGATTGTTCTTATCTGTTGTAGATTTGGCCATTTCCTCCAATGACTGATTTTATAATTTTTAGAGATAGATAGATAGATGATAGGTAGGTAGATAGATTGACAGACTACATTGTTAGAAAAGGAAGGATAGCATAGCAGTTAAAAATCATAAAATCTGTATTGGACTATGAATGTCAAATCCTAGATCCTCTCTATGAGTGACTTAATGTTTGTGCCTCAGTTTCTTCATCTGTAAAATGGGGATCACAATAGTACCTTCCTCATAGGGTTTTTGTGAGCACTAAGTGATTTAATAGTATAAGGTACTTAGAATTGTAAGTATCTGCTATTATTAGTTACACATAGGTTAATTCATTTTTTAATGTCCAAAGTAGATTGTTTTGTTTATCACTATAAATGCTTCTTCTACCTCTTATTTGCCTTAAATTCTATTTCGTAAGATAATTAACATTATAATAGTTCTTCTCCTTTGGTTAGTATTGAGTTGGTTCATCTTTTTCTTTTCCTTTATTCTCAGTCTTTCTTAACCACTTTGTTAGATGTATCTCTGTTTTATCTATCCAGTCTGAGACTCTATTTTACTCAATTATTTAACCTACCTACCCTTATTGTGATTCTTGAAATATTTGGGGTTTACATCTTATTTCATACGCTGTTTTTATTTTTCCTTTCTTGTGGTCTACTGAATTGTTTACTTAAGTTTTCCCCTTTATTTTCCTTTACTAGTGTGGAATTTATACATTTTGTGTCTATTCTTTTAGTGATTACCCTTAATTTTAATATACATGCCTTAATTTATATCTATTTTTAAGAAAGATTAAGGTCAGTCACCATCTCTAGCCTCTTTCCAATCGAGATGAGTACTTTCATGCATTTTAGTATCCCTCCCTGCTCCTACTTCATCCTTAGTGTTGTGTAAATTTTCACCACCCCTCCCCAATACTAATTTACATTTTTCAACACCTTTTGCCAATTTATTTGCTCACTATTGCTTCTCCATACAACTCTTTACAGGATAAGTTTTATTCTTACAAGAGTACACCCTTTAGTTGTTGTATAAGTAAAGGATATGTTTGGATGCTTGTAATAAGGAGTCCCAAGTCAGCCATCCAAGATTAGCCCTGCTGCTCAAGGACTTTTCAAGGACCCAGGTTCCTTTTGTCTTCTTTTCGTGTCATTCCTGAGCATGTGGCTCACGTCTTCATGGTAGGAAGATGGCCTCTGAACCTCCTGAATGGTGTGAAAATTCCTGGCATAAGGAAGGGAGACAGTTGGAGAGCCAATATGCATGTCTGACTCTTTCCAGCCGAAGGTTGCTGAGTAAGCAACTAACAGTAGCTGCCACAGTAGTTCTTTTAGATTTGTCTGTGGGTAGAACAATCCCTTAAGCTTGGTACATCTGGCCTTTCCTTTTCAGTGAGACTACATGGGGATGTAGAATGCTAGGTAGACAGCTTTCTTCCATCAGGACTTGGAATTCCTTTATTGTTGTATGATGCATCTTACTATCAATCTGTCTTTTCTCTTGAATGAATTTGAAGATTTTATCTTTGTCTTTGACGTTCTACACTTTCACCACAATGTGGTTGAGGATGTGTTTTGTATTTTTTTAACCTTGTTTGGCTCTTGGTGAGCTCTTGAAATTTGAGAACTTGTATCTTGATTCAAATCTGGAAAATTTTCAACCATTAGCTCCTAGAATATTTGATCTCTCATACTGTTTTTTTTTTTGTGGTACGTGGGCCTCTCACTGCTGTGGCCTTTCCCATTGTGGAGCACAGGCTCCGGACGCGCAGGCTCAGCAGCCATGGCTCACGGGCCCAGCCGCTCCGTGGCATGTGGGATCCTCCCGGACCAGGGCACGAACCCACGTCCCCTGCCTCTGCAGGCGGACTCCCAACCACTGCACCACCAGGGAAGCCCCGTACTGTTCTTTCTAACTGGATATCCTATTCCGCCTTGGAGGGTCTTGACTGATCATCATCCATGTCTCTTTGTCTCCCTGTGCTATGCTTTAGGGGCAAGAAGTTCCTTGTTCTATCTCTCTGTTATGGGCTGAAGTGTTTCGCCCCCACCCCCAAACTTCCTATGTTGAAGTCCTAACCCTCAATACCTCAGAAGGTAACCTCATTTGCAGACAGGGTCTTTACAGAGGTAATCAAATTAAAATAAGGTCATTAGGGTGGGCCCTAATGTGATGACTGGTACACTTATAAAAGGGGGAAATTTGAACACAGACATACACATAGGGGAAAGATGACATGAATACACAGGGAGAAGACAGCCATCAGCAAGCCAAGGAGAGGGGCCTGGAACAGATCCTGCCCTCAGAAGGAACCAACCCTGCCCACACCTTGACCTTGGATTTCCAGCCTCCACAACTGGGAGACAATATGTTTCTGTTGCTTAAAACTACCCAGGGGCCTCCCTGGTGGCGCAGTGGTTGAGAGTCCGCCTGCCGTTGCAGGGGATGCGGGTTCGTGCCCCGGTCTGGGGGGATCCCACGTGCCGCGTAGCGGCTGGGCCTGTGGGCCGAGGCCGCTGAGCTTGCGCGTCCGGCAGCGGGGGAGGCCGCGACAGTGAGAGGCCCACATATCGCAAAAAAAAAAAAAAAAAAAAAAAAAA
>NW_006784311.1:74482-76376 GCF_000442215.2 Lipotes vexillifer
GTGACCAAACAACCAAAAAAAAAAAAAAAAAAAAAAAAAAAACTACCCAGTTTGTGGTACTTTGTTGCAGCAGCCCCAGCAAACTCATAAACTCCCAAATCAACAGTTCTCTTCAGCTCTGTCTGCTCTGCTACTCGACTCACCTAGTGAGATTTTCTTCCATTGACCATTTCAAATTTCTAAGCTCTTACCTTGGTTTTTCATCTGTATCTTCCTGACTTTGTTTTATGACATCCTGATCTTGTCCTATGGGTGCTGTTCCTTCCTTTATCTCTCTGAAATGATGGAGGGCTCTCTGGCAGGGCTTTGGGCTTCTTGGTGTGTTTTATGGTTTTAGTCTGTGAGTTCATCCTCAGAAGGAATACTCTCCCACAGGAGTTCTGAGCATGGCTGATGCCTGGCTGGTCTGGCAGTTGCTTTGTTAGTCTCTTGACTCAGGAGAGTACCCCATCCCCATGCAGGTGATGCGTATTTCGGCCGTACGTCACACATGATGCTGGCTTGGCGTTCAGTATTCCCTGTCTAAACTATTCTCATCTGGCTTCCATCCCCAACTCTTGTCCCGGTCATCAATGGCCTCCAAGTTATTAAATCCAATGGACGCATTTATGTCCTCATTTCACTCAGCCTCTCAGCAGAATTCAACACAAGTGGCAACTTTTTCCTCCTGGAAACACTATTCTCTTGGCTTCTGTGACACTACACCCTCCCAGTTTTACTTTAGGCACTATTCCCTACCATTCTCCCCCATGTTCACTCCATTCTGGCCTCACTAACCTCCTTCCTGTTCTTGCCACAGGGCCTTTGCACTGTTTCCTCTGCCTGGAACACTCTTCTCCCAGACGGACAAAGGGCTCATATCTTAGATTATATTTCCCAGAGCAGACCCTGAAATGAGGACTTAAGTGAAAGTAGTTTATTTTAAAAGTGACCCCATGAAGGCCAGTGGGAGAATGGGGAAGTGAGATAGGGAAGGAAGGATGTCAGCCCTGGGTATGTTATCAAGAAAGTCACCACTGTGGACAAGTGAATCTCAAGCCTGAGTTGCAAGGGAGCTGAGGTATTTATCCTCCAAGTCTCATCTGTCATTGTTTGAGGGCTGCTTCCAGGAGCATTGACCCTTGCACCTCCAGATGAGAATGCAGCCAGCCAACACCTCGATTACAGCCTGGCAGGATCTTGTGCAGAGGACCAGTCAAGCCCAAATACCTAACCCAGGGACTGGGAGACGAAAATGTGTGCTGTTTAAAGCTGCTAAATTTTTGGTCATTTGCTATGCAGCAATAGAAAACATACACCTGTTGTAGAGAGTTGAATGGTGGCCTCCCAAAAGACATATCCACGTGGAACCTGTGAATATGAGCTTATTTGGGGGAAAGGTGTGATTAAGTGAAGGATCTCAATATGTGATCATTCTGGATGAGGGTGGACCCTAAACCCTATGACTAGGGTCCATATAAGAGACAGAAGACAAGATACAGACACAGAGGAGAAGCCCCACGTGAAGATGGGGGCAGAGATTGAAGTGATGTGGCCACAAGCCAAGGAACACCAAGGATTACTGGCCACC
Organism: Lipotes vexillifer; assembly: GCF_000442215.2. NCBI lineage: Eukaryota > Metazoa > Chordata > Mammalia > Artiodactyla > Lipotidae > Lipotes > Lipotes vexillifer. Next base: position 76,053 of record NW_006784311.1, read on the forward strand.
ACCAGAAGCTGGAAGAAAGGCCTGGGACAGATTCTCCCTCAGAGCCTCCAGAGGGAGCCAACCCTGCCCACACCTGACCTCAGACTTCTGCCTCCAGAACTGGGAGAGAATGCATTTCCATTGCTTTAAGCCCCCCGGTTCATGGCCCTTTGTTATGGCAGCCCCATGAAACCCATACCCTTGTGAGTGCACCAAGCAGTAGTGCCCGGGGCAGAATGCAATGGAGATCCAGAGTCCAGTAGGGATGCGAGTTGAATCGGGCTTGATCCTGAGGAAAAGGAAGGCTTTGAACAAAGGAGAAGCGTGAGAGAATGGCGAGTTCAG
>NW_006784311.1:76717-95058 GCF_000442215.2 Lipotes vexillifer
TTCAGCAGGGTGGGGTGTGTCCATCCGAGAGGCGGTGTTCACTCCGGTGACTTTTGTGTGCAGAAGGGTGGGGGGACGTTGAGGAGATGGGGCCAGTTCTGCTGCCGGCCTTGGCCTCTCAGCTGGGGGCAGCAAGGGGCCACTGAGCGGCTTTAAGCAGGTGAGGGCAAGATGTGAGTGGCATTTGCCAAGGACCCCTCTACTGCTGGGTGCAGCAGAGTTTGGAGGAGACTGACCTGGAGGCCGGGAGAACCACAGCGGGCAGTCCCCATGGTCCAGAGGACAGAGGGCACCTGCGAGCTCAGCCTGGAGCCTGCTAGACCGAGAGAATGTGAGGCTAACAGGAAGGACAGAGCCCTTTCAAGACCAAAGAGGGGCCTTGGATTCACACACAGTAGACTTTGCTTCATGCTCAATAACCCAGAGGAAGCGGGAAAGGCGACCACAGCAGGAAACCAGGCAGTATGGGAGTGCCCCCCGCCCCCGCCTCTTTGAACCATCAGGTGGTGCCCAATGGACCGATCAATCCATCAACTTGTCCCTTTTTTTTTTTTTTTTTTCTTTTTTAATTGGGGTATAATTGCTTTACAATGGTGTGTTAGTTTCTGCTTTATAACAGAGTGAGTCAGTTATACATATATATATGTTCCCATATCTCTTCCCTCTTTGTCTCCCTCCCTCCCACCCTCCCTATCCCACCCCTCCAGACAGCCACAAAGAACCGAGCCGGTTTCCCTGTGCCATGCGGCTGCTTCCCACTGGCTATCTACCTTACGTTTGTTAGTATATATATGTCCATGTCTCTCTCTCGCCCTACGTCACAGCTTACCCTTCCCCCTCCCCATATCCTCAAGTCCATTCTCTAGTAGGTCTGTGTCTTTATTCCTGTCTTACCCCTAGGTTCTTCATGATGTTTTTTTCTTAAATTCCATATATATGTGTTAGCATATGGTATTTGTCTTTCTCTTTCGGACTTACTTCACTCTGTATGACGGACTCTAGGTCCATCCACCTCACTACAAATAGCTCAATTTCGTTTCTTTTTATGGCTCAGTAATATTCCATTGTATATATGTGCCACATCTTTATCCATTCATCCGATGATGGACACTTAGGTTGTTTCCATCTCCTGGCTATTGTGAATAGAGCTGCAATGGACATTGTGGTACATGACTCTTTTTGAACTATGATTTTCTCAGGGTATATGCCCAGTAGTGGGATTGCTGGGTCATATGGTAGTTCTATTTGTAGTTTTTTAAGGAACCTCCATACTGCTCTCCATAGTGGCTGTACCAATTCACACTCCCACCAGCAGTGCAAGAGGGTTCCCTTTTCTCCACACCCTCTCCAGCATTTATTGTTTGTAGATTTTTTGATGATGGCCATTCTGACTGGTATGAGATGATATGCCATTGTAGTTTTGATTTGCATTTCTCTAATGATTAATGATGTTGAGCATTCTTTCATGTGTTTGTTGGCACTCTGTATATCTTCTTTGGAGAAATGTCTGTTTAGGTCTTCTGCCCATTTTTGGATTGGGTTGTTTGTTTTTTTAATGTTGAGCTGGATGAGCTGTTTGTAAATTTTGGAGATTAATCCTTTGTCAGTTGCTTCATCTGCAAATATTTTCTCCCATTCTGAGGGCTGTCTTTTGGTCTTGTTTATGGTTTCCTTTGCTGTGCAAAAGCTTTGAAGTTTCGTTAGGTCCCATTTGTTTATTTTTGTTTTTATTTCCATTTCTCCAGGAGGTGGGTCAAAAAGGATCTCGCTGTGATTTATGTCATAGAGTGTTCTGCCTATGTTTTCCTCTGAGAGTTTTATAGTTTCTGGCCTTACATTTAGGTCTTTAATCCATTTTGAGCTTATTTTTGTGTATGGTGTTAGGGAGTGATCTAATCTCATACTTTCACATGTAGCTGTCCAGTTTTCCCAGCACCACTTATTGAAAAGGCTGTCCTTTCTCCACTGTACATTCCTGCCTCCTTTATTATGGTCATCAACTCGTCCCTCTTAGGTGACTGCAGTGGCCCTTCCCTCCATGGGCTGTGATTCTGAGCTCATTGGACCCCAGCTGGCCCAGGACCTTTACAGTCCTTCCCAGTTCCTGAGTAAGCATAATGGAATTCTAGGTAAGAGGGACTTGTACAGCCCTTACAGGGATTGAATCTTCTAGGCCGGCTTCCCAGTTCTTACATTCCATTCGGATTGTGCTGTAAATCCCAGCAGAAAGCAGAATTTTCCAGAGGGCGCAGACTCTTCCCTGGCTGTGCTCCCAAGGCTTCTGCACCTCCTGTACTGCTGAGAGCCCCTGTAGCCAAGGGCAGCGGACTTGTGGTGGCCCCCAAAAGATGTCTACGTTCTAATCCCTGGAACCTGTGAATGTGACTTTATATGACAAAAGGCCCCTTGCAGTTGTGCTCGAGTTCAGGATGTTGAGACCGGGAGACAACTCTGGATGATCTGGGAGTGCCCTAAGCGATCATGTGAATCCTTATAAGAGGGTGATCTGAGCCACAGAAGTGAGAAGGCAAAGTGATGGCAGCACAGAGAGTTAGAAGATGCTGCAGTGCTGGCATCAAAGATGGACGAAGGGGCCTCCAGCCAAAGATTGCAGGTGCCCCTAGAAGCTGGAAAAGACCAGAAAACGGATTTTCCCTTAGAGCCTCTGGAGGGAGCACAGGCTTGCTGACACCTCGAGTTTGACCCAATGATACTGATTTCAGACTTCTGACTCCCCCGATTGTATAAGCTCCTTAGCATAGGCTCCTTCTCAGGTCCTGGGAGGGGCACTAGCAATATTGTATTTGTAATTTTATGTTGTTTTTCTTAAACAAGGCCCTCCAAATTGCATAAGCTTTAGGCCCCACAAACCCTGGATGCACTCGCGGCCATGCCAAAGCACCCACTGGCACATGGAATGAGACCCGCATGAGTGGCTCACTGTGGTCGGCAGAATTCCTCCTCTGAGCCCTCTTCCCCACAAGCCCTCAACCTTGGCTGATAAAGACTTGAACAAAACACTAACACATGATGGGAATGTAAATTGATACAGCCACTATGGAGAACAGTATGGAAATTCCTTAAAAAACTAAAAACATAATTACCATATGATCCAGCAATCCAACTACTGGGCATATATCCGGAGAAAACCATAATTCAAAAAGACACATGCACCCCAATGTTCATTGCAGCACCATTTACAATAGCCAGGACATGGAAGCAACCTAAATGCCCATCGACAGACAAATGGATAAAGAAGACGTGGTATATATATACAATGGAATATTACTCAGCCATAAAAAGGAACGAACTTGGGTCATTTGTTGAGACATGGATGGATCTAGAGACTGTCACACAGAGTGAAGGAAGTCAGAAAAAGAGAAGCAAATATCGTATATTAATGCATGTATGTGGAACCTAGAAAAATGGTACACATGAACAGGTCTGCAGGGCAGAAATAGAGACACAGATGCAGAGAACAAAAGTATGGACACCAAGCGGAGAAAGCAGCGGGGTGGTGGGGTGGTGGTGTGATGAATTGCCTGATTGGGATTGACATGTATATACTGATGTGTATAAAATTGATGACTAATGAGAACCTGCTATATAAAAAATTAATTAATTAAGTAAATTAAAGTAAATTAAAAAAAAACCAAAACACTAACACAGTTTCTAACAGCTCCAGTCTGCCTCCCTAGAATGACCCTAGCCTCCTTAGAGTGCTGGCCTGAGAAAACTCAAGGCTACCAAGAGAACTTGCAGTTTGTTCTAGCCCACGCCTAAAGACGGGCCCTGATCTCCCAGCCTCTGTGGGATGGCAGGAGCCTAACTTTGAGAAGCAACAGTTAGCGAAGCCATGCGAGTTTCACATGGACCAGCCCCACCTAAAACTCCCAGAGTCCCCTCTGTACGGGTTGGAGTTGTGTTGCGTTCACACTGGGCTCTTTTCCCCAGTGTGATAGTATATTACTGATTAACATTTGTTCTTGCCACTTTAACTAGGGTTCAGCTTTGATTTTTCTCTGACATACCCCAAGTCCCAGCTCCTGTGTGATGCCCCAGCCTGAAAATCTGATGGGCCACCACGCCCATGACTGGGTTATGTTCTAGGACACAGGTGACTTTAAGAAAGAGAAATTATCCCCATTGGACCTGACCTAATCCCAGGAGCCCTTTAAATCTGGGTCTAGTAGCCAGAGACCAGGAAGTCAGAGATTCAAAGCATGAAAGGGATTCAATGAGAAGGAAATTCTCCTACTGTCTTTGAAGATGGAGGGGGCCATGTAGCATGGAATGCAGGCAGTCTCGGCGAGCTGAGAGCAGCTCCCAGCTGACAGCCAGCAAGGAAATGGGGATCTCGTTCCTATAGCCACAAGGAGCTGAACGTGGCCAATGACCTTGATGAGACTCCAGACTAGAAGGCAGCCTGGTGACACCTTGAGTGAAACCTGTGAGGCCCTGAGAGAGGACCGAGCCATATCATTCCTGGAACTTCTGACCAATAGGGCTATGAGCTAATAAGCGGGTGTTGGTGAAGGCCACTGAGTTTGTGATAATCTGTTACGCAGCCGTAGCTAACTAATACGCTTGCCAATCATGATTTGGTCCCTGGCTGAACACATGGCTGCAGCAGGCTAATACCCAAGAGAAGGGACTCTGCTTCTCCTCTTCCTGGAGATCACAGCATAAAAGTCACTTCCTCGAGGCCCCTTTTCTGCCCCCTTTCCTCCTAGACTACACTTGGACCCTTTTGGGCTCTCAGGATGCCTGGCGTTTTCCTACACAGCACTTTATCAGCATTTGTAAGTGGTTTTTTAACTGTGAGGTGACTTTCCTGTGTCTGGACTGTGACATCCATGAGGGCAGGGAACTGGCTGGTTTGGGTTCCCGGCTCTGTCTCAGTGCCTAGCAGAGTGCCAGGCACACAGTTGGTGCTCAAGAAGTGGGATGAATGAGCAGCAAGGGTGAGAGGCAAGGGTGCCGAGGAGGTGGTCAGGGGCAGCTCCGAAATTCCAGGCAGTGAAGAAAGGGAGCCCAGAAGGGGCTGGGCTGGTGCTGCCTCCCGTCAAGGTCACGGGAGGGTAGAGGAGAGGGGTGGGGGGAGGACAGAATGAGGAGGTGCTCGGCTGTCAGGGAGGGTCAGGCCCGGGGTGCACCCACAGGGCGGGGAAGCAAGGCGGGGCACAGCAACAGGGACACTCGAGACGCGTCTGACTAGAAGGGCCGGAGTGTATACACAGGCAGAGGAACGCAGGTACAGGAAGTGACTCTGTAGGTGGGGAGACAAGAGGAGTGTGAGGTGGGGGTCCTGGAGACACACGTCAGCTGAAGCAGGAGGTGGAGGAGACGGGGTGCAGGCTGGAGGAAGGCCCCGGGAGCTGGCATCGCGGCGCCCACCAGCAAGAGCGGGCGGTGAGGCTGGTGGGCTCAGCTGTAGCCAAGGTTTCCAAATGGATCTCGGGGCTCCCTGGTGGCCCACTCTCGGGCCTCTAGGTGGGGGTGTGGGGCCCACAGGGATCTGTCCCTCTCCCCCACCAAACTCTGAGTTCCATGTCTGTGCCCAGAACTCCTGGCCCAGGCAGGCCAGAGCGGGTGTTCCACAAACTTCGGTGCCCTAGAACGACACCCGCTGTGCGCAGGCAAAGGGCAGGGAGCTGGGGTGTCTGGGGGAACCACACGTTCCCTGCCCTCACAGAGCTCGTGGTCATGAAAGGGAAATAGTCATCCCGCCAGGAAAGAAGTGGGGTCATAACATAATGGTTCTGGCAAAGGAAGCCTCAGTTTCCCATCGTGTTCCACATTTTGGGTCACGTGTGCCACACGAGGCCTTGGCACGTGTGTCTCACTTCCATGGAACACCCTCCTGCCCACTACTGCTTGTCCTTCAGGTTTCAGATTCAAGGTCACCTGCTCAAATCGCCTTCCCTGACCCCACCCCTGTTCATCTCTTTCCTGTCTGTTCACTTCGGGGCACTTCTCCCAGTCCATTCTTTTCTAACGTGGGAGTGGGATCTTCCATGAATGTCCACCTCCCTGAGTCTGTCCTCTGGGCTTTCATGTGCCCCAAGACCTAGCCTGGCGCAGGCCGGGCCTCAAAGACCACTGTCAGAATAAGTGAAGGGAGGGGTTGTAAAGATGAAATGAGGTGAGCTGTGGAAAAGTGCCCCGCACAGCATCTGCTACAAAGTGCTTTTGGCATTTCCTTGAACCGTGAGATCCGAACAGAATGTAAGTTTCGGAAAGTTGGTAACCAAAGCAGTGGACTTGAGAGAGTTTCCCGTCAGGCGGGCTTTGATCACTTGACCATGTGGCTACGGAGGTTGCCTCCAGCCCTTCCTGGGAGACCCTGGCCTGAGTCACGGAGCTCTCTAAGTTAGAACACATGTTTCCATCAGCTGAGCTGCTGATCGAGGACAGATCTTGTCAGCACTGGCCACTCTCCCAGACCCTGCCCTTGGAGCTGTGCTCACTGACTGAGGGCCAGTTCTCAACCTCGAGGCCTTGGAGCTCTGAAATAGAAGTGACCAAGGCGGGGCTTCAGGAAATGGCGCCTTCAGGTGGAAGAGGGTCAGTTGGGGTCTGAGAGGTCCCCAAGGGAGGCTCTCAGGCCAGCAGGTGAGACAGAAGTGGCCCATGACGTCACATGCAGTGACCGAGGCAAGGCAGGAGACCCCTGGAGAGGGTGCTGTGGCAGGGCGGGCTTCAGAGTCTGGGGTCCCAAATGTGGAGAGACAGCCCTGCCTGGGGAGGAGCGGGCACAGATGGCCAGGGAGGGATGCTAGCATGCCAGGAGCAGAATGTGCCTGCGGGCTCCTCTGTGCCACCTTCTTTCTGGTTGGGGCGCTCAGAGACACAAATAGAAGGCAGTGGCACTTCTCACTACGTCTCTGCTCCCGAGGGGCCCTCAGAGACCCCATCCCCCACCCTCACCTAGGAGGGGAACTTGAAACTGGCCTTCAAGGCCTCAGGCAGGACCCAGGGCCCCAGGAGCGCTGAGGGGGTCCCTCTCATGGTCCCTCTTTCCTGGTGCTGCAGCTTCGGGCCTGCCACCCTGTATGTTTCACGTCATCTTGAGAAACATGTCCTGCTTTCAGCACCAGAGAAATGGCTGCCCCCGCCCATGCCTCCTAACTTGAATCAGGGCGGGGGGAGGCCCGCATGACATTCGAGGGTTGTCAGAAGCGTGCATTTTTGAGGACTCACTAACCCATCATGGTTACCTGTGCGTTCTCACTGACCAGGATGGATGCGAAGCCACCCGGGAGCTGGTGTTACACCTAATGTTTCCTTTTGTCCTGGTGGCCTGTTTGAAAAATGTCACTGCTGTGGGACCCCATTACCCCAGTCCAAACACCTGGCACCGCCTTAGGATAGACGGCAGAAGGGACACGGACTTGCCGTCCTGAGTTCTGACATCAACAACAACAGTAAAGAGTGTGTGGAGTCCGCCCCTCCCCACACCAGCTCCCCCAATGTGGACCACACATACGCGCACCCACCCCAGTTCCCAAGCCCTCCTTGATCGTGGCCAGGCTCATGCCCAGGAGGTCCTGTTGCCCTCCTTCCTGCCTGTGTTCTCTTTCCACCCTTTTCTCCCCGAGGCCAGCAGCCAGTCCCCTCCATGGGGCTGGGGGTAGGGCAGACGGTGCGAGGTGACATACACCTTCATGAAGACCTCAGCCCATGGGGCTGCAGGGCTCCAAGGCTCCTGACCTGAGCTCAGACTCACAGACTGCATGGTGGTCCCAGGCCCACGCTTAGCAAAACAGAGGGAGCAATGCCTCCTCGCTCTGATTTCAGGGGGTCAGAGATGAGAGCCATGAGCTAGGAGGTGACTGACAATTGGCCTTGGGCCTAAAAATTAGGAACAGGATCAAATCTTAAGCTACAGGGTTTTGTTCTAGAACCTCTGTTCATCAAAGCTATTCCGTCTGAGACCCACCAATGGCGGGCGGCTGCCTGGGTCCCAAACTTACAAGGGCCCCTGCACCTCTTAAGGACATGGGTTCCAGACTCCACCAGGGTGAAGCCTATTTCACGGTGCAGGATAACCAGGCGCCTGCGACAAAGAAGCTTAGCTCGGCAGGCAGGGAACTAGCGCTCTGCATGCGGTTTTCCTCGCAAATCCCACCTCCCGTGTCAGATGAGTACTCTGCCGTTGCCGTGGTGAATTGGAATTATACTGTGACCTTGATTCTGAGCAGAAATGTACGTTGCCTTGACCATGATTAGACAAAACTGGTTGTCTGGGAAACAGCACAGTTCTGAGAACAGGAAGGGCCAGATCATTCTTAGCTTTGACTGGAAGCTGCACAGGGTTACGTTGTACCCAGTGAGGTCTCGGCTTTCCTCAGGGGCCTCTTGGCTTCGTGTTTGTGTGTGTGACACAGAGAGAGGGAGAGAGAGGGGTGGGGAGAGAGACAGAGGCAGATGGAAAACAGGGTAGCGCTAGCATCCCTCTATACCCTGGGAAGTTTCAAGCCGAGACAAGCCTCTGCAGCTGTTGTTTGGAAGTGAAGGGAGCTTGCAGCACCCTCTCCCATCTCTTACTGGGAGGCTGCTGGGGAGGGGAGCAATACTTCTGGCCTCCTGCCCATTCCCTTTCACCCAACGCAGCTCCAGAGCTGGGGAGGCGTTGCACTGGGGGAGGCTCCTACCGGGCTCTGGGACACAACCGTTTCCCATAGAGGGTGCCTGTCTCCATCTATGAGAAGCTCCCCCACATACTCACACTCACACACACACACACACACACACACACTGAGCCGAGGGCCGATAGATGTAGCTTGTTGGGACTTGAATCTGTTTCTTTCCCCACCTGAACCACGCCTGCTACTCAGAGCTGGCTTCCCAGGCCAGCCATGAAAGCCACCTTGACCTAGAAAGAAGCCTTGGAGGATGCATGCTACCAGCCTGTGGGCACAGATGCCAGCTTGGCAGGGGAGGCAGTTTCCAGCAGGGCACACTGAGTGAGGACCCGGCAGAGGCTGCGTGCAGGGTGATGTCCTCCTCAACCTGTGCCCCTCCCTCTCCCAACACGAGAGCAGCCCAGGTTAGGAGCACATCGCCTGCCCCCTGATGGACACACCTGCTGGCCAGTAACTCCCATCCAGTTGCCCAGGCTGAAAACCTCCCCATCATCTTTCACTGCTCCTTCTCCCTCAGCCACAAGCCCGCCCCTCTCCAGTCCATCATGAACCCTTGTTTTCTCAGCCCCTCGGTGGATCCCCAGTCCAGCCATCCACCCCTTTCCACTATCCCTGCCTGCCGATGACTCCAGCCCAGGCCCCGTCCTCCCTCGACTGACAAATGCACACAGGAGGGGTACAGTAAACACTTCTCAAATAGATAACTGAGCAGGACTCGTTTTATTGAAATATTCACTTTTTCGAGGTAGTCTGGAGCCGAACCCGAGACATGTCTGATGTATGCCTGTATTAAACTCATTTAATTTGATTGGGAACAAAGACAAAGAAATTGCAAGAAACCTGGACTTGTACTAAATGTTTCTTTACGAGGAGTATTAGTTCCTAAAAGATCTCACAAAAGTTAAAGAGTGTTTTGAAATATTTGAAATATTATGTTTGGGTTTTTTTTTTTAAAGCTTTAATCTTTATTTATTTATTTTATGTCTTAGGTCATGCCTTGCATGGCATGTGGGATCCTAGTTCCCTGACCAGGGATCAAACCCGTGCCCCCTGCTTTGGGACCTCAGAGTCTTAACCACTGGACCACCAAGGAAGTCCCTGAAGCATTATGTTAATGATATATTCCAACACAGTATCCAATGACTCTCTGCTCTAACAGATGAACAAATCATTCCACAGTCTTCCTGCCGCCCCCTCAGTCCTCCACCTCTGGTTTTGGTTAGATTATTACTTTTACACTGTCAAGATTTCTGAGATTTACGTTCTGTCCTATAGTAGGGTAAGTATGAATGCATAATTCCACAGTTATGGAATATTAGTTCTGCATATAAATGGATTCAGTGGTCAGGATTGTTCTTCCATTTCTAAGTTCTTTGCTTCAATTCATCTTTTATTTGGCTAGCCTTTATTTTTCAGTGGTAATTTTAACTTTCCGCTTTTAGACTTGAAGGACAAGTTGGATGAATGGAACATTCTCAGAACAAACTGTCTTTTCCTCAGAAGTTTGGAAAACTTTTCCCACTGGCTTCTGGCACTGAGAACTGATTCAGAGAAGTCTAAGGCCAGCATGACTTTTCCCAGGAAGATATTCTTCTCTTGATCGTTCTCTTTTTTAGGAAACCAATTATATATGTGTTGCATCTCCTTTGCTATCTCCCAGATTGTCGTCTGTTCTGCAGTCTTCTACTCTCTCCCATCTTGTATTCTGTGATTTCTTCAAGCCTAACTGCTATGTCCCCAGGTGGCCATTATATCGTTATTGCTCTCAGTGTGGCTTTCATCTCAGTAATATTTCTATTTTTCTCTTCTAGTTCTTTCCTGAGTTCTGCTATGTTCCTTTCATTTCCTTCTGCCTTCCTATAATCTCTTCTTTGAACCCTACATCTCTTCTTCAAATTTTATTCTGAGCAATCATGTTTTCTAATACTTTTTTGCATCTATGGAGTTTTGGGGTTTTTTTTATTTGTTTTCTTTTGTTTTTATCTAGAGTCTTCCTGTATTATTCGTGTAATTCCCCTTGTGATGTGCTTTCCTTTTCCTGTTTGCTTCCGTTCCTTTCCTCCCCTTATTACTTTTGTAATTGTTGCTGTTTCCCTTTTATGTATAGGGCCCACATTGGGCTGTGAATGCCCTTGATTTTGCCAACGTGTCCACATCTTCTCCCTGGCTCTCCACAGTGACATTCCGCTGCTCCAGTGCTCTGTGTCCTTAATTTTCATTAATCTAACCAGATCTTCCGGACTGTAACCTTGGACTTTGGGGCAGTCTGATTCCTGCTCCAGTTCTGAGGATGCATTGCTGGCCCAGCTTGCTCCCTATCCCTGTCCAGACATAGCAGTGTTTGGTTGGAGAGCTTCCTAATTTGTGGTCTGGGGTTGTAGCCATTTTCCTCTTTGAAGCCAGGCCAGCCCATCATTTTTCTGTTAAACTGGAGGCGGGGAAAGCCCAAGGCTTTGAAGGAATTTCCTTTCTTACGTCAGTATGTTTCACAAGCAGCTAAGATTCAGGCAGGAGCACAGAGCACCCAGCTCCACCAGCTCACAGGCTGTGTTGACTGGGGAGGGGCCCGGGCTGGGAAGACCTAGCCCGTCCAAGCTGAGAGCTGCTCTATGCGGAAGAAGGTGAGTGAGAACTGTCAGCCAGCCCAGCCCTCTGCCAGCCATCATACTTGTGAGGTCATATCCAATGTGTCTGTTACATGTCACACTAGATCTTTGGGAGATGTGTCATGGCTGGGAGCCAGCCCTCAGCTGGCTGCCTCTCAGGGGCCTCACAAGGGAGCTGAAGACTAGCATAGAAGGAGACGTCTGATATCCCAACGTGGCTGGACGTGGCGAATGGGCTCCAGCCCTTTGATGACCAAGTCGGGGGTCTTGGGCAATCCCAAGGCTGAGTGGTTCCTTAAACCGTGACCCAGGGCATTAGATGGCAGACCTTCCCAGCCCCCTGGGAAGAAGTTAAAGAGAAAGTGGCCCGAAGTTACTGCTGAAAGGCAAAGGCAATGAGGACGGCAAGGCACCCCAGGAGGACAAAGCGGAGCAAGGGGCAACAAGGAACCAGCAGCATGTGGTCAACCCGAACCTGGGACCATAAAGAGCAGGGAATTCTGGGAAAATGAGTTGCAGTGTACCCCAGGCGACACGGTACACTTGACAAGTGCTGTCTCCCAGCTGGGGATGCCTCACTGCTTCCTCCACCCCTCCCCGCTGCCCCTCTATGTGGACCTGCAAACATCCACCTTCTGCTTTAGAAGTACACGTGTGCCCTTGGGTCCCTGAGCCCCCCAGCCCTGGGGGCACCTGTGTCCATGGGTGCCAGAGGGCAGGGCTCGGTGAAAGGATCACTGAGGGGAAATTTCTGGGGCCTGACCTCTTGGGGACCCTGCACGGCAGCACTGCCCTGTAGCAGTGCTGGCAGCCAGCACGAGTTCCTGATGCAGCCCCCATGGCAAGGTTCTCGGATCCCCCAAGAGCTTGGAATGAACCAGATGTCTGGAATGCACCAGATGGAGAGACTGGCAGCTTACATGGCAATAATTGAAGAAGCCTCTCCAGCCCAAAGTCTTCAAAAAGACCAGGCTTTGGGGTCTGCAAGATGGCCACTGGAGTGCAGGCTCACAAGCTCCCTCAAGGCCAACCTGAGCCCAGATCCCTGCTCACCCAGAAGTCACTGGCTCCTTGGGGGGCCTGGCTGCCGGCAGAGTCCCTGGAGCCCCGCTCTGGTGAACTTGTCCCCCAAAGCCCAGTGTGACCACTAGAATGTGTCTGCAGGGCAAGGCTTAAGCTCCCACACCAAGCCCCTGTAGGGAGCTGCTCAAGGCCAATTCCACAGTGCCCCCCCAAGGAACAGGCACCGAGGTGCTCACCCAAGCAACCACTCCTTAGGGGGGATATCAGTGGCCATTTGCTAAATACGGTCTCCCCCTCTGCACGCAGGGACTGGGCTGGCACCAAGATGGGACTGGAGCCTGGAGGGGGCACCAGCAGTGTCTGCCTGGGGCTTCAGGGAGAGCCGTCCACACAGTGAGCTGCCACCCCTTGGCTGCAGAGCCATGGACATAGCCCTGTCTGCTGGAAAGGGTGTGGCAGGGGTTGGAGGGCGCACCACTCTGTGGGCCTCCGCCAGCTGCCTCGGGTCCCAGCAGGGCCAGGAGGGGCTAGAACAACGTGGGCTTGGACTGCGGGCCAGAGACGGAGAAGGAAATGTGAAAGGATGTCAAGGCCTGTGGAGACGTCTCTGGCCACTCCATGTGGGACATGAGTGTAGCACCTGAAGCTTTGGGGAATGGAGACAGGGCAGGACACTGGGGACAGGGTCCCCCCCCCCAGCCAGTCTCCTTGGCCCCCAGTTGGAAGGAGTCAGCTGATGTGTTCTTCCGCCAGTTCATGGGGAAGAGGGAAGCCACTGGAAGTCTCAGGTTCCCGTCAGAGAAAGTAATTCAGCCTGAGAGAGAAGCCACTCTGCTCCCACACTCACTCACACGTACATAAAACCACACACACTCACACACACTCACACAAACCCCACACAAAGTCACACACACATTCACACATACATAAACCATTAACGTGGACCACACACACTCACCCACATATACACCACATGTGTGCACACACCCCCCCCACACACACACACACTCACTGAAGCTGTGCCTCGAGACTCCCAGTCCCAGGGCCTCCCCACCCCTCCTCACAGGCTCCTCTCTTCCGACCAGGCGCACCCAGCCGGCAGGAGACACCGACTCCACCTGGGCCTGGACAGGCTGCTCGGGCAGTGGTGTGTGCCCTGCCTCTGACCAGAGACTGCAGGCCCTGCTCTCACCATCGGACTGGCCCCCCCTCACACTTCAGTTCCAAGAAACAGGAGGCAAAGACCCGGCCCCCGACCCCATTCTTCTAGGGCCCCGCACCTTAAGCCCCCCCACTGACCGCTTTCCCCCAGACTTGCCCTGCAGGCATTAGCCATGACCTTCCAGCCCCCAGCCACCCAGCAGGAGCCTGGGGGCTGGGGGTCCTTTCGAGGCGTGTCGTTGGGAGGCCCTTGTACCGCTTGGAATCTTTAGCCGTCACACCTCACTGTGGCCAATGGCAGCGCAAAGGGAATTAGCTGAAGGATGGCAGCTGGGACGAGGTCTCCCTGGAGAGTCTCCCATGGCCTGCAGTAAAGTGCCATTGAAGGGTCCACCGTGTCCCTGCGGGGCTAAGGCCGGGGGCGGGGGAGTGAGAAGAGGGGCCAGCACACTAACTGGTGTCAGCTGAGTGAGATGAGAGTGTAAATGTTCAGTCCTGGGGCTGAGAGGAACACAGTGAGTATCAAACTGAAAGAAGACCAGTGTGGTTGGAGCAGAGAGGGAGAGAGGGAGGGAGGGAGAGCGAGAGCGAGAAACACACACACAGAGTGCCACAGAGAGCGAACACCACGTGCTGAAGCTAGAGAACAAGGCTCAGGAAGGGGTTGGTCTTTACCTAAGAGTTAGGGACCCACTGAAAAGTTTGAAGTCAGAGATGCAAGTGCACTCGTGTGTGTGTGTGTGTGTGTGTGTGTGTGTGTGTAACATGAGCACATATTTTCAGGTGTTTTCTCTTGCTTCCTTGTGGAAGAATTATGCGGGGGCGGGGCACAGAGTGGATGCAGAAAGTCTATCAAGGGGCAGTTGGGGTTGCCCTGGGAGAGATGATGGTGGCCTGAGCAATAGTAGTGGCAGCGTCATAGAGTTGAGCTGATAGGGCAGATATAACAAACCTAAAACATGTGGAGAACTAAGCAAACACTGTGGATGATCAGATGTGGAAGGTGAGTGAGGGACATGTCTCTGATTTCTGGCCTGTGACATGGGTGTATGGGGGCTCCAGTCACTGTGGCTGAGGACTCAGGAAGAGCATAGAAAATCATGAGTTCTATTTTGGACATATGAGTTGGAAACATCAAAGTGGAGATGACAGGAAGCCAGCTGGATATAAGGGGCAAGGGCTCTGAGGAGAGGTTTGGGCTAGGGACAGAAATAGGGTTAGCACGGAGAGCTCCCAGAGCCCCCCCTCCCAGCCTCAGTCCCTCACTCCCTCCTTCCGTGAAGGTTGCATGCCAAGGCTCTCTAATAATTGCCCAAAGCCACAGGAGCTGCCTTACCCTGGGCTTGTGGCCACATCCCTCCAGTCTCTGCATTTGTCTTCAAGTGGCTTCTCCTCTGTGTCTGTGTCTCTCCTCTTCTGTCTCTTATAAGAACACTTGTCATTGGATTTAAAGCTCACCTGGGTCACCCAGAATGATCTCATGTTGAGATTCTTAATTTCATCACATCTACAAAAGAGTTTTTTCCCGGAAAACTCACATTCACAGGTTCTGGGAGTTAGGGCGTGCACATATCTTTTGAGGGGCTATCGTTCACCCCATTATACCTCTAGAGCCCAGGACCACGCCTGTCTAGCCAGACTCCTGGAAAGAGGACAAGATTGGGCATCAGAGCCCACAACAAAGGGCCACAGGGGACCTCCCTGCCTCTGCTCCAGGGGAGGGCCCCTGAAGCTGTGCTGCATTTGGCCCCCTGAGAACCCTGCTCCCTGAGGCCAGAAGCACCCTGAGTGGGGATCCCAGCTTCTCCCGTGTAAGCCAGGGGCAGGCAGCTGCTGTCCTGGGAGCATCAGCTTGGGGGGGGCGGTTCTCACTGCAGGCCTGCACTCTCCTGGCCAGGGCCCATTTGAAGAGAAGATGCCTGAGCTCTGGTTGCGTAAGGAAAGGTACCCACCTTGCGCTCGATTCCCAACAGCCGGGGCGGGGACGGACAGAACATGCCATCCGGCTGTTTTTCCTTGCTGCTTTTCGTCCACAGTGTTTTTCCCATTCCTAACTTTGGGAAGAACTCATCACTGTCAACGGTAGGCATGTACACAGTCAGCCCTGGATTTCAACCCCAGTCCTGTGGGAAAATGCAGACCCCAATGCCTACCCTGTGGCCCGGTCTGACAGTCACAATGGGGGGACCAAGGGAAAGACCCATGCACCCAGTAGCTCTTCCTCCATCTGTCTGCACACCGCTATTCCCCGACTCCCCTCTCACTGCCCCCATTTTCTTATCTTTGCCCTCCTGACCCAAGTGGGTTGGTCCCTTATTGGGGTGCCATGGCTGGGCCACTTGGCGCTGACTACCCCGCAGGGATCCCGTGGGTCCCAGATGGATGGACGGATGGATAGATGGGCGTAAAGTAAAGCCCCAGAGTCTGAGACGTGGGAGGTGCGCAGCCAACACTGCCCCTCCCCTGTCCCCTTGGGGGACTGCGGTGGACGCATCACTGCGACCCCGAGCCCTCGAAGCAGCCCAGACTGAAAGCGGAAGTGCCCCGGGGTACGCAGTGAGCCAGGCCAGAACCCCCACGGGGCGCGCCGGGGCGGGCACGGGGCCGTCCCTTCCTCCCGCCACGCCGCGCATGCTCCGTGCCCCCACCCCACCCCACCCCCGCGCCCCGTTCCCACGCCGCCGCCGCCCCGGCCCCGCCCATGCCTCGGCCCCGCTCGTCCGCGCTGGACTGACAGACGGCCGCTCAGAACGCGCCGCCCGAGCGGCGCCCAGCTGCGAGGTCGAGACGCAGCCAGGAGCCCCGCCGCCTCCCGGGGGCGCTGCCCCGGAGGGCTTCTCGGAGGCGGCGGCCTTGACCTCGGGCCTGCCCGGAGGCTGGGGCAGGGGTAGGAGGGAAGGACAGCCCAGAGGCCCGAGAGCCGCTCTCGGCAGGTGGCCGAGGGACACCCTAGGAGGTGGCGAGCGTGAGCGCGGAGAGCTGCTGGCCGGCCCTCGGGGCCGCCCCCTTCGCCCGCTGGGGAAGGGCAGCCCGTGTTTCCCAGTTTCTCTCCTCTGACTGCGGTTCGCCGCTGATTCTAGGGCTGGCAGGAGAGCATCCCGACGCCAGGCTGCCTGGTAAGTTTGGATTTTGCTCCTCTGCCTGAGGTCGCAGCACTCCTGCCCAGGGGCACCTGGCGAACCGTCCGCAGGCATGGACCCTGAGGGTGCCCGGACGTGCACCTGCGGCTCTCAGGGTTGGGGGTTTGTGCCCCTTGGTGGTGTGGAGTGTTGGCGGGGACGAGCACGCCAGGGGAAGGTACAAGAAGAGGAAGCCAGGGACCGCAAGGGCAAGAGCTGAGCTGGCCGAGCGGGAAAGTGTGCGGGGCTGCCATGCAGGGCCAGCTGTGGCAGCCCTCCCGTCCAACAGACAGCTGCGAAGCACGCCTGTGGGCCAGGCTGCGGGCACTGCAGATATATCCTCAGGGAGCAAAACCGCAAAGCCCTGCTCCGGGATCCAATTCTAGTGGCAGGACACAGGCAATAAAGAGTCAACGTTTCAGGGCTTCCCTGGTGGCGCAGTGGTTGAGGGTCCGCCTGCCGATGCAGGGGACACGGGTTCGTGCCCCTGTCCGGGAAGATCCCACATGCCATGGAGCGGCGGGGCCCGTGAGCCATGACCGCTGAGCCTGCGCGTCCTGAGCCTGTGCTCCGCAAGGGGAAAGGCCACAACAGTGAGAGGCCCGCGTACCTCAAAAAAATAAAAGAGTCAACGTTTCAAATTAAGAATTACAGAGTATGTTAACCAGGGGGGAAAATGGAGCAAGGGAAGGGAGGTGAGCAGTCGGGCTGCAAGTTTAAGTAGTGTGGTTAGAAGGCAACATTTCCAAAGAACTTGAAGGAGGTGAGAGAGCGTTCTGGGCAGAGGGAACAGCCAGTGCAAAGGCAGGAGTGGCCTGGTGCGTGGCCGGAGCAGGGAGAGCAGAAGAGGGCAAGGTCAGGAGATGGGCACCCCAGGAAGGGCTGGTAGCAGGTGGTCTCTTTCTGTCCGGGTCAGCCTCTGCCCCCGGAAGGGCAGGGCCTGGAGACACGGGTTGCAGTTTCTCCTCAGAGGGCTTTGCTTGGCCGGGCAGCAGGGATGGCCCTGGGCTGACCTGGGACAGCTCCCAGGCTGGGCTGGATCTCTGCTCCGGGCTGAGGCTGGGCCGCCCACGGCCTGGGGCCTCCGGCCTTTCCACCAGGTGGGTGGCAGGTGACACAGGTCTCAGGGAATGCTGCGTGGGGCTGAGAGGAGGCAGTTGGGGTCTTGAGGTACCGAACACCAGAGGAAGTTGCAGCAGGAAGGAGGAAGCCCAACCCTGGTGGCCCTGCTTGCCCCTCCTCACGGACGAGAAAGCCCCAATTCCTGATCCGGCCTCAGTGGGATTGCTGAATGCCTTTCCTGTTGTTGTTTGTTTGTTTGTTTTCCGTTTTCTTTTTCTGGGGAAATAGCCCCATCTCGTGGTCTTCCAAAGACATCACCGCTGAAGCCCACTGGCTTCTCCCTTTGGGGGCCACATCGTCTCAGGCTCTCCCCGTTCCCGCCACCTCCTCCGCATATATTCGGCTTTACTTGGGCTGGGCTCAGCGAGCGGCCTGGGAGTCTGCTCCCCTCGGTGGGGTGGACCGGCGTGGGGGGAGCACCCAGTTACCCTGGCGTCCGGGGCCTTCCCAGCTTCTTGCCGCAAGTGCTGCTACCTGAGGGACCCTCGCCTGCGTGCCCGGTGTCCTACTTTAGGGAAATCTGAGCGTCAGGGCCTAGAATCATCCTTCAGCTTCTCCCCCGCTCCGGAGGCCCACTGACGTCAAAGGGTGTCAGGAGGAGCCACTCTCCAGTTCCACAAGCTCCTTCCATATCCTTCCTTCCATTCCTTCTTGGGAGTGGT
>NW_006784311.1:95126-101197 GCF_000442215.2 Lipotes vexillifer
TTCCTGCTTGGGAGTGTCTCCCCGTTACCACCCGGGGGCTGATCGGGCATTAGGGTCTGTGAGGACAGGGCTTGTCGCGTCTCTTTCCAGGATTTGAAATTATGCTGCCTTTGGGGCATCAGGTCTCAAGGATAGACACTGCTGTGTGTGAGCACCTCGCTGGCTGGCGCCACCGATGCACCTTGTGGTGCTGAACTTGAGCGTTGGTCTCTGTCTACAGGCAAACCCTGCCCATGGCGTTTCTCTCGGCAGTCACAGCTCAAGTTTCTTCTCTCTGGGGGGCTTGCACTGCAGCGTGTCTTGGGATGGGGGATTACAGAACAACACCTCTTCTTTTCAGCTTTTCTGTATTTTTCAAAATGGATGGTGACCTGGCAGTACAGTCGTGATAGAGAAAAAACAAGCTTGTGATGTGTTTCAAAACAATGTGATGCTAGTCTAAAAACCCTTGCTATTATCAGTATTCTTCCCTCCCCACACCTTTAGCTGGTGCAGGGCCCCCCTGTGACTGGTGGTGCGTCCCAGTGAAACATGTCTGGCCTTTGGACAAAAGGATGAACACTTGACAGCGACGTTAAGTATATTTGCAACTTTGTGCAGCCATCACCACCTTCGACCTCCAAGCTATTTTTATCACCCCAAAAAGAAACCCTGTCCTCATGAAGAAGTCACCCCCACCCCCACCCAATCCCAGGCCCTGGCACCCAGATCTGCTCTCTGACTCTCTGGATTTACCTAGGACTCTCTGGACATGTTATATGTTTTATAAGATTTAAAGGTTTTTTTTATAGCGAGCCACAGGACAGTGGCACTCTGGAGACAGGCAGAAGGAGGGACAGCTGCCACGAGGGATGGCGCACCTGGGTAGGGGTAGCTAGTGTCCTTGGGGTCCCTGGGCAGTGGCCGGTTTGAATGGTTTCGCAGGCTCCGGTGCGTAAGACCTGTCCCTGGTTGTCTGGTACCTGGCCACCGAGTGTGAGACCCCGATAAGGAGGGTTTGGGGCGTGGGTTTAGTGGCCCCAGAGAGAGGGGCTTTGATACGGGAGGTAGGTGGTGTGGGAAACTTCACAAGCTTAGCAAACTGCTGGCGAAGGCCAAGGAGAAAGAGTTTCTAGTCATAACTTCAGAACTAGGTCAAGAAAGCTCTTGTGAAATATTATATTACATCATATAAATAGAATCATGCAGTATGTGGCCTTTTGTGCCTGTGTCTGGCTTTTTTCACTTAGCATCGTGACACTAAGTTCATCCACATGGTAGCATGGATCAGTATTTCATCCCTCTTTGGGGCCAAATAGTATTCCATCGTGTGTCTAGACCATGGTTTGTTATCTACTCTTCTGTTGATGGACGTTTGGGCTGTTTCCACCTTTGGGCGGTTGTGAATTGTGCTGCAGTTCATTCACATGGGTGGACATTTTTGTGAGAATACTGTTTTCGATTCTTTTGAGCATATACCCAGGAGTGGAATTGCTGGGTCAGATGATAACTCTGTTTACTTACTGAAGGACCACTAGGCTATTTTGCCTTTTAATTCTGAACACTGTCAAGCAAACAGACAAGTAGAGAGAATAGTCTAACCAAGCCTGCGTACCCACCTCCCAGGGTTAGCAGTGGCCTCCAGCTCCAGCTTGCCTTATTTGCTTGGGTCCGCCCCACCTTGCTCTCTCTCTCTCACTCTCTCTCTTGCTCCCTCCCTCCCTCTCTTTCCTTCTGTCTTTTGTATTTGCTGAAGCACTTTAAAGTCACTTCACACGCCTTTTTCTCCCCAAATGGTGCGATGTGTCTCTTGAAAAGGACATTTTCTTCCATGACCTGGTGCCACTATCCATCCAACACATGGGCAGCAGTGGCCCCGCTCTCACCCTCCACTCTCCACAATGCCTTTGACTCCTCTTTTGTTCACGCCAGCATCTCATCAAAGACTCCCATTGCACTTGGCTGTTGGCCCCTTAACTCTCTTTTCACCCAGAACAATCTCCCTACCCAGCCTCCTCTTTCCCCCGTGACACTGATTTGCAGAGGAGACCAGGGAACAGCCCACCTTCTGCATCGGGTGCCTCCCTTGTGGTGCCTTTAACTGGTCCCTCTGTCCCCAAGGTCCTCTGTAAACTGGATGCTGGGTCCCAAGGCTGCGTTAGAAGCAGGTCAAGCTTTGGCAAGAGCCCTCCTGGGCATCCCCACCAAGGGGACATCCCACTTCTGTCCCACCATTAGGTTCGCTCCCTCTCTTGTGACCAGCAGTAAACGGGGAAGACATCATGTGGCCGACCCTTCCCGCTCAGGCTTCACCTAATGGTTTTGGCATCCATTCGACCTTAAGAGATTCTTTCTCTCTGATTAGTATAAACTTCTCCATCAGACATGCATTCATTTATTTATTCTGGGCCAGTGTTAACTGACAGCTCATCACAGGTGATAAGGGAATTTGGGGCGATTTAACTTGTTCTGAGGACCCCATCCCCTTGCCCTCTCTCCTGGGGCAGAAACAGGCCGTGACGCCCACTCCCCCCTCCCCCTGCCACTGCCTGCCTCCTCCACTCCTCCGCCCGTGACTCCCGTGTTGTGGCCGCCAGCTGGGTGGACATATCCTTGGAGCAAACTTTCTGTTGCCCCACTGTCTTCTGGCATTGAGGGCTGGTGTGGAGAAATCTGGTTCTGTCCACTTGGTTGGTGACATGCTCCTCCTGCCTTAGCGTGAGCCCCGGGCACCCTCACCTTCTGCCCCTCCCACCCCCTCGCCCCGCTCCAATTTTCAGCACCATGACCACGCAGCTAGGGCCCCTTTCAGGGCCGGGTATGGGCCATGCCATTGGCCAGCTACTCTCTTTATTCACCCCCAGTCTGCAGCTCTCAGCCTGAACGCTATCCCTCCCCCAGCGATGGGGGGGGGGGGCCCCCCCTCTTGCATCCCACTAGCTTGGTCTTTCTCTTTCCTTGAGAGCAAGTCTGTTTGCAGGTGAAGGAGGTATGTGTGTTTGGAGTTTTTCTTGTTGTTTTTTAAATTTAATTTAATTTAATTTTTTTATACAACAGGTTCTTATTAGTTCTCTATTTTATACACAGTAGTGTATATATCTCAATCCCAAACTCCCAATTCATCCCACCACCATCACCCTCCCCCTGGAGTTTTTCTTTAAGAACCCCGACCTCAGGGGGCAAGGGGGCGGCAGTGGGGCTTCCAGGGATGGCTAGAAAGTCAGGATTGGGGCGCTGGTCACGTGGGAGGAGGGCTGAGAGAGGAAGGAAATGAGAAAAAGGAAAGAAGAAACACACTCCCTTGAAAGCCTGGCTAGGCAGGCCCAGCACGAGGAGACAGAATCCTTGTCTGGTGAAGAGAGGGGACAGAAGCTCAGTTTGAGAAAGTGTTATGGGTTGAATTGTGTCTCCCCTCGCAAAAGATATGCTGAAGTCCTATCCCCCAGCAGCTCTGATTGGGACCCTATCTGGACAAGGTCACACTCAGCGCATGGGCTCAGCTCACACCTGGCTCTCTCCGCATTAGTGTCTCTGCGCCCCTGCGATGGCAGCCATGCTCCTGATGGCCAGACGCAAGGTGAGTGGGGCTCCCTGACAGTGGGCAGCATCTCCCCCAGCAGGCTCTCCCCGCCGCTTCCTCCTGTCCCATCCTCACAGCTATTGCCGAGCTCTCCAGGGGCCCCGCCCACCCCATGTTTAGTCGCTACCAGCTCATCCTGGGGCCCACGGAGGTGAATTCCCCTGAAGCCACAGCAATGGGTTGTTTTAGGTGCCGGTGTCTTTTGAGGACGTGTCTGTGTACTTCACCAAGACAGAATGGAAGCTTCTGGATCTCAGACAAAGGATGCTCTACAAGCGAGTGATGCTGGAGAACTACCGCCACTTGGTGTCACTGGGTAAGGACCTCACACAAAGCCAGGCTCCCACCCTGTGTCTGAACTCTTTGTTTCTGAGCTTCTTTGCTAGTTGGTTACTGTGAGTCCAAGAATACATGCATTTCCCCATCAGGTCAGTAATCCATTGATGCCCAACTTTTACCTCAGTAGCACAGTGTTTAGCTAAATGGTTTGGGCTTGTAGGTGTTTTAGGTAAATGCGTGGGCCCCCGTCAAACTTATTTTGTTATAAAATCACGAGTTAACTAAATCTCTTCTACCCAAAAGATAGATGCAAATTAGCCTTGAATATTTATATACATTAGTGTATACTTATTCCATTTTTACCAAGGTTGCCTTTTACATTCGTTTCATGTTCTAGGGTTTTCAAGCATCTGTTCCTTGCATCAAGTCACAGAGAGCCCAGGACATAGAGGCCCAGGACTTGGAGAAATCGGGAAAGAGCTGGGGCAGGCTCCCCCACTGCGCCCCTGCCTTCGGGGTTGCAGGGGGATGCTTTTGTTCTGTTTCTTCTTTTAAACTCTGCAGAGTCCACCTCAGTCATCTAACCCCACAGAAGGAGACTAGCTTCTTCCCCTTGGTTGTTTTTGACCCTTATCAGGCAGATCTGGGGTTCCCCAGGGAAGGTGTGGATTCCTCAGTGGAGTTTGGCATAAGGAACAGAGACATCTGCTGTGTTTGATGGTGAAACAGGGGGCTTTGGCTTTCGGGACACAGGCAGCCCTTCAGCTCTGTCTGCTTCTTGATACTCCCTGGGGCCTTGCTCCAACCCTCTGTTTGTCCTTCAGGGTCTCCACACTGATCCCCCATTTCCCACAGGCCATCCCGTCCTGCAGGCCAAATAATAACATCATTATCCTCTTGGGCTGAATCACCACCTACTTAAGATTCACCGTGCATGCCTGGCCCCTGTACACTCAGAGCACCTAGCTTCCTTAGAGGGACTCTGCCGTTTCTCTGGACCTTCCCAGTGGCACTTTCTAGAGAGTTCTTCATTCTCTGTTCCTGAAGATATTAATGCTGGACTGAGTCCAGGTGTGACTAACCTGCTCCCTTTCCATGGACAGGGTTTTCATCCTCCAAGCCTCACCTGGTCTCCCGGCTAGAGCGAGGAGAGGGCCCCTGGGTAGCAGACGTCCACAGGATGGGGACCACCACAGGGATGCAGGCAGGTGAGTGAGGGCCACTTTGTCAGCTTGCCTAAGCCATTGGCAAAGAGCAGCGGCTGATGGAGGGTGGCATGGCCACTTTGGGTGGGACATTCTCTTTCGTGGCAGATTTAAATCTGTCATGGAGTCCCCTGTCTCACACCAGCTCTGATATTTCTAGCTCATTGCCATCTCCTCCCCTCTTGCCCTCCTGTCTGCTGACGGTTATCTTGCTTCTTCTCCCTCGTCCTCAACTCCTGATTCAGCTCTTCTCAGCCTTGGAGTGAGGGTGAGGGTGAAGAACAAACCTAAATAGAGACCCACGGAGGGAGTGACACTGGTTGGTGCTCTCTGTCTTTACAGGTGACAGGATGAAGAGCAAACCTATAATTTCAAAGCAGAAAAATTGTCCAGAAGAACTCGCAGGGGCTGACCTTCAGGGTGGCAACAAGGGCCAGGTAGCCGGGCGGTCAGAGGAAACACTTGAGCACAGACGGAAACATGCTTATTGTCCACAGACAGCTTTCAGCAGGGGTGACCCTCCCAGGGAGAAAGGCCAAGGCAGCTCCCCAGGTGAGGAAAGAGAAATACAGAGAAGTAGCTGCAGAGGTAGGCAGGGTTTGGTTCTAAGGCAGCAAGGTTCCAAAGGTGCAGAGAAACAGTTTCTGTGTCAGCAGTGTGGGAAATCCTTCAGCCGGAGCTCCAACCTCATCAAGCACCGGATCATCCACAGTGGCGAGAAACCCTATGAGTGCGGCGAGTGCGGGAAACTCTTCCGGCGCAGCTTCGCGCTCCTGGAGCACCAGCGCATCCACAGCGGTGAGAAGCCCTATGTGTGCGGCGAGTGCGGGAAGACTTTCACACGCAGCTCCAACCTCATCAAGCACCAGATCATCCACAGTGGTGAGAAGCCCTATGAGTGTGGCGAGTGCGGGAAACTCTTCCGGCGCAGCTTCGCGCTCCTTGAGCACCAGCGCATCCACAGTGGCGAGCGGCCCTACACGTGCAGTGTGTGTAGCAAGGCCTTCAGCAGGGCCTCCAACACCACC
>NW_006784311.1:101267-134200 GCF_000442215.2 Lipotes vexillifer
GTGGCAAGGCCTTCAGCCGGAGCTCCAACCTCATCGAGCACCAGCGCACACACAGCGGCGAGAAGCCCTACACGTGCAGCCAGTGCCTGAAAGCCTTCAAGGGCATCTCCCAGCTCATTCACCACCAGCGCATCCACAGTGGGGAGAAGCCATTCGAGTGCAAGGAGTGTGGGAAGGCCTTCCGGGGGCGCTCGGGCCTCAGCCAGCACCGGCGGGTGCACAGTGGCGAGAAGCCCTATGAGTGCAGCGAGTGTGGGAAGACCTTCAGCCGGCGATCCAACCTCTTCAAGCACCAGGTGGTGCACAGCGAGGAGAGACCCTACAAGTGTCAAGACTGCAGGAGGGCATTCCGCAGCGGCTCCGTCCTCCTGGAGCACCAGCGCACCCACGGCAGCCTGCGGCCTAGCGCCTGCGGCCACTGCGGCCAGGCTTCCAAAGGGAAACCGCAGCTCGGCCGGAAGCCGAAAACTCACCGCAGAAGGAAGCTCTCGGAGGGAAGCAACTCAGAAAAGGCGCCAGCCTCCCTGGCCCTCTGGAGAGCCACTGAAGAGCCCCGCCCCGAAGACGAGAAACTCTGTCCAGCCTCCGCCCATGCCACCGCCCCCAGCTCCTTCTGACGGGGTGCACAGTGGGAGGCTTTAAAATGAGGCCCACGCTCCCCACCTCATCCCCCTCCCTTTGCTCGTTGATGATGCTGTGGTTGAAGCATCTAGTGCGCCGCAGGCAGACGGGCCCCTGCGCCCGTGCCGGCTCCTGTGCGGTGCGCACGGGTGTGTGTGTGCCGCCAAGGTGCACGCACATTTGTATTCCACCCTGGAGCCGCTGAAACTGCTCTTTTTGCCCCATGTGCCTGGGGCCTGAGTGCTGTTGGTGGGAGGGAGCGGGTGCCTTGAATTAGGGAGGAGTGGGGGCCGTCACTTCACCCAAAGACTTGTTAGCGTTTCCAGGTAGAAGACACGAAAAGCACTTTAATCCTTTAATAGCTTAATAGTGGGAGGGACCTGAGGGCATTCAAAATTTGTGGGCTCCACAGCGAGGCTGTGGCTGGACTGTGACATCACCTAAAATTCATCAAGAAATGGTCTGACAAAGGACTCAGGCAACTGCACGTGCCCGCGTCAGCAGCCCCTGGAGAGTGGCGTCTCCTCGGCAGGAAGGCACAGGACAGCTTGCTTCTGGGAGGAGCGGCCCCAGACCCCATCTTCTGGGAGCTCAGGGGATTCTGCCAGATGGCTGGCCTGGGCCCTACGGAGAGGCTGAGGCCTGGAGACTCTCGGCTTCTCCGCCCCAAGAGAGGAGCCCTTTGGCTCTGGTCCCTCCCAGCTGCCACCAGCTGCCCTGCTGCCTTTGGTCTCCTCCCGGCACCCTGAGCCCCTGAGCTCACCCCACCTGCTGCCTTCAGACCCTGCCTGCAAAGGCCGCACTGGCCTCTCTGCCCCTTCTCTCCACCCTCAGTGCCTAAAGCTCCAAAGTTAGCTGCTCCCCCTGCAGCAGCCGTCCCTTGTGGCTGGTGCCAAATCAGGAGGAAAGCGGCCGGCTTAGGAATTTGCACAGAGCGTGCCCAGTAATGGCTCTCTCTCCTCAGCTCTCTTTCATGTGACATTTCTTAAAATATTAGAGGTTCAGTTGCTTTGAATGTTTTTGCCTTCGGGGGTAATGTAAGTCAAAAATAGAGATTTTTGCCATATGGAAGCGTCAGGTAATCACTCCTTAAATAAGAATCTGTCCAGCTCTCTGTGAAGGCCTCAGGCAGGAGAGAGGGGGCCACCCCAGGCCTGACACCAGTTAGTGTGCTGGCCCCTCTTCTCACTCCCCCGCCCCCCCCGCCTTAGCCCCGTAGGGACACGGTGGACTCTTTACTGCAGGCCATGGGAGACTCTCCAGGGAGACCTCGTGCTGCCGGGGGGGCAGCTGCTGGCAGGTTCCACCCTGTCCTGCTCACACTGTCCCCAGAGCTGGGACCAGGAGCTCTGCCACTTGCCATTCTCAGCCTGGCGTCCCAGTTGGCTCGCCACCTCCTTCCAGTCCCCTTCACCACCGCCACAGGCTGCCCAAGGGCAGGTGGATGTGATGGAGGCCCCCCACTGGGCCTTTGCGAAGAGCTCACTTTCCCTGCCAGACAGGGGAGGGCCAGACACCTGTTATCAGGAGGGTGTGGGAAAGCCTGGAAATACAGGGCTCCTTCTGCGCATGCTGCTTGGAGCTCCAACTGCTAGGACAACTCCAGAGGTGAGAGAGATAGAGATCGAGGAGTTTTATATAGATAGAGAAGTTTTATATAGATATATTAAAATGACTGTACACACTTGTGACTTACGGAAAGTTCCAGAGTTGTAACTTGCTCTTGTCTCATAGCCTCCTTGTGCTCTGCGTGTCACGTTTTCTTTGAGCCCAGAGCTTGGCTCTTAGTAAATACTTGTGAAATGAGTGTTGCCCCCTTAGCACATTGAACTCAGGTTCTAGACCACAGTCGGCTCCAGCCTTACCTTGTGGCAGTGGAAAGTATCTGCAACCTTGGTAAGGTAGCTGGGAAGCATGTGTTTATATGAGGTGCCCACAATGTTTGCTCAGCCGGCAGGGCTTCAGTAAACCAGTCCCCACGCAGGGCAGGGGACGGTGCCTGAGGCCTTGTGCTTGGGCTCCGGTCTCTTTTTTGTTCAGCCGGGGCTGCCTAGGATTGGGGCAACAATTGCTACGTGACAGGCCCCGGTAAGAGCATAGATCCGTGCGCACTGCTGCCCATTTCCATCACTCTAGGAAGTGAACAGTTTCGCTCTTATGGGCCAGTCAGTAACCAACTTTTAATAAAGAAGAGTTGTATCTCCCCAGCATAGCATCATCCCATTGGTTCTACTGGATAAGCTAACTCGATTTTTAACGTGAGTGCCTTTTTTTCACCTTGGACCCACCCAGAGATGACTAGATACTGGGGGCGGGGGTTGTGATGTCCAGTGCTTTCAACAGAAAGTGGACTTGCCGGGAGAGATGCCAGGCACCTGCACTCCGGTCTCGGAGTGCCCTGAAAGGCTCCAAGGTCTCCAAATGCTTACCCAGATACATGACATTTATAATAGTAATGCATCTTTGGTTTGTCCGTTCTGCATCTAACCTCACTCCTGATCATTAGATGTTTACTCTGATGCAGTTTTTTTTTTTGTTTTTTGGGGTTTCTTTTGCGGTACGCGGGCCTCTCACTGCTGTGGCCTCTCCCGCTGTGGAGCACAGGCTCCGGATGCGCAGGCTCAGCGGCCATGGCTCACGGGCCCAGTCGCTCCGCGGCATGTGGGATCTTCCCGGACCGGGGCACGAACCCGTGTCCCCGTGTCCCCTGCATCGGCAGGCGGACTCTCAACCACTGCGCCACCAGGGAAGCCCCTGATGCAGTTCTCAGTATCATTTTCTTTTAGATGTGGTCATCAATCAGATGTGCAACAGGATCTGAACGGGTGTCGTGTGGAATCAGCCAGAGAGTGTCTGGAGAGGATGCTTGCATTTTTCCCTCTACAGTGCCTTGAAATAGGTCTCCCACCAGGCAGGGTGGGGGACTGTGATGTGGCCCACACTTGCTTTCTGACGACGACTGGAGTATAAAAGCTGAGACTCTTGGGGGGTGTCCTGTCTGTTTTCCAGGCCCCCCACCACCACCACCACAACGTCCCTGGATGCCAGCCCCTTCACACTCCCGCTCCAGAGATGAACTTGCAGGACGCTGGACCAGCCCATAGCACATCATTTGCTCTTTGAAACTTTGGACACTTTTCAAGAGCTGTTTAAGTGCCGTGGAGTATCTTCACGTAACTGTTAAACTGTCCCAACTGAATTCATTTACTTTGGGTGCAGACAAATAAGGAAGGTCTGGGTGTTGGCCTTGAACGGCACCCTCTGGTGGAGACGGCATCTATTGCGGTTTGAAGTAACGGCTAGCAGTTGGGTGAAAGGTCTCAGGAAAGGCCGCTGACCTAGACGTGGGGGGAAGACGAGAGAGCATGTCTGGGCGCCCCTTGGCCCCTGCAAAGGGAAGGTGGGAACCCTTGAAGTGGAGCTGCACGGGGACCAAGGGCAGCCACCCTGAAACAGCATGGATGGTGTCTTACAACCTTTGCTTAGATTGCCTGCAAGACTTGCTCTGCTTTGTGAAGCTGCCAGGACCCCCCACACACACACTCCCTTCCTCAGCGGCAGGACACAGTGGCTTTCAGTTGGGGCTGCTAAGTCTGCGCCTGGTTAGGTAGCAAGGGGTAACACGCCGTCTCTGGAGGTCAGGGTAGGACTAAGTAGCAGGTGAACTCTCAGGACAGGAAGCAGAGGTCGAGGGACTTCCAGTGGGTTGGAGTAAAGCACAGGGAGCGTGTGGTGCTTTCAGGAACCCTAGAAGGGCAGAGGGCTTTCTGTAGGGCAGTCATAGGGTAAAAGGTCATTAGAACCAGAGGGCAGAGAGCCAGGGATGCCAGATAAAGAAGTTTGGTCTCTAGCTGGTTCCTGAGGAGAAGCAATTCTTTAAAAAACATGAAAGAATTATTCTAAGATCAAGGAGGAAAAAAGTTGACGCAGATGATAACTGCTGGAGTGTGTGAATTTACACATGGATGACCACCAAGTATGCACACTAGAGTCACCTAGACAGCTCTGATGCTCACTGGGTGTTCACCCATGGGAATGAATGGCGGCAGCCCACCACTCATGATGCTTTGACATGAGCAGCCTCAAATGGCACTTTGGGGAACTCCCACCCCGCCCCACATAACTCTCACTTGCCCTGGTAGTTATGACAAATATCTGGAAAACTTAGGTCGTTTTCTCTTATGCTAGCCTCAGTGTGTGCATGACTTCACAACACAGGGGCCCTCCAGGATTCGAAGGTTGCTGATTCTTATCTTTCTTGACAGCCTTATAGACGTATAATTGGTGTACAAGAAACTTCACATATTTAAATTGTACAATTGGATGAGTTTTGACGGGTATCCACCTGTAAAACCATCACAGCAATGAAGACGGTAAACATACGCCCATCACCCTGGAAAGTTGCCTTGTCCCCGGGGTGCGCCCTCCTTCCTGCGCCTTCCTCCCCCCACCCTGTCCCCACAACCACTGCCCTTTCTATCAGTACACATTAGTTTGCCTTTCCTAGAATTCTTGTTAATGGAATCATGCGGTATGCACTCTTCTTGCCTGGCCTCTTAGTATAATGATTTTGAAGTTCATCCAGGGTGTCGTGTGTATATCAATCCTTCATTTTCTATTGCTGAGTACTATTCCATTGTGTGGATGGACCACAATGCCTGTTGATGGACATTTGGGTTGTTTCCAGGTTTTGGCCTTCACAAATAAAGCTGCTGTGAACATTTGTGTGCAAGTTTTTGTGTGGACAGATGTTTTCCTTTCTCTTGGGTATATAGCTAGGAGTGGAATTGCTGGGTCACATGGTAACTCTATGTTCAACTGTTTTCCAAAGCAGTCGCATCATGCTACCTTCGCACCAGCAGTGTATGAGGGGTCCAGTTTTCCATGTCGTCTGCAACACTTGTTTTTGTCCATCTTTTTGATTCTAGGCCTCCTGGTGGGTGTGAAGTGGTGTCACGTTGCTTTTGATTTGCATTTTCCCTGATGACTAATGATGTTGAGCAGCTTTTAGCGTCCTTGTCAGCCACACTCATATCTTCCTGGGCGATGTGTCCGTTCAAATCTTTCGCCTCTTCATCTGTGTCTGTGTCTCCTCTCCTGTCTCCTGTAAGGATATCTGTCATTGGATTTGGGACACACCCAGCTAATCCAGGAGGACCTCATCTCAAGATTTGTCATATATCTGCAGAGACCCTTTCTCCAAATAAGGTCACATTCACGGAGTCCAGGTATTAGGACATGGAGGCCCCCATTTAGAGACAGGAACATTCCGAAACCCAGGGAGCTGGGGAGGGATGGGGGCAGTGTGCAGGGGCAGCGTGTAGGGTCAGAGGCCATGACGAGAAGAGGATATGCCAGGCATCTAGGCCAGGGTTCCAAGTAGCAGGAGCTGTATCATAGCTGGCGCTCACTGCCCAGCTGCTATGTGCCCAGCCCTGGGTGCGATCCAGCCTCCTGGCACCACTGTACTGTTTCCATTTTACAGAGGAGGAAACTGAGGTTGACCTGTGAGGTAATTCTTCTGGTCACAGAGTTGGGGAACAGTGTGGGTAGGGGCAGGGCCCAGCACCCAGGCTCTCCCACGGCAAAATCTGCTCACATCACCAAGAGCCGAGGCTCCCTCCCGACTGCTGGGTCCCTCTCATCACCACCGTGGGGCCCGGGCCACGGTAAGCACGTGTGAGGGGAAAGGTTGATTCCTTGCTTTTTCTCCTCTTTCTCCACGAGCAGGATTTCCAGGTTCTCTACCTGACGTGCCCTGGCGGGCAGGTGAGATGCTCCATGTACCCAAGCTTCCAGGGTCAGGGAGTGAGTGAGCACAGAGCTTCCAGCTTTCCAGCCTCCTCCTGCCTCCCTCCGCCTGGCCCGCTGGCCCATCCTCCCCAGCCGCCGTCACCAGCCATCCTTCTGCGGGGCTGGGCCTCGGGGGCTGCCCGGTCCTCGTGCCCGCACGCCCCGCGGGCTCTTTGCCACGTGGTTTCCAGCCTGGAGCAGCTAAAACAACCAGCCACGCCCTGCCCCCACCCCGCCCCACACCTCGGCCGACACGGATGGGGTCCGCTGACCACTTTGGGTGACGGCTCCGCGCTAGGCCTTTCTAGAGACGACCCATCCTGTCCCGGGAAGGCTTACTGCAGGCTTGCCGAGAGCACTTCCTTTCCCCAGAGCCCCAGTTGTGCTAAGCTTGGTGACCGTGAGAAGCGACAATCCACAGTGTGCTCAGGACGCCGAGCCCTTCACCAAGCAGGGAGCTGCCCTTGTGAGGGAGAGGCCACGCAACTCATCAGACTTCCCAGTGTCCCCGGAGAGGCGGGTCTGGTGGGGCAGCACCTGAGGGTCCACAGGGCGGCCGAGGGGGAACGTTGTGCAGCCTTCTGCCGGAGCTCCCCCATCACCCGCCCAACGAGTCCACAGGCTGGAGGCCTCTGAGGGCCTGAGGGCCGGTGCAGGGCTGCAGGAGCCTTGCAGGCCGAGACTGGCAGTGGAGAGACTAGCAAAGCTTCAGCCGAGCTGCTGGAAGGAAACCTTTCTCACCTCCCTTTCCTTAGAGCTCTGAGGTGAGCCACCGCCCCCTTCGTGAATCAGGGAGATGATTTACATACATCTCAAATGGCCACTTGAGATGTATGTCAATCTTTGTAAACCTAAATAAGCCTCCCGCCAGCCTTACAGCCCAGGAAGGCTCTCCTTCAGAGCCCCGGCACCACCTCCTTGAAATGCAAACCTTCAGGAAGGTACCCTAGCTCCCCTCCAGGCCAAGAGAAAGCTTTCACTGTCCTGAGGATAAAGGGCAATTCACCGGCACTGAGGGCCACCCTGACTACCAGGAGAACGTGCCCTGAGCTAGGACGGGCGATCTCAGGAGGTACTGCCTGGCTGGATAAAAGGCTGAGGTTTCCTTCTGGCCTTGCGATCTCATGAGTGGCGGCCTGAGATGGGCATGGCAGGCAGTTGGGTTTAATGCTTATTCAGTAGTGAAGCCGTTTGCTTTCTTTTCCGCTTTCGTGGAGAGGACTCTGGGTGGGCAGTGTCCACGGAGAGGGGGCCTAAGTGGGAGGACGTGGATCTGAGGTCTGGGGCAAGGACCGATGCCAGGCAGAGCTGGGCCCACGGAGGTGCGGGGCCCCGCCCTCCCCTCCTGGCCTCCCTGGGACCGTGGTGACTGTCACAGCTCACCCCTCGTCTACACAGTGGGTGGGCTCACCAAGCTCCGAACCAGAGTGGGTGCCTGAGGCCTAGGCATTGCCAAGCGAACATTCCTAAAATCCCAGGAAAACAAGAACCTCTTAGAAGCTCCCGAACAGAAAGAACCAGCCACAGCAGAAATGGATTGTCGACTGAAAAAAAAACAACAAAAAAACCCACAACCTAAAAGTTGAGAATTACGTTTTATTTGTGGGCATTACTGAGGACTGTGGCCCGGGAGACAGGCCTTCAGAGAGCTCTGAGGAACTGTTCCAAAGAGGTAAAGGAGGAGCCACGATATACAGGAAGTTTTGCTTTAAAAAACAAACAAACAAAAAACATGTAGTCAAACATCAAAAGATTACTGCCAATCACAAAACCCAGCCGGCTCAAGTTAACGACGTGCTTTTCTATGTATGGGGAGATTCAAGAGTCTGGGCTCACTGAAATCATTCCCTTGATATGCATCTTAACTATCTGGGGTCAGTATCCTGTTTTTCTCCATCCTGAATTCCCCTCAGGACACTCCGTCGGGAGGGGGGCAACTCTGGAAGCTGGAATCTGGAGACATGTGCAGGTCAGGGGCGCTGCAGCCGGTGGGTCCTGTTCCCAGCCACAGCCACTCACCCAGCAGGGAAAAGAGAGTGAGGACGCAGGAACTGCCTAGCACACCTCACAGGACAGAGGCCTCAGGCAAGAAGAGGAGTTAAGGAATCAGTGGTGGGCGGTCACTTTACAAAGTGTGCGGGTCCATCTCCACGGATGAGGTCATTGTGCTGGAGGGTTTCTGTGTCAAGCTGGCTAGGCTAGGGTTCTCAGTGTTCAGTCAAACATCCATGTAGACGTCACTGTGAAGGGATTTTTTAGGTGAGATTAACAGGGAAATCAGTAGGCTTTGAACAAAGCAGATCGCTCTCCATAATGTGGGCGGGCTGCGTGCAATCAGCTGAAGGCCTTATGACAAAATACTGAGGTCATCCAAAGAGGAAGGGATTCTGCCTCCAGGTGGCCTTTGGACCACAGCTGCATAAGCTGATTCCATACACACACACGCGCATACACATGCACACACACACACACACACGCACATCTGTAGATGTCCTACTGGCCCTGTTTCTCAAGACCTCAGCATGTGGCCTTCTTTGCAGACCAGGATTCACAGAGGTGGTCAAGTACAGAAGAGGTAAGGTGGGCCCTAATCCAATAGGACTGGGCCTTTATAAGAAAGGGAAATTTCTTTCCGATTTGTGGTACTTTGTTACAACTGCCCTAGAAAACTAATGAAGCCCCCCCCCAAAAAACCTTAAGCAACATACCCTCAGACCATTATCCAAAACAATTAGAGGGCTTCCCTGGTGGCGCAGTGGTTGAGAGTCCGCCTGTCGATGCAGGGGACACGGGTTCGTGCCCCGGTCCGGGAAGATTCCCACATGCCGCGGAGCGGCTGGCCCCGTGAGCCACGGCCGCTGAGCCTGTGCTCCGCAACGGGAGAGGCCACAACAGTGAGAGGCCCGTGTACCACCCCCCCCCAAAAAAGGAGAGAGAGAACCAAGAGCACCACAGCTCTAGACATGTGAGTGAAGACGCCATCTTGGAAGTGGATCCTCCAGCCCCAGCCATCCCAGCAGATGCCATGGGAACCAGCTGAGCCCTTCCTGTATTCCTGGCCCACACAAACATGAAGAATAAAAAATGTTTGCTTTAAGCCACCAAATTTTGGGAGTAGTTGGTTATGTAGCAATAGTTAACCAGAACAACTGGGAATCTACTGAAAGCTTCTTAAGATGTATTTGTAAAATCAACCTTGCTTTCTACTTCAGCTTCAGTAGAGCATCTGGATAAATAATAAAACAATTATTAAAAAAAAAAAAAATTAGAAATACACAATAAAAATGACCACAAAGTCTCAACAACTTGGAAATTAAGACAAACTCTACTATGCAAGCAGTAGATGGGTGAGGAAATGAAAACTGAAATTAGAAAGCATCTCCTAATGCAAAGCAAAGAGGAACATTTAATGGCAAACCTACGGGATGCAGGAAAATCTCATTCAGGGCAAAACTGCAGCCTTTGAGTGCCTTAGTTATTCAAGATGGAAGCTGACAAAGGAGGTTAGTGCTTCTCTTAAGAAATTAGGAAGAAAAGAACAAAAAGTGACCCAAAAGAAGATAGACAGATGGGATTCATAAAGATATGAGCTGAAGTCCTGCGCACACGGTGCCTCATGGCCTGCGGCTCCCCAAGGAAGCACGTCTCCAGGCTCTGCTGCTCCAGGCTTCTGCATGGCCTGGTCCAGATTCTGTCCTCGTCACCTTGTCCCTCTGCCTGGATCGTTCTGTTTTCAATCAGGTATGCTCCTGATCACAGCTTCGTCCCCACTGGCAGACACGGATGTGGCTTGTGAGCCAGTGACGCTTCTTGACAAGGGGCAGGTGGCCGGCCAGGGCGAGCTGGAGCAGTGGAGTTGACTCTTTGGGTCTGGCCCTGACGTGCAGCGTAGTCACCGTGAGTCCCCTCAAAGTGCTGGGTTTCAAGAGCTCAGTCTACTGCACAGCCACGTTCAGCGGCATGGATACATGAGGTCCCTCCCCCCATTCACCGGCCCAGGGACACGAGGTGGCGATGACTAGAGCTGCCATGAGCAGAGGTGTACGAGTCTTTGTGTGGATGCATGAATTCATTTCTCTTGGGTAAATAAATACCCAGGAGTGGAATCATTGGGTCAGTATGGTAGGTGCATGTTTAACATCTTAAGACCCAGCCAAACTGCCTTCCTAAGGGTCTGTCCTGTCTCCCATCCCCACCAGCACTCAGTATGGCCAGTCTTTTGTATTTTAGCCATCCCAATAGATGTTAAAAGTTCGGGAATTTTGAGAGTTGATTGTTAAACACTGCCATGATTAAAAATTAAATTGTATAACCTTTCATTTAAATTGTATTAAAAAACCAAGGAGATACTCAAAATTCATCATGTCTTATTTCCCCCCTCGTACCCATGTCACAGTGCACCACCCAGAATCTCTTCTCAACCACATGTTCAGTGATGTCACATGAGTAGCCTGAACGTGGCCTGGTGGGAGTATTTACCCCACAGGAATCAGCACAGCCTACAAACCAGGGCTTCATCTGTTATTGTTCAGTTGATTGTGTAGACTTGAGTCTGTAGTAACTACATTGTGAATAGCAAAAAAAAAAAAAAAAAGAAAGAAAGAAAGAAAAGGAAAAACTTCCAATATCAAAAACTACTATCCAGGGCTTCCCTGGTGGCGCAGTGGTTGGGAGTCCGCCTGCCGATGCAGGGGACACGGGTTCGTGCCCCGGTCCGGGAAGATCCCACATCTTTTCCCAACTATTAGCAGAGGTGGTTGTTTTGCTTTCCCTGAAAAGGACAAAGGTATGTTAATCAAAAAAAAAAAAAAAAAAAAAAAAAAAGAAAACTACTATCCAGTTCGGCAGAGGTTTTGCTCATATCACCAAGGAACATGCGAGGTTCCGGCACACACCTTTGTTGTTTCAGTTTTGTCTTAGTAAGATCAGTGAAAATACCAACCAGTGTTTATGTGGGAACCGCACTCAGCCATCAGTTGCCACCGTGGGTCAGGTACAAATACAACAGTTTGTCAAGTCAACTGAAGGCATTTTGGTGAGACTCAACTGGCCATATGGAATTTAGAAACAGTGTATCGTATATTTTATTGTATATTTTATATAAATTGTAGATTTTATTTGTAAACTGTGTGCTTGCATCCTTTATGTCAGTACAGTTTATAATAAACTTACATACGTCTGTATGTATCCGGATGTATCTGTGCGCATGCGTACAGAGACAGACACAGAGAGACACAGAAATAAATACACCCCACACACGTGTGCGCACGCATGCACACACACATAAATAGGCTTCCGTTTACTTGTCACCATGTATCAGCACATCACAGCTTTCAGACAGCAGAGGGGCAGGTCCCAGCCTGTCTTCTCGGCGCAGAAAGCACACGGCTTGGCCTGGCCAGTCAGAGCATGGGCTTGGGGAGGGCACCTGAGGCCAGGAGAGCGGGAACTGGTGAGGGAGTAGCACCTGGGCCCTCAAAAGGTGAAAGGGCACAAAACCCGAGACCACAGCGGCAGTGGCCACAGATCAGGCCTTCGACCCGCCCACTCGGGCCTGGAGAGGCCCTCTTGGCCTCAACCGCTCATTGAGTCGGTGGCCGGGAGACTGCCCAGTCAGATAAAGGAAGCGGGCCCTGCCCAGGCACCAGGGGATCTGAGGGGCCCTGGCCGCCTGCATCCTCACGGCACCCCTCTCTCTCGGTTCCACCTGCCACAGGCTCCTGGACCAAGGCCCCGCCCTGGCCCTCTCCTGGGTGGGTGCTCTCCTGGGGCAGGGGGCAGTGCACAAACCACACTCCCAAACTGTTCCCTGTGGATCTTTCCCTTATGGCGCACCTGCCCCACCCCTGCCAGCCTGTGTCCTGGCCACACCAGTCTGCCACCTTGCACACTGCAGTGGCTCTAGTCACTCTGACCCACTCAGTGTTCCCGGACAGCCCGGCTGGCTCAAAGCTCAAGGCTTTGCTCATGTGAGTCACTCCCGGTCATGGCTGCCCCACCCCACCCCCGCCCCTTCTCACCTGCTCTCTGCGTCCTGGACAGCCCTCCCCTGCCTTGCCCCATCCTTTGGTGACACAGGTGGGGCCCCAGAGACAGGTTAGCCGGCTCCCCAGCTGAGGCGGCTGCCAAGAAGCTGACCTCGCACAGAGCAGCCTCGCGGCCCTCCTCGGGCTGTGCCACAAGGCACACGGGGCCCAGAACGAGCTCCTTCCAAGCTGTCGCCCTCAATGCGCCAGCCAGCCACCTCTCCTACACGCTCTGGGTCACCTGGAGCGCGGGGCAGCCTGGAGCCCCCGTGGTACCCACCCCTCATGCTTGACGTGTGCCTTTCAGGCCCTTCCCCAGCACCTCTGCCCTCCCCGCGGACCAACCGTATCATTTCACCCTCCTGCCACTCGCAGAGCTGGGACAGGGGCTCCAGGAAAGGAAGGAGTGGGGCTTTGCTCCCGGAGGCCGGGCCTGCAGCTCCCTCTTCCCTCTGTCTCCTCGACACAGATTTGGGCCACACAGATGTCCCTTAGGTCCTGCTCGCTGATTTCTTAGGTCTCTGGGGTGACAAGGCAGGGAAGGGGTGATCATCGATGGCACAGCAGGAGACCAGCCAGGGCAGAGGCCCGTGGCTTGAGGTCCACAACCTCAGCCTGTCGGCCCCTTGGACCAGGCTGTGAACGCTGACGGCTCCCCGACCAGGCTCACCGCAGAGATAGGCCACGAGGGGGCAGCCCTGGGGCGCTGTGCTCGTGCCCCTGGCCTGGCTCCCTCCTGGCCCACTCCGGGCAGGGCGTAGGGAGGAGAGAGAGTGAAAGCCAGCTGGTGAGCAGCTGCCAACGTTTACTGCAAGACGGGGTGGAGGGTGGGCGCCAGCGGCAACAACCTCCACCGGGGCACGGGCCAGGGGAGGGGCCGGGAGAAGGCTCTAGGGCTGAGGGGCAGGTCAGGCCAGGGCCAGGGGAAAGCCTGGCAGGCGCACAGGCCCGCCAGGACGGGCAGCAAGGCACTGGCCCAGGTCCAGCTCCAGGCCACACGGCCCGGCTGAACGGCAGAGGCTGGCACTGCCCTGCTGCAGGG
This sequence comes from Lipotes vexillifer, assembly GCF_000442215.2. Lineage (NCBI taxonomy): Eukaryota > Metazoa > Chordata > Mammalia > Artiodactyla > Lipotidae > Lipotes > Lipotes vexillifer. Next base: position 114,750 of record NW_006784311.1, read on the forward strand.
AGTGCGCCTCGTCACCCTGGGCAGCAGCGTTACCGAGCCCCTGGCTCAGGCCTTGAGACTCGGGCCGTCGGATGGCACGTACATGGGCTCGACACGGGCCCAGCTAAGGGCGTGTTCATCAGCCCAGGCGAGCAGCTTGGCGGCGCGGTGCAGAAAAACCTGCGTTCAGGTGATCTCGCTGGCCTTGGCAGTGAACGGGCGCTCCGGGCTCATGCAGAGCATGAGCTCGTCCGGGACCTGGGGCAGCACCGGGGCGTCAGGCTCATCGCGCTTTGGGCTCTCCAGCGAGGAGCGGTGGACGGCAAACAGGGAGATCTCGGCGATCTTGCGGTCCACACTGGGGAGCCCGGTGGCTTCCAGGTCCAAGAAGACGAAGGCCTCAGCCTGGGGTCCCTTGGACATGGTGATGTTTTCACAGGGACAGTGAAGCCTACAGCTGCCCAAACAAGAGACACAGAACCTGAGGGCCAAAGAGACGGGGATGCCTGGAGCTGGCCGCCCACGGGGATGCCTGGACCTGGCCGCCCACAGCTGCGCCCGTGGCCAAGGTTCCAGCCCTTCTGCGTTCACTTTCTGCCACTCCCCAAGCTGGGACCCAGAGACCAGGCCCTGTTACTTCTGTCCAGGATGAGGTGTCCTAGGGGGCTTGTCACCCCATCCATTGTGTCCTTCAGCCCCTCCCCGACCATCCCCACTACTACCACCTAGTAAACAGCATAAGGAAGGCCTGATGTGCCCAGACCCCGGCCCGGAGGCCTCTGCGTCTTGCCTCCAGTATATGGACAGGAAGACTATGCCAGGTGCATGTCACTGGAGACTTGGGGAGGTGCAGCCCAAGATGGTATGGTCACTGACACACAGTGGCCAGGAGCCTCAGGCACAGCACCCCAGGTACACACCCCTGGGGTCGGCTGCCGGGACGCACACAAGAGGGCACCTGAGAAAGCCCTCACGGTGATCCCCAGCCTCCCTGGCTTGGCCTGTGCCCTGGCACACGGGTGCTGGCCCCAACCCGGCCCCCCCGCCTGTCTCCGGGCCGCCAGCAGCTGCCATGCTGGCTTACTGGGAGCGGGCGCTGCTCGGCTTCCTGGGCTGTTGGGCACCCGTCTCCACACAGGCTGCTCCGAGCGGCCTTTAATCGGTGGCCGTGCCCCCCTCCCCCCAGCTGCCTGTCGGGCAACCAGGAGGCCTGAGGCTGCAGGACCTGTGCGGCCGGTTCGCGGCCCCCTCGCTCGCGCACAGCCGCTGGGACACATGCCTCGTGTTTACAGATCAGAAATCCAGCTCCTGGGCCGCAGGAGGGGTCCCAACGACGAGCGAGGAGCGCAGCCCAGGCCGAAGGAATGTGCTGTCACAGGCGCGAGGAGGAAGCCCGAGCCCTCCGCCCAGCCCTGCCTCCCAGTGTGACTTAGGTTCAACACCCAGCCCCAGGCTGGGGCATCTCCAAGGCACAGCTCCCCCCGTCACCAGTGAGCCGGTTGCCCCTCGTGAAGCTGAAGTGAGCTGTAAGGACAGGCCTTGGTGCGGGCTCATCTTCCACCAGGAATGGGAGATGGTATCTGTTTCTCGGATATAATGACCCAGAACTTCTCAGGAGCCTTTAGTGGAGGCTGCCAGGGAAGGAGCAAGGAAAGCGAGGCAGGCGGGGGCAGCCCTCCACCGAGCCCTGTGAGAGCGGGGGCGGGGGCAGCCTGGAGCCACCCAGACCCCAGGCTCCGGGGCCTTCCCAGCCCCAATGGCTCAGTCGAGGGTAAAGGGCACAGTCAGAACAGGAGGGGAATGAGACGGCCCTCCGTGATACAGGAAGCGGGTGACCTCATCCCCGGGACCTGCTCCCGGGGCAAGACATGCCAGCACTCGGCAGTGGGTGCTCACAGGCCCAGTCTCCTGCCGCAGGTCCTCCAGAGTCCCCTGGTCTGTAAAACTGTCAGTGAACCTGGACTGTGGTGCCCAGGGGCCTGCCCGTCCTCCCCCCTCCCACGGCAGCCATCTGGGGGATGCCCTCGGCAGGCAGGGGACCAGGCCCGGGGGCTCTGGCAGCCCAGGTGGAAGGGGGCTCGGCGCCCAGCCCCTGGAGCCTCCTTGTCTGCAGCAGCCACAGAGGCCTTGGGGAAACGAAGGTGCAGATGCAGGGGGCAGGACAGCGTGGGCGCAAGCGAGGCGGCGACCAAGCGCTGAGGGAGGCCCCTCCCCCACGGCCTTCCGCCTGACGCTGGGCTCAGGGAGGCGGGGCCCCACCAGTGGTGCCGGCGCGCTGCTCTGCTCGCGGGAGATACAGAGAACAGCTTCCTGGCCAACCAATCAGGCCACCGGCAAAAATCCCCCAGGCCAGTGCCGGGTGACCTGGGGAGGGAGAAGGAGGAAGCACACGCTCCACTGGCCGCGACCCAGATGCAGCGGGCGCCAGCGGCCAGGCCGTGGGGCAGCAAGGAGACCTCACGGAGCATCCCCAAGGCCGGCCCCAGGGGAGGCAGCGGAACAGGGCGCGGGGCCGGGCGGGGAGCTCTGGCGGCATTCAGCCAGAGGTCCAGCCAGAGGTCGCGAGGAGGCATCACCAAGCTTAACAGGCAGTGGCGGCGGCTCGTGGGACAGGCAGGATGGGGCAGACAACTAAGCAGCCCAGGCCACACAGACGAGGGCAGGATTCACTTCGTGATACAACAAAAACTAACACACCACTGTAAAGCAATTATACTTCAAGAAAGATGTTAAAAAAAAAAAAAAAAAAAAGTAGGCTGGCGGCAACTTCTTAGAACCTGAGCTTTCTTTTGTCCCCAGCTCACACCGCCCCGCCCCACCTCCGGGCCCTCGTCACGCCCCCGCCCCAATCGCTGAAGGTACGGAGCACGTGGACGGCAGCCCGGGGAGCATGGGGGCTGGCCGCTGCCTGGCTCTTCGGGGCAGAGCGCCCTGCGCCCAGGCTACTGCAGGCCATTGGGCAGGCCATCGTTGAAGACCTTGTATTTCCAGGTTACCCCTCCCGTTCTGATGGCTGCAGAGAAAAGAAAACAGCAAAGTCAGTCCAGCACTTCCCAGCCCGTCTCTCCACTGGCCTTCCTCAGGTCCCAGCCCCACCCTCCCCACCCCCCTGAGCCAGGAGCCATGAAGGGAGCCAGGGCCCGGTGAGCACGGCTGGAAGCCCCCATGGGCGCCAGGCCGAGCCCCAGCCCCGGGTCCACTTGCTTGGCCACGTCCCTGCCCACCCCTGTCCCCGGAGGCCAGGAGCGAGGGGCTGTTCTGATTTTGATGCTGTGTGGATTTTAGTCAGACCAGCGACCGGTGCACACCGGTCCTCTGCCCTCCCACACAGCAACGTCGGCAACTGGCATTTGGTCGCGCCCACCCCAAGGGCGCCTCAGCCACCCTCCCTACTCACCATCGACACTCCCTCTGGGGACGATCGCATCTCTCCGCAGATAGGATTTGGGGGTGTCATTTGCCTTTACTAAATCCTCAGGTTTTCCCAACCTCTAGACGCCCCAGCCCCGCTCTGCTCCTGGGGCTCCCCCGACCCCGGGCGCGTCCTCAGCTCACACGTCTCTCCTTTGTTCCAGACCCTCGTCCTGCCTTGCCTTCTCTTGGCTCAGGGCTTGGCTGGGTTGTGTTGTCTCTGGAAGCCTGGGCCCTGCTGCTGTGTCCCTGCTACTCCAGATTGCAGGAGCCTAGGCCTGGGGATGCATCTTCGGGGTCCATCTGCTCTGTACTCAGCCCTCAGCTCTGCGACCTCCGCCCTCCTCCTTCCTTCCTCTGCATCAGGCCTCTGTGCTGCTTTTCTTTGTCCTTGTTTTGTTTACCTGCCCCTTTTCTCTCTATTCTCAAGACTTGTTGCCTCACCCGTTTTCTGCTCTGCGTGGTTTTCCTGAACACTTTGATAACCATTCTTAACTCCTAAGACTGCCTGCTTGCGCTTCTCCTTGTTGGTTCTTCCTAGTTTCCTAGGTATGTTTGGACAAGATACTATGTTAATTCAACTTGGTTGGAAAGTTCTGTTATCTGAATGACCCATGAGGCCTACTTTTCCAGGTCTTTCTTCTCTCTTCCGTGGTGTTGGTCCAGGCTGGGGAGAGGAGGCCCTCAGAGGCCAGAAGGAGGTGGGTTTCACCTGGCCACCAGCCGTGTCAGGAGCCCGAGCTTACCATGCGTGTCAATCATTTTCCTCACAGAAGAGCAGGCTAGTCTCCCTGGGAGCGCCAGTCTGTACAGACCTGCTCTGCTTATGCCCTCTGCTTCCAGCCCACCTGCCACCGTCCCCTCCCTGGGACTGCCGGCCACACAGCCGTGGGGCTGTCCTCTTGGTTGCAGCTTTCTCCCCCCATTGCATCCATCGAATTGCCTCCATGGACTTTCCTGCTTCCAGAAACCTGTTTGTTTTCAAAATGCATTGATATTTTGATGGCCTGGGAGGCAGAAGGGGCTTTGGGTCCGCCCAGTCGAGCCGGTGATGGGTGAATGACGATGGGACGAGCTGCCTACCCACATCGCCAAGGCCCTGCCCACATACTCGAGGCCACGGCTCTGGGCACCAGCCCGGTAGGCACACCCGGTCCCCTCACTCAAGCCCCTCACTTCAGGCGTGGGGATGTGCGACCAACATAGCCTGGCTACTGGCACCCAGATCGGTGGCCTAGCTTCTTATACGGGGAGGCAAAGCAGCACAGACACACGGACCTCCCACAGTGGCGGGCCCGAGGCCGCAGAGACCAAGGCCCTTACTCTCTCAGGCAGACACAAGGGAAACGCCAAGGCCCTTCCAACTGGCCCCTGGTGTGGAGTTGCCAGGGGTCATTTCTCTGCTGCGTCTATAGCCCAAGAACGAGTCTCAGACAACACAAGGAAGCGACACTGACCACAGCTGGGCTGGAGGGCTGAACGGGAAAGGGCGCTCCCCACTTTGGTGCAGCGCTTGCACTCAAGACACTCTGGATTGCACGGCAAGCAGACACTTCTCTGCAGGCACAACACAGAGGGGAAGCGGAGGGGTTCACACAGCTTAGACGGGAAAGGCGAAGGCTGCCGCTGTCCTGTGAGCACGGGGCAGGTGGCACGCCGTGGAGAGCACTCGTGGTCATTAATGTACTAACGAGAGCATGGGCTGCAAGCACAGTACTAACAACAACTACACACACAGGGGTGAGACTCACAGCAACAGCGGTGATGAGGATAAATGTTAGGATGGATATTTAAATGGAGGCTTCTGCTGCAGTTCAGTCAGAAAGAGAGACACTCCTGGGCGCCCAGGTATACATGTGGTGAGTGCGCGCACGAGGCCAAGAGCGGCGAGAAGGCCAGCGAATTCACGCAGACAGCCCCCCAAGGGAGGGCTCGGGGCTATGTGGCCTGAAGCCAGTCCCTGGGGGTGCACTGGGTGGGGGGGATTGACAGGCAAATGCTGGAGTCGCCGTTGCCTCAGGCGGTGGATAAGAGTTGGGGCGAACAGTAGACCAACCAGAAGGCGCAGAAGGAGAGGATTACGGGAAAGATGCCCACGAGGGCTCTGCAGAGCGCTGACAGTCCTGGGAATCCAGAAGGCCACGCGCACGCCCGGGGTTGTGCGGGCACCCAGGAGAGACCTGAGAAGGCCCTGAGCCGGTGCCTCTGCTCGGCCTCTAAGGGGGTGGGAGCAACAGGGAGTGTGGAGGAAGGAAGAGCCGTCAGCCACCGGGCCGAGCGTGGGTGAGAGACACGGAGCTACAGATGCCCAAGGAGCTCAAAAACCTCCAAGTGAGAGAAACGCAAAGCGACCCGCACCAAGACACACTACAATCGCACTGCCAAAAGCCAAAGGGCAAGAGAGGTCGGAGAACGGAAGAGAGGGGGGACTGTGAAAGGGCCTCAGCTACGTGCCGATGAATGTCAGCAGATCACAGAGCCCCACGTGGGCGGTGGGAGCACAGGGAGAGAATTCTCAGCGGGCGGAGACAGCGCTTGGCCGCGGGCAGGCAGAGGTGGTGGGAGTCTCTAGCGGGCGAGGCATGTTCCATTTCTTAGCCGGGGTTGTGGTTACACAAGTACTGGCTTTAAAGTCATCGGAACTGGATTGAAGGGGAAATATCCAACTTTTCACTTTTCTCTCTCTAAGACTCAGAGAGAGAAAAGGCTATTTTTCTTATCACAAAAGAACAACAACAACAAAAACCTTTTCGGAGTGTTTTTGTACCTGAGAAAAATAGACTTACTCAGAAAAAAAGTTTAAAATTAAATTCAGATACAACTGTGCCCCTATCCAACAGCAGAAAGGTTGGAAGGTTCAAAGCCAGCGCTGACGAGGATCAGTAAGATGGAGACCGCTGGCCTCACCGACAAGACGGCGGGAACCCCACCTCGGGATGGAAGCGCAAATGTCGAAACACGTTCACTGCGACCTTTTTTAAACATTGACAATCAGGGGAGAAATTCTCTGCGTAATACATGTTCACTGGGGAATATGTGAAGGCTGCAGAGCAGGATAAAGAAAGACTAAATGAACTAAAACACTTCTGACTCCAACACAGAGCAAACCAACGTCCATGTTCTAGCTGAACTCCTAGAAGGGATCCTTCTACATTTTTTTCCCTTTAGATAAGTGAAATCATACTGTATATTTCTTTTTGTTTTTGTTTTTGTTTTGCGGTACATGGGCCTCTCGCTGCTGTGGCCTCTCCCGTTGCGGAGCACAGGCTCCGGATGCGCAGGCTCAGCGGCCATGGCTCACGGGCCCAGCCGCTCCGCGGCATGTGGGATCCTCCCGGACCGGGGCACGAACCCACATCCCCTGCATCGGCAGGCGGACTCTCAACCACTGTGCCACCAGGGAAGCCCCTGTATATTTCATTTTTAACCTGCATTTTCCTTTCAACATTACACGATACACATTTGCTCATGTCACTGTAATCAAGTTTTGAAACAACAAATACCGTCCCACCATATTCAAATACCAGTATTTACTCAAGCATTACCCAAGGGTAAAACCTTGGATTGTTTCCATTTGTCACTATTGTAAATCCTGCGACAACATCATGTGAAACGGTATAAAACTAAAAATGACCTACAGGGTCAGTAGTAGAAAATGTTAAGTAAATTATAGCAAATGCCTGAAAGGAAGTGTTTGATGATTAAAAATGTGACTTCAAGAACATGGGAAACCTTAAATGTAAATGGACTAAATGCTCCCACCAAAAGACACAGATTGGCTGAATGGATACAAAAACAAGACCCATATATATGCTGTCTACAAGAGACCCACTTCAGACCTAGAGACACATACAGACTGAAAGTAAGGGGATGGAAAAAGATATTCCATGCAAATGGAAACCAAAAGAAAGCTGGAGTAGCAATTCTCATATCAGACAAAATAGACTTTAAAATAAGGACTATCAGAAGAGACAAAGAAGGACACTACATAATGATTAAGGGATCGATCCAAGAAGAAGATATAACAATTGTAAATATTTATGCACCCAACATAGGAGCACCTCAATACATAAGGCAAAACACATCTATGAACTTACAACAAATGACTGGAAAATGAAATTAAAATATCCTTTACAATAAGAGCATTAAGCTTAACAAAAGATGTGTGGTATTTGTATATTTACAACTACCAAACATTGCTGAGAGAGATTACAGAAGGTCTAAATAAATAGAGATCGTGGTTGGGAAGAATTCATATTTCTAAGCAGTCAATTCTCCCCAAATTTATCTATGGATCTAATGCTATTCCAATCAAAATCTCAGCAGGTGTTTTGGTAGAAACTGGCAAGGTGGTTCTAAATTTTATATGTAAATTTTAAGAGACCAGGAATAAATAGCCAATATATTCTTAAAAAGAGAATAAAGTTGGAGGGTTTATTCTGCCTTATTTCAAGATGTACTGACAAGTTACAGTAATTAAGATAGTGAGGTATTGGCAAAAGAATAGACAAATAGATCCACAAAACAAACAAGTGACTCCAGAAATGTGTATATAAGTGCGTATATATGTGTGTGTAGATAAATGTATATGAAATGTACATGTGTATGTAAATGTATGTGTATGTAGATATTTGTATGTGTATGTAGATGTGTGAGTATGAAATAATTGTAAAAGTCACCAACACAATTCAATGGATAAAGTAAAATGTTTTCAATAAATGGTACCAAAATAACTGGATAGCCACATGAAAATAAAAAACCGTTGACCCCTACCTTACACCACACGAAAAAATTAATTTGAGATGGATCATAAATTTAAATTTGAAAGCCCAAGTTATGAAGCTTCTAGGAGAAAGTGTAGGAGAGGATCTTGCTGGTGTGGAGTGGTGGAGAACGGAGAAAGAGACATAGAAGCAGTGATCTGTGATGTCTGGATTACTGGCATCACAAGTTTGTCCAGTCTGTTTGGAGAATATATTTGCCTGATACTTGCCTGATTCTGTAAATATGTTCGGGCTCCTGCTGTTCTCCTGCCCCGTACTTGAGTACAAGCTTATTTCTAAAAGTAAATTCTTCAGTGGGACTCAGATATTCTATATTCTTGGCCTTGATGTTTCTCTTTCTCTTATGCATTGTAACATTCTTTTTCTACATAAGCCTTTGGATCATCTACAGTTTGAGAGTTTGAAAGACAGTTGTCCCAAGTCGGTTGTTTTCAAAGAGTGGGGGGTCCCTGAGTCCCTTTCAGGGAGTCCATGAGGTCAAAACTATTTTTATAATGCCAAGGTATTATTTGCTTTTCTCTGCTTTCATTCCATCTAGGGTGTAAAGTGGAGTTTTCCAGAAGCTAAGTAATGTGTGATACTGCAACAGATTTTAGTGGAAGCAGATATGAGAATTCCACTCCTTCCTACTAAGACATTAAAGGGACTTGAAAAAAAAAAACTAATGAAGTCTTCTCTTTTGTTCCTTTTTTTAAAAAAAGTTACTTTTTATTAAAAATGTATTTTTATGTTAGCATATTAAGAGTTTGCTGTGATTTTTAAATTAATACACAAATATTTTTAAAGTTTCTCATTTTGTTTCTCATAGTAATAAAATAAATTTTAACTTACTTTTAATTAAAAATTAATAATAGTCACAGAAGCTCTTTGGAGTCCTCAATTTAAGATAGAGTTCTGAAAGCAAAAAGTTTTCATTATTTTATTAGCTGCCATTTGCAAAGCTTGGGCAATTTGCTCTCTTTTAATCCTCCCAGCAAACCTATCAGGAAGGTACCCCATTAATCTCCTCCCAGAGGCATAAACTAGGGCTCAAAATCATTAGCCACACAGCTTGCATGCTGTGCAGCTAGAATTTGAAGCTAGTTCTATCTGACCCCAAAATCAAACTTGAAGGAATCAGTAACCTCCTTGCATGCAATATACCTGTTGCTTTCCTGGACAGAGAGGTTGAAGCAGAGGTCAAGAAGACTGGATGAATTATTTGAGATGGCTCAGGCAGCTAAAAGCCAAGACCTTCTGCTGTCTGTTCTACTCCTCATAGGGACTTGTCCTTTCAAATGGCAATTCCTTTTGTGAGAAAGGAATGCCTTCAAATTCAAATGATACTATGAACCTGGTGGAGGTCTGTTCCCCTTATAACAGGCATTTCTAATAGCACAGTATGCAGACTTTGCTGAGCACTCAACAAGGAAGAAACGTTTGTCCAGTTATCACATTCTAAACTGCCAAAATACATGTGCATTGCCTTAAGTTTTTCAATTATGTTACAGGTCAGCTTGTGCATTTTATCTGTTCGACTCTCTTTTGTAAAACAATTACAATGGTAAAAACAAAGAAACTATTGAGTACTTAACTATGCGTCGGTCACCGAGAGGAAGACTTGATACCAAGGTCTCTCTGAATCCTCACAAGAATACTCCCAGGCTGGCAGTGGGGTGTCCTACCTGCTTTACAGATAAGGAGATGGGCTTGCCGAGGGGAAGCTACTTGCCTGAGGTCACCCAGCTAGTAAGTAGGCGGTGAGTCAAGTATCAGACCCAGGTCCGGGTGGTTCCCAGGCTAAGATTCTTAACCAGCATGCATTGCAAGATCCTAAAAGGCAATGTCAATCTGTCTGTGGAAAGGAGTTCCCCAAAGTAAACTTGAAGTAGCCCAGGTAAATTAGGAAAGGGTCACAATTTTATGGTCAGAGATTTTAAGGAAAAACCAAGTGATGCAACCTCTTCATGTAATAAGAAAACAGATACAATTCTTTAATTTTGTCCTTAGCTTAACCCTTCACTAACATCCAGCAGCTCGGAGTGTACAGAGAAAGGCAGTAAATTCCTCATCTGTATCCCAGTGTGCCAACTGTTTTGGTTTTAATTGTGTCAGGTGTGTCTTCCTTCTGCCTGGAGGTCCTTCCTTAGGTTTGAAAATATCATGATCACATCAACAGTGTGAGAGGTGGTGGGAGAGCTGAGGTTCCACATGTGTCAACAACAGATGTGCACGTCTCCTGGAGCACTGGAAAAAAGAGTAATAGGAGTTCCCTTAGGGCTGTGCTCCACGTGCCCCAGGAGGGGATAAGGACGAAAGCCTCTGTAATTTATATTGACTGCTGAGGTAACCAGGTGCTTTCAGCAAGCATTCCAGTTGCAAATTTGGGTTTTAACAACCTTCCCAACAACCTCTGATTCCTCTTAAAAGTTCAGGTTGCAGAGATATGGGAACATATATATATGTATAACTGACTCACTCTGTTATAAAGCAGAAACTAACACACCATTGTAAAGCAATTATACCCCAATAAAGATGTTAAAAAAAAAAAAAAAAAGAACATGGGAAAACGCTTAAAATGAGATCCAAGGGAAAGAACATAATAGTGTACGCATGTTGTAATTCTACTCACCTTACACAAAGAAATAAAAAATGATGAGAGGAAACGGAATAGAGGGAAACAGACCAAAATATTAACACCGACCATCCCTGGGCCACCACATTACGTCATGTTTTTAGTTTACCTCTGCACATCTTTACGCTATCCCAATTTCCTACAATTAATGTTTTTATTTTATAATCCGTCAGAAGCGTTTTCAAGGGAAGGAAAACCTTAAGCATTGGAAAAAGAAGAAAAAAAGTGAGGGGTCAGTCCCCAAATGCGGGTCAAGCACAGAAGGAGGCAGGCACTAAGCCGAGGTGCACCGTGAAGGCCCTGTCCCTGCCCACCAGACGGGTGGCCACAGCCACAGAAAAGTGGTGACCACATACCTAGACTCATCACAGAATTGTCGCCGCCCCAACAGATCTGCTCGCCCTGCTGCTCCTTCACCATCTGCACGGCTTTCACCGAGGTGTCAGTGGCCTCCACGACCGCTTTCAACAGCTGGGAGGGAGGCAGGGAGGGAGGGGACTTGTGGGCTTGAATGCTGGTGGTCTGACCCACAGAAGGCGTCTCCTGCTTCCCACCCAGGTTGACGCCAAACATGTGCATCCACCCACCAGCCCAGGGTGAGGGCAGGTCTTCCAGCTGGAGAGTCACCCATCAGAGCTCCCCAGCCTAACTCCCTCCCCCCGGCCCAGCGGGGACGCCACACTATCACGGACCCCATCCCACACTGAGGCCACGCAAAGCCGGGGTCACGGTGGGAAAAACACTGTCCCAAAGTAAAAGGGCATTTCTGATGGGAGAGGACTGTGCCCTAACTCAGCCTGTTGGTAGAACTGCAAAGGACAAGCTGGTCAGAGGTTTGGAAGTCTAGGAGCTTTTTTGTTAAAAAACCAAGGCCAGCATCATGGAAGCCCTGAGCAAATGTCAGAGTTCCACGCATGGTAACTGTACTCACAGTCATAACCAAACCTAGCATTCCAGGCCAGCCTCTGGGGATCTGAGTCAATACTGATGTAGTCAGCGCAGCAGCGTGAGGCCACTTTTTCTCATCTGTCTGAACCGGGTCAAGGGCTCAGACAGGCAACCATCTGTCTATCTGTCTGGCATAGTTCTTGGCCACACAAGAACGAACAGGCTGTGATACATTTGGGTGTTTCGTGAAGACAGAGTGAGGCCAATACAGGGACAGAAGCTGGAGGCGGGACGAGGGTCTCCCACATTCAGCTAGGACCCAGTGCAGGCCGTGCACAAACCTCTTCTGCACCCGGGGTCTTGGCTCAGTTGGCACTCTCCTGAAGTGCAGGGGGACCCACAGGGGAACATCCCCATCAGCTCTCATCCCCTCCATGGCACCGTGAGAAGTGCCTGCCCCAACCCGCCCAAAGTCCCAGACTGAGGCCTGGGGCCCGGAGCCCAGAGCTCAGTGCGCCACCCACTCGCAGGGAGTCCAAGCCTGTCCAAGCCCTCAGGTCCCTCACTGGGGGCTAGGGTGGCACCTGGGAGGGAGAGGGAGGGGTGAGGGTGATGCTTACTTGGCTGCATGAGGTCAGAGTCTGGTACACGGCCTGGATGATGGGGCCACACGGGCGGAGGTTGGGGCCTGGGCGCTGGCAGCAGTCTCCCAACTCATCGTCATAGACTTGCAGGAAAGCCACGATGAGCTGCCGGAAGTCAGAGATGACCAGGCGCAGCTTCTGGTCTAGGGTGCTGGCGTCGGCCCCACCCACAGCGGCTCCTTGCTTGTGCTGTGCAAAGCACTGCAAAGCCAGAGGCGGAGGGTCCCTTGAGGCTGCCCTGCCTGTCACGGGGCACCAGGTCCCTAACCCACTTTGTGAGGCGGGGTCTGCAGCCCACTCCATGCTTCCCCAAACTGGGAGACAGACAGAAGACCAGAGGCCTGCATGGGCCTCAACATCCTCCTCACGACCTCAGTAATGAGGCTGGGCCCAGGGCTGCGGGGAGGGCCACACGCCGAAAGCCCACCCGAGGACGGTCCTGTCCACGCCTCAAAAAGCCTCCCCACTCCTGCCTTCACGGAGCCTGAGTACCCATCACATTCTAGAAACTGGGGGGCACCCACCACCTCGCTTAGGCCTCCCGACACACTCATTGTAAAGACGGGGTGTCTAAGGCTGGGGTGGGCGACGTGCCTCGCCTTAGGACATGTAGCGGGGCTCCTGCTCCCCTACGGCCGGCGCCTCACCTCCACCCTGAGCGACTGCAGCTTCGAGGCACTCTCCTGCAGCTGCCGGGCCAGCTCCGCCACCTTGTCCTCCTCTGACTCGATGGAGGGGCTGGTCCTGCAGGGAGAGAAGGGGGGACACTTCTGCCCTGAGCCATCACGGGCACTGGGGCACTTGTGCGCCACGCACAGAAGGCTCTGTCCCAGGTAACAGACCGAGCGGGGCGTGTACCTCTGCCAGGCATTGCTCTGCTTGTCGAGAAGTGGCTGCACGCCCAGGGGCCACGCATCACACTCGGGGCTCAGGAGCATCTGCAGGTGGGGGCTCAAGAAGAACTCCCCCAGCAGCGCCTCATTCTTCTCCCTGGTGTCCTCGAAGTGCTCTTTCACACTGCAAAGGCAGCCCCAGGGCCACGCCATCACCGGCCAGAGACCCCAGAGGCCAGATGAGACCGGGCAGAGAGGCCAGGAGAAGGCATCTCCTCCAGTCTCCGAGAGCCCACCCTCGTGCGGAGACACCGCGGGTGCCCACCCTCCGCCGGGGTCAGCCCGTGTTCTCCGAGGCCCGCACTACACCTTCATGCCGACAGCCTGGCACCTCGGGTGGCACCCCGGGATGGGGGTGGGGCTTCCTGCCTAGGCTTGAGGCCCACAGCTCCTGGGCTACGGAGCAGCCGCCTCTACGGGAGCGGGGAGCGGGGAGCGGAGCCCCAGCCGGAGCTCGGCCCGGGGCCAGCTCCAGACGGAGGACCAAGGGCACCCACCCACCGTTCCAGGGAGGGCCCGTCCCGGGCCTTTACCTGTGGCAGCTGGAGCCTCCGACAGTCAGGCTCCGGACCACGTCCAGCAGCTGGTCCATGAAGTGCAGCTGCTTCTGGGCACAGGCCCGGCCCTGGGCAGGAAAGGCCACATGCACTCACTGGCCAGGCATGCCACGTGCCCCCAGCCTGCAGCTGGCCCCACCGGGCCACTAGCAACCTGGCCCCTACCCAGCAGCGTCGTGGACTGGCTTGGGGCCCCTGGCACAGCAAGACAGGCCATGGCTGTGGCCTGCGCCGAACCCACTCCTTGCGGGGAACAAGAACTCGTCCCCAAGGGGCGGCAAGCAGCCAGGCCTTACAGCCAGGCCTCCCAAGTGGCAGCTGACTCAGCCCCCTACCCCAAAGGCGGCTGGGACTCCCAGCAGGGAGCTGCCCAGCCAGGAGCTCAACTCCTTCCTCCTTCCAGAAAGGGGAGGAGGCTCACGGCTGATCCCCATGATGTAAATACAACCTGAGGGGCCCAGCCTGCTCCCTAGAGCCCTGTATAAGCAAAGGATGCTGGGAGGTAAGCTGGGCCCGGCTCTCCGCTCGAGCTCCTCGCTGGCCTGCCCTGACACACCGCTATTCTGGGGAACGCACCAGAATGATGTGCTCAGCCAGCATCACCGGTGACTGACTCAGTATAAAGCCCTCCAAGAAGCACCTGCATTTAAAGTGGGCTGAGAGTTCGGTGCTTTGTGTCCACCTAGAGGGGTGGGAGAGGGAGGGTGGGAGGCAGACGCAAGAGGGAGGAGATGTGGGGATATATGTATACATATACCTGATTCACTTTGTTATAAAGCAGAAACTGACACACCACTGTAAAGCAATTATACTCCAATAAAGGTGTTTAAGATAAATAAATAAATAAAGTGGCCTGAGAGGGAGAGGGCTGAGAGGCTCCTGGTGGCATCTCAGGCCGGGCAGCCCTGTGTAGGGAGCAGATCTGGGGACAGGGCCACATTCTGCTATCATGTGTGCAACTCAGTTCCCCGTTCACGAGTCTCATGGCTGCGGCTGCCTGGCACTCCTGCCAAGCCTGGCTCTCGGCTGTGTAGCCACGTTGACAGGACCAGTGCCTCTGGAAGCTTCTGGCATCTCCATCTCCTTGCCCTCGGCCTGCCACTGGCTGCTCACCACTACCTCTTGTTGACTCATTCTCCCAACCTGGCCAAACAACACTGAGCCTGAATGATACACCTGAGGGGAAGCCTGGGAATAGGAGGTGGGAGGTGGGACACTGTCTAGACAGAGGAAATCCTGGGCGGAAATATGAGACCAAGTGCCACTCAGGATCTCACAAAGCCTTGACCAGCGGCCAGGGTTGTGTGCCGTCCCCTCCTCAACAGACCCGGCTCCAGGAGACCCCCCGCCAAGCCCAGGAAAGGGTAAGTGCCCCTCACAGCCTGTACACTGAAAGCTACAAAACATCTCTAAGAAAAATTAAAGAAAACCTAAATACGTGGAAACACAGCCCATGCTCAAGGATAGAAAGAGTTAATATGGTTGATGGCAGTACTTGCCAAAGTGGTCTACAAATTCAACACAATCTTCATCAAAATCCCAATTGGATTTTTTGCACAAATTGACAAGCTGATTCTAAAGTTCATATGCAAATTCAAGGGACCCCTAATAGCCAAAACAACCTTAAAAAAGAGCAAAGTTGGAGGATGCACATGTCACAATTTACTACAAAGCTACAGTAATCAAGGCAGTGTGGTACTGGCATAAGGACAGACATATAAATCAATGGAATAGAATAGAGAATCCAGAAATAAACCCTCACTTTTACGTTAACTGATTTTCCACAAGGATGCCAAGGTCTTTTCACTGGTGCTGGGAAAACTGGATAGCCACATGCAAAAGAATGAAGTTGGATACATACCTTACACCACGCATAAAACTAACTCAAAATGGGTCGAAGATCTAAATATAAGAGCTAAAACTATAAAACTCTTAGAAGAAAACACAGGTGTCAATCTTAATGATAGACTCTTATATATGAAACCAAAAGCACAAGCAACAAAAGAAAAATAGATAAATTGGATTTTCAACAATGCTAAAAACTTTTGTGCTCCAAAGGACACATCGAGAAAGGGAAAAGACAATCCACAGAATGGGAGAAAATATTTGTAAATCAAATATTTGATGTGACTTATACCCAGGATATATAAAGAATTCTTACAACTCAATAATAAAAAGACAAATAACCCAATTAAAAAGTGGGCAACGGAAGCGAATAGAGACTTTTCTCCAAAAAAGATATATAAATGGCTAATAAGCACATGAGAGGATGTTCAACATCATTAGTCATCAGGGAAATGCTAACCCTTCACACCCACCAGGATGGCTGGTGTCAAAAAGATGGACAAGAACAAGTGTTGGTGAGGATGCAGAGAAACTGGAACCCTCGTACATTGCTGGTGAGGACGTAAAATGGCGCAGCCACTTTGGAAAACAGTTTGGCGGTTCCTCAAAACGTTAAACATATTCGAAAAATTCAAAAAGTTAAACAATTCCACTCCTAGCTCTATACCCAAGAGAACTGAAAACATGTCTTCTGTCAAAAACACATAAAAGGGCTTCCCTGGTGGCGCAGTGGTTGAGAGTCCGCCTGCCGAGGCAGGGGACACGGGTTCGTGCCCCGGTCCGGGAGGATCCCACATGCCGCGGAGCGGCTGGGCCCGTGAGCCATGGCCGCTGAGCCTGCGCGTCCGGAGCCTGGGCTCCGCAACGGGAGAGGCCACGACAGTGAGAGGCCCGCGTACCACAAAAAAATAAATAAATAAATAAATAAAAATACAGGATATTAAAAAAACTTATAAAGAACAGTCACAGCGTTATTTATAATAGCCAAAATGCGAAAATAATTCTTTCAAATATTCTTTTTAAATTTTAAGGGTAGGTGGCAGGGTTTCTTTGACTGATATGGGGGTGGATTAGGCCTGCCTCTGCATGGAAACCCACGGGTGGGCAGCACATGGGGGAAAGTGCAAGGGCTCAGGAGCCAGAAGCCTGGGTTTGAGGCCAGGCTCTGTCACTGGGTAACCTTGAGAGACTTGTCTGTCACCTTCCCCATGAGACGGGGCTAAGACAAGTACCTCCTGCCAGTGTGGGTGTGACAGTTACTGGCATGTAAAGTACTTACCACGGTGTCGGTGTGTATGAAGTCATCCACCAAGGACAGGATGTGCCCTCTGCCCCTTCGGTCATCACAAGCCAAAGATCCTTCTCGGCCTCCTCAGCCACCCTCCCCTCTCGGCCCTAGGGATGGCTGGGGTCTACCCAAAGGAATCCTATGGGTTCCTGCCCCAGGGGGCTAAGAAGCAGGGACTGTGGGTGCTAGCTCCTGGGCCTGAGGGAAGAAAGCCCTCCCATGCCCACCCCAGCGTCACCGAGGCCCCCGGCCCATGGGGACAGAGGGCCTTCTGTTACCTTCAGGAGCTCGTGGTCATCCAGCCCACACAACATCAGCTCATGGCCCAGTTTCACCATCTCTGTTGGAACACAAGGACCCAGTTACCACAGACACCCACCCAAACAGGCAAGGACACCACACACCCATGCAGGGTGCCAAGTGCTTCCCTGGTAAGGGTGCTCCTGCTGTAGCGTCAGCAGGCCCAGCACCCATGAGGCCGGGTTGGGCCTGCAAGACCCAGGTAAACAAGGATGCAGGTGGAGGACACACCAGGTGCCAGGACTGCCTCTTGCTGTGTGACCTATACCCAGTCACTGCCCTTTTCTGGGGGCCAGTTTCCTCACCTGAAATAAGAGGTCGCACTCAATTCTCTTCCATATAGGGAACTCTTGCTTCTAGCAGAAGCCAGCCAGCTGCCTGAGGAGCCCACAGAGGCCAGGGAACCTTCCAAACATGCTGTGTGTCACCGTTTCACAGACCTCGCCAAGCCAAAGCAAAAGGAACCGTCTCACATTTGTCAATCTCCTACACATCTTTCATGCCATCATGTCCCTTCATTTTGCTGGCAACCCTAGGAGATGGCAACCCTTTCATTTCACAGATTGGGAAACTGAGTCCCTGCATGGTGCAAGGAATGCTCGGCCACGTCTTCCAGGGAGCCCTGGGCATTTTCTGAGTAACCATCTGGTATACGAAGAAAGGCCAGAACTTGGAGCCAGAAAGCCTGGGAATCAATGCTAGCTCCATACCCCCTCCCCCCAGCCCTGCAGCAATGCCCTTACCCTCACAGCTCCCACCCTCATATGCCTCAGTGGCAGGACACACATCTGCTTTGGAAGGTTTGGTGCTAGAAGCAAGCAGAGCATCCATGTGAAAGCATCAGTCATCCTGGAGACACGGTACAAATGCCAGTTATACCCCCAGCACATGTGCTCAGCCCACATCCCTTCACCCCAAATCCTTGCGTACTCCCTGGCCCCCCTCTCACTTTGCCCACATCCGAGTCTCATCGTGGCCGGACTCGTGCCCTGTTAGACCCAAAGGCAGGCTGCAGCCCTCCTCAGAATAAAGGCCAACATCCTTCTGCGGCCCACAAGGCCTGGCCTGATCTGGCCCCGTGGTCCCTCTGACCTCATCCCACCCCTTGCCCTCACTCTATACACTCTACGTCAGCCACCCCGGCCCCCTGGCTGTTCCTCCAAGCTGCCAGCCACACACAAGCCTACCTCAGGCCCCTTGCGCTTGCTGTTCTCTTGCCCTGAACACTAACCTTCCTGATACCTGCCTGGCTCCCTTCCTCCCTTCCTGCATGGCTCTGTTTTTTTAAACAGAGGCCTTCCCCAGCCACCTTGTGTCAACAGCTCCACCCTCCTCCCAACCCACCCGAGCACCACCTTGCCTTCACCTGGCTTGTTTACGGCGCTTCTCACCATCTGATGCACTGAGAATTTGGCCGCCTTCTGTGCATCAGCTGTCTCTCTCCCAGCTAGCAAGTGAGCTCCGTGAGAGCAGCACGATTCACTGCTGCACCGCCAGCACCTAAAACAGTGCCGGGTGCACAGTGGGTGCTCCATAAATACCTGTCACGTGAATTTGTGACTTCTAATCCCCCTACCTGTCCCGGTTTCTCCCAATTATACTCTTTCACAAGCACTCATGTCTACCACCTGCTCTGCCACTCAGCGCACTCCCATGGGGTGGGCAAGGCTGAGCACCCACACTTTACAGAAGAGGAAACTGAGGCTGGGAACAGCAAGGGCCAGGGTCGGCACCTGTGCGTGCATGTGTGTTAGAGGATTCAGGTGTGGCCTGATGACCAGGCTCGCCCGGCCTCGACACGGTCCCATCAGGAGGAAAGTGCCGGACATGACAGTGCTGGGGAGAAGGGCAGCGCCTCTGTGCAGCCCAGGCCGGCCCTCAGGCCAGCCCCGCAGGCTCCAAGACACAACCCCTGTTCTTCTGGCCCATTGCAGCCTCTGGGACAACTGTCCCCAGATAACTAACTTGGCAGTGCCAGCAGCGGCACGGGTCAGGAATCTGGGGTCCAGCTAACCCACCCTGGAGCTGGTGGGGGGAGGGAACACAGGCCCCTGGAGGGATGGACCTTTGGAAACACTGTTGTGTGGGTGAAGAGCCAGCCACCATCTTGAGGACTGCAATGCACTCCCCTTCACCTAATGTTCATTGCTGGGTTAAGGACAGTTTCTGCCAAAAAAGGATCAAAAAGAAGCGGTTCCAAGATAAGGCCCCACAGACCCACAGAGAGCTGCCCAGCGTGCTCCCAGGA
>NW_006784311.1:134312-134667 GCF_000442215.2 Lipotes vexillifer
CACACACCAGTGCAACATGGACGGACCACTGGTGGCGTCAGCAAGAGTGGCTGTCTATGCCCCCAGCACCTCAGTGGATGGGCTGGCAGGGTCTCCTTCACGTGTGCAAGGGAGGGTGGATCCTAGCAGGCTCTAGTAATATCCACGGAGTGCGCACCATCCAGAAGAAAACACCAGTCCAATGGGAAATTCGCAACCTGCTAAGGAGGCCATGCACCAGGTGAGAATGGCCCCGAATCCACCATTCAACACCAGACTCCCACAGTGGAGACCCACCTTGGATCTTCACCTCGGCTGAGGCCCCCTTAGGTGAGCTGAACCTGTCTTGCCAGGAGGGACAGACCCTGCAGGGAAA
>NW_006784311.1:134677-136409 GCF_000442215.2 Lipotes vexillifer
AGTCAGGCCTGAGTGGGCTGCAGGGTCCCCTCACACCCCTCCTTACACATGCTCTCAAAAGCGAATCTTTGTGCCTAGGTGCTAAATGCCACTGGAACACTCACTTTAAAATGGATAATCTTATGTGATTTCAACTCCATAAATTATCAGAGAAACAAAAAAACAAAATATTTCTGAAAGCTTACCTCAGAAATGTGAATGTGAATACTGAAATGAAAATTCTCACAATAGGGCTCCCCTGGTGGCGCAGTGGTTGAGAGTCCGCCTGCCGATGCAGGGGACGCGGGTTCGTGCCCCGGTCCGGGAAGATCCCACATGCCACGGAGCGGCTGGGCCCGTGAGCCATGGCCGCTGAGCCTGCGCGAAAACTTCCTTCTGGTCCCCAGTGCCTTCAAATAAATACAAATATAAAAAAAAAAAAAAAAATCTCACAATAAAAGACATGAAATGACTGCCCAAGAGAAAACACTGAATTCCTCAGAGAACTAAGCTCTTTATCAGGAGGAACCCAGGGGCTGGCTTTTCTTGAAATCATGGCACAGGTCTATTTGGAGGATGTCCGAAACGGCCTTCCCTGCTCTGGCGTCCTTGCAGGCCTGGCTTGGGCCCCCCTCTCGCACCTCTACGTGTGTGTCTGCCCTCCTCCGCCTGCAGCGCTTTCTTCCCGCCCAAGCCAAGCACACCGAGTTGGCTCCAACTCATCCCATGAAGCCCACGGCTGACATCACCACCCCAGGGAAGCCAGGGGCGGGCTGGACATGCCTGCAGCCAGCTTGGCATCCTTCCGTCACTGCGGGGCCTGGGAGCTGTCTTTCTGTTCTGTATTTCTAGGCCCTAACATGGCAGCCAGCACTGAAATGGTGGCCAGTGGGCATTAACGAATGGATGACCACAGCCCCATGTCACAGAATAATCTGCCATTAATAAATGCCCATGCTTAGCTCTTTCAACAGAGGGAATGTTTTTAAACTAACATAAGTTAACAGGAGGTGATGCTACCCCAGGTCACAGCTTTGAGCCATTCGAGGGCTCCTAGCATGGGCTCTGGGGTCACAGTCCCAGCCTCCCAGGTGGGGCAACAGCAATCCCAGCTGTCCCCCTTGGCTTGGTGGAGCCCCAGCCTTGATGATACCACACAGATAAACGGGACGGTGGCCACCTGTAAGCATCTTGCCTTAAGATGCCAAGCTGATGGGCAGAACCATTTCCAGACACAGAGCACATCCAAAGGCAGGAAGGGGTGCAATACACCGGCAGGCGTCACAAGCGACACACAGCACAGACCTCCCACTGGGTCTCTTCCATGAGAGAGGCGCAGTCTGAGCGCCGCGTTCCCCAGCCCCAAGCTCCACACCTGGCACAGCACCGAGGCCATGGGAACCTCGCTCCAGCTGCTTGCCAGAGAGCCCCAGGATGACTGGGGCCAGGACCCCACCCTGCTATGGCAGTACCGGGGACCAAGCCTCAGCCCCAGGGACCTGCTGACTCACTCGTCATGGTGGGAGAGGGCAGGGTCGGTGTTCCTTCCCTGGGGCCATGCCTCCAAACGCCTGCATCCCAGGTCACACCTGCCCCAACTACGCTGGGGCCCTGGGAGCTAGTGGAGCCACCCTGACCCGAGCTGAGGCACCAGCCCCCGCTCCCTTGCAGGACTGCAGGGAAGAGGGGGCGGGGCAGCCACCTGTTCTGCCAAAGAGGGCTGGGCGAGAAAGGGTGGGAGGAGGAGCCCCCC
>NW_006784311.1:136419-152477 GCF_000442215.2 Lipotes vexillifer
AAGAAGGCGGGGGAGGGAGTCCCCACCCCCCCCCCCCCGCTGTGTGAAAAGCTAGGAGGCTGGCTCTGGGCCTGGTTGCCAGGCAACCTTCCCACTCACAGAGCACCAGAGAGCAGAGAGGGCTCAGTGATCCATCAGGCAGGCTGGACCTCAGCAAATCCCTTCAACACGCTAAAGAATAAATCCCCGAAAGCCTGAGTGACCTCACTCAGAAAGGGCTTTCATTAGAGTTGATTTTCCTGAAGCAGCAGGGAGCAGGGCAGAAACTAACCGGTGCTCAAGGTCAAGGGTCAAGGTCAGCTCTTCGGGAGCCTTAACCTCAGCAATCTAGGGGCCCCACAGCTCTGCCCCGCCCGTGCTGAGGGCCAGCTTGGCATAGAGGACCCCAAGAGCCACCATGCCCAGCCCCCCAGCCAATGCCGCGTGCAGTTTCCAGGTTCCGCCCAGACAGGGGTGAATAGGTGGCCCTAAAGGAGGCTGAAGTGGTGAAGCCACGTGCAAAGAAGCCAGCAGGAAACTGGGAGAAACCAGACTCTGTGCAATCCTCTGGCCATCAAAAGGCCTATGGCACTTTTGCCAGCTTGGGAATCATAAAAAGCAACCGGACATTCCCTGGTTGTTTCTCAAAAGGATTCTGTTTCTTGTATTTAAAAAAGCACTAAAAGCATTTGAGGACTGCAGCCAGAGGCTCTCACCCATGCCCCCTATGGCCAGCAGAGGGACCCAGTCCCCAGCTTCCACCTGGGCCAGGCAACTCTGGGCTCCCTCCCATGAGAGCCTCTCTAAGACCTGACTCGGGCCTCCCTCCTCCTGGGAGCGTGTTCAAGACCCCCGAACTAGCCCAGGCCATCCCCACTACTATCTCTCTTCCCAGGTCCCTGGACCAGGCGCTGGTACCTCCAGGGCCAACAGTGCCTGTCATGAGAGCCATTGCCATTCCAAGCCAGGCTCCTACCATCTTTTCCCAGGGCTCTTGCAGCAGCCTACGTATTGGTCTCCCTGCCTCCAGCCTCTCCCCTCCAAATCCATCCACCACAGGACTCCCAAGTCACCCTGCCAAAAATGCCAGTTTCAGTATGTCACTCCCCTGGTCCCGTGCCCGTCCTGCCCAGGGCGTAAAGTTCAAAGGCCTTCACGTGGCTTGGAAGGCTCCACATGAGCTGCCCTGGGCTGCCATTCAGGCCACTGCCGCCCGGCTCTCCCTCCCACACCTTGACTCCCCGCGCCTGTGGAAACGAGTGCCCACCATGTCTCATTCCCTCCCAGATCAAATGCCACCTCCTCCCTGCCAAGGTCCACAGCACGCAAGACTGCAGAGGTGCACCCAACACTGGGATCAGTGCCTGAGCCTCTGTGGCCACTGAAGTCCCAGCTCCTTGAGGACACCCATCCGTGTCTGAGGCACCTGGAATGGAACCCCGGTAAGCATGTGTCTGTGCACCTACTTGTCACCCCACAGCCTGGAGCATGTCTTAAGTATGTTCAACGCTGCACTGCGACCTGGGGCTGATGGCGGGGGTGGGGGTCCCACCTGGTGCCTGCCCTCCAGCAGCTCCCAGTGCTCTGGAGAGCCAGGCAGGACAGCAGGCCAAGACCCAACCAACAGGCTGAGGGCTCTGGCAGGGGTGTGCTCAAAAGGCTGTGGGTGTCCCGAGGAAGGAGGAATATGTTTTGCCCTGGGAACTGGAGACTTCTTAAAAGGAGACAGGACGTGTGAGCTGGGTCTTTGAAGGCTGTACAGGAGTATGTGTGACATGCAGACGACACCCGGGCAGGCTTTGCTTCCCCTGCACGGTGCCAGGCACACACACCCAGCTGCACCTTGACCCAAAGGACTTGGAAAAGGGGTCTTGGCCCTGCCTGCCACTCCTCGGTGGCAAGACCTGAGACAGTTCTCGACTCCAGCCTTACCCTCAGCTTCCCAGTCTGAAAATGAAAGGACTGAAGGTGCGTCATTTCCCAGGTCCCTGCCAGCTCTGAAACTAGTAGTTACAGCTAGAAAAGACGCTCCGAAGCCAAACTCAGCTTCTGTGAGGCGGCAAACAGCACTTGGCAGGGCACTTTCTTCCCAGATCTGCGCACGGCTTCACTTCTTATCTAAGCAGCTGCTCTAACAGTGACGGGGGATGGAGGACAGCTCCTCAGATAAAGAACAAACCCCATCTTCCCCCCAGTGGGTTGAGTGGTGCCCGTGCAGCCCGGGGGCGGGGGAGGAAGAAACCAGGCTGTTACCGTGCATACATCCACTCCAGGATTTCCAAGCGGTACTTCGAGGGGCTACACAGCAGCTCCTGAATGGTCTTTGGTTCTGTGATATAAAGACCCTGGAGGAAGGGGCAGCTGAGGTCCTAAGCAAGGAAAGGGAAAGCCAGGAAGCTTTAGAAAGCCAACATCAGCGAAGGGCTGAAACGCACATCTGCAATCAGGCTCTCAAGCGCACCTCCGTTCACGCACGTTCCCGGCCGCCCAGCACCCACCAGGCGGGTCACACACACCCCACCACCCCCGCCGGGCGCGCCCGGCACACTGGCAGCGCTGTCGATCGCGCCCAGAGTTCAGTCCCCCTCATCCGCGGCTCCGGCCGCCCGCCCGCCACTCCCCCTCCTTTACGGACGCCCCCTCGGAGCGCAAGCGGTAGTCTGACGTGGTAGCAACTAGGGGCTTCGGAGAGATTCCGATCCCGGCTCCAGGCTGTGGGAGCAAAGGGAAAGGGGAGGGAAAGGGCCGACGGGGCCGATCGCGGACGGGAGGGAGGTGTCGCGGGGCGGGGGGGAGAGGAGAGGGGATGAGGGGAGAGCCGGGACGGGGTGGGAGAGGGGAGAGGCGCGCGGGTAGCGGCCCCGGGACCGCTGCCTGACCTCGCGGGGCGGGCCTCCTCACCACCGCTGTCACGGGCACTGGCCGCTGACTCGGAAGGGGAGGCATGGACCCCGCCCATCTGTCTCCCCCGGACCCCGCGAGCGCCTCGAGTGCCGGGCCTGTGGCCCCCGCCCCCCGCCGCCCGCCCCTGCACTCACTCCGCGCGCCCGGCCGGGTCTTGCAGCGACAGAAGTTCAGGTGCCCAGAAATGTGGGGTGCCTGAAGTACCAGGCAGTACCAGAATGAAGGCCTGGGGCCGCCCAAGGAGCCGAGAAGGACGCCCCACAAGCCTTCCCCCGCAGCAGGACACAGGGCGCAGCCTGCAGCGGCGACTGGGGCGGCGCGCCCGGCGCCGCCGACTTCCGCAGCAGGCCCTGCCCGCCCCGCCGCCCGGCCCCAGCCGCCTCGGGGCGGCTTCTCGGCCCCGCAGCACCTTCAGCTTCGCGAAGACCTCCACGGCCGCCTCGAACACGCTGTCGTCCCCCTCGTCCTCGTAGCCTCCGCAACCGCCGCCAGCACCCAGCAAGGCCATGTTTCGCGCTCGGAGCCGCGCCCCGCCCCCACGCCCCGGGCTGACTGGCCGGCCCGGCTGGCAATCAAGCGCCAGCCGGTGCTCCCCCCGCCCACCCGCCTTCACCGGGGCCCGGGAGTGGCCCGGAGACGCGGCCCACCCCTCCCCCCCTGCGCCTTTCCCTTGGGCCGCGGCTCCGCCCAGGAGGCTGACCTCAAGGAAGGGGACGGAGCTGGGGCTGGCGCTCAGTAGCCCGCTCTCCCGCCACCCTCCCGCCCGCGGCCGGGGCGGAGGACTCGGCCGGGAGAGCGCCTTCCAGGAGAGGGCGCTCCTACCCTAGTCGGTTTCTCCGCGGGAGGACGAAGCGGGGCCTGGGTGACCGGACAGAACTGGGACTTGAGCGCCCCATCTCCCAGCGCGGGGCTCTGTCTCCGTTTTCCCACACTCACAACTGTAGTCAGAGGGAGGTTTCATGGGTTCGAATCCGGCCCCAGCTGTGTGACTTTGGGCGGGTTACCTAACCTCTCTGTGCCTCCTTACCCTCACCTAATGTGGATAATGAAACCACTTACCTCCTTGGGTTGCTATGAGGATGGAATGAGGTAATAATTCCTATAAAATACCTAGAACAATACCTGGCATGCAAAAAACACTATGTACATGTTCACTATAATTATGCTGGGCCCTGCTCCTTCCACCTACCCTTCCTCCAGTCTGTCTTCGAGTTTCTGGAAGGTTCTGTGCCTCCTTCCTGCCCTGTCCACTTACAAATGTCTTTGCACCTCTCATGCCCCTCAAACTCAATGAGTCCGAAATGACAGTTGTCAGCCTGTCCTCCCCACACACCTCCAAAACCCCCAGCTCGGTGAATGCCCCCATCCCCCAGACCTGCCGATCAGATGAGGTAGGAAGGAGCTGGAGGGTGGCTGGTGCCCAAGGAGTGGGGAACCAGCAGCAGGCAGCTGCTGCCAGCCCTCCTTGATCCTCTCCAGAGTCTGTCCCTGCTCTGTGCCCCACCCTGCCATCTCCTGGAGGGTGGGATCAGGGGCAGGTCTAGAGTCGAGGAGACCTAGGGACCTGGCAGGAGGCAACTGCAGTCCTCTGAGTGACAGGAGAGGACTCAGCCCTGTTCTGGGAGAAGGCGATGGGCAGGCGTCAGGGCTAACAGGAAGGGACCCCAGCCTGGCCTTGCGGGGCAGGGCCTGATTCCCTACTGAATGGTTTGGAATTGCAAGCTATTCTGAGGACACAAAGCCTCTGAACTTGAGCTGCAGGGATGCCCCAGCCCAGGGACCCAGGGACCCAGAGACTTGCAAAGCACCTAAAGATCCCTTCCTGCTCTGACGTGGCTGCTGATTTGGGCCCTTCTGGCAGCTGAAGGCTGTAGGGGTCTTTGGGTTGTTTTTTTAAATCTTTTTTTCCCCTTTTCTGTTTTTGTTTTTCTTTCTTTTTAAAAAATTTCATTTCCATCACAGCCCCAGCTCAGACATTCAAATTCTTGTGGGTTTTCCTGTGGATCTTTCCTAGGACTAGGGAATTTGGCGGGAGAAACCATGGCAGTGTGGTGGCCTTCCCCACCCTCCCCATAGCCTCTGCTCCTGAGGATCGGGAAAAAACCAGCCCCTGTGTATTCTGGAAGAAAATTCCCCTTCTCCACCCAGCTCCACGGAGCCAGTAGTCTAAACAGCCCTTCCCCAACTCAGCAGCTCTGTCTATGGCACAGGGTGGGACGTGGAGGGATTGTCAGGGCCTTGACGGGAGAAGACCATCTTAAAGGGTCATGGGCTTCGTCCCGTGCATGGAGAACCCGCTGGCCAGCCCTAAGCTCATGGAAATGGCAGCTGAAGACGCAGCAGCAGGCCACAGCCTCCCCAGCCCCGAATCGTGGTGCCTCCCAGGCGTCCTCCACCGGAAAGACTGGAGGCTGGGATGGGAACAGAGACTACTGGGCCTCTCTAGGAGGGGGGAGAAAGGGCTGCCGAGTGGTAGAAGCTTCTGGAAATGTGGACTCAAACTCAATACAAAGAAGTGCTTCTCTCAGAGGGCACTGTCTAAACACTAGTTGGCTGCCTGGAAAGAGAGGAGGAGCTCTCTGTCTCGGGATGTATGCAAGCTCAAGGAGGCAGGGAGGCATGTGGGGTGGCTTGCTATGGCAAGCAGGGAGTGGACAGCTCTGTAGGGCGCATCCCTGCCCAGAGCCCCTGGCTTCTGTGAGGGAGGCCTGGGCCGGTCAGGGGCTGAAAATGGGGCTGAAGGAGAGGTCCACCTGGGAGGGGATGCAGCTCGGGGGCAGATGTCAGCAGAGGCTGTGGGGCCCTGAGCAGACCCGAGCACTGAGCCAACCTCCTGATCATGGGGGAAACTTGGCCATGTGTCAGTGCTTGAAAAACAGGTTGGAAAATGAGACCAGTTGACAGGTACTGGCCTCACTGTGTCAGGGATGGGCTGGCAGCAAGCAGTGGTGGCTGAGGCAGCCAGCCACGTGATGCACCTCGCCTTGTGCCTCGGGCACAGGAATGTATAGCCAACCAGGTGGCTTCCCCCCATGGCCTCCCTGCCCTGGAGCAGTGGGCTGTTGGCCAGAGGTGCGCAGGTCATCGGGCAAGAGGAAGGGTCCCTAGAGCATCTCAGCCCCGACGTTCCAGCTGCCTTTAGCAGCAGACCCCAGGGTGCTGGGGGAATCTGACCCCCCAACAGCCAGTCAAAGAAAGCTGAAGTTCAAGTGTTACCTCTCCAGCAAGGAAGAGAAGGCAGATTGGCTTCTGCTGCATCTGACAGGGGTTGAAGGCCTTCTTCCAAAAGAGGGGAGCTTTTGAGGGACGGGCGGGCCCCTCCAGCCCCCACTTTCCCCACCCCTGAGATTCCCCAGTAAGAAAAGGAGATTAAAGGACTCCTCACCACATCCTGTGGTGAGCACCAAATGCGGGCTCCTGAAGAAAAGGCAGGTGGAGAGCGTATGTGTGAGAGAGAGAGGGACAGAGGGAGAGGTTTCAGGGGAAGAATTCTGTTAGTTATGGGATGAGAAGCTCTGTGGGAGAAGTAAGTGGCAGGGCCTGGCATTGGATCTGGGGGAGAAATGATACAGGGTAATGAGGCCAGGCTGAGGATGGTCTGAGTTCAAGGTTCTCCAGGAGAGGCAAAGTGAGAGGGCTGTCTCTCCCCCCACTCTCCCCCGCTCCCCCTTCCCGAACCTCTCTCATCTGCTTGAAACTGAGCCGCCAGGCTGGGCTGTTGGTCACCCATCCACCCAGGTGCCTGGGGCTTGCAGCCAGCCCACGCCATCTGTGCCAGCCGGAAGCCCACTCAAAAACAAACCATCTTCACGCAGATGGGAGGAGGGGTAGAGAACAGGAAAGTGGGGGGCGCTTGCAAATGAGATTGGGAAGAGCCTCAAGGTCGCAGGGACCCCAAACTTTGACCTGAGCAATGAGACCCAAAGGGTTCCAGGAACAAGAATGACACCAACTTTCCTTCGGGTGGCTGTCATTCAGCATCCCAGAGGCCCTGGGGACTGGCCTGGCCAAGCACAAGCTACTGGGGTGGCATAAGTCTGGAGGGCCCCAGAGCTGCCACTATGGGCCTGACAGACGTGGGCCTGCCACGAGGGTAGGCTTGGGGGGAGTCTAGTGGTCTCTGGTCCTAGCACTGGGTGGATAAGAATGTCAACCTAGGAGCTGCCTGGTGACTGCCAGTTCTGGAATGCTCTCATTCTAGGCCTGTGTCCACACTGAGAGACTACCGGCACAAGAGGATGGAGAAGCTGCCCTGGGACCTTGGCCTCCTCTTCCTGTGGCGTCTGATCCCTATGCTGGGGCAGGGACCACAGCAGCCCAGGGTAGGGGCAGCTGAAGAGCCAGCCCTTGAGAGGGGCAGGTGGCTCCCTGCCCATGGGACACCTAGGCAAGGCTGCCCTCACAGCAGGTCAAACCCTGGACCTCCTGCTTTAGGGCCCCACCCCCATGTCCTGCTGCTAAGGGGCCCTTGGGAGCTCAGAGGACCCCACGCGCTCCCAGGCCACAAGCTCCTGCAAGAGCACGTTTCGTATGCCCAGGACCCGGATCGGATCCCAGCCCACTCCGAGGGCCTGCGAGGGTCTGCGGGTCCGCTTGGAGGCCTGAGGCGCTTGTGCGGGTGCGGACGCAGCCAGGCTGCGTGGGCGGGGCTGTCCCCACCAGGGCGCTCCCGGCCCGGGTGGAGCCTGGGGTGAGCCACCGGGGAGGGGGTGGGGGGCGGGCCGGGCCTCTGGGGGTTTGGGGGCTCCCCGCTCGCGCCCTCGCGCTCAGGGTCTCCGGCGATCCAGGCGCACGCGCCCAGCGCAGCGAAGGGTGAACAAGCCGGGGCGCGTGCACGCGGCGCGGGCGAGGTGGGGACGCGCGGCTGCACATGCGCTGGGGGCGCGGCGGCGGAGGAAATGGCGGGCGGGACGGCCCCCTCCACGGGCAGGCGCTCGGGTCTAGACGGCTTGGCAAGGCCGGCGGGGCTGAGTCACATGCGTCTGGAGCTGGAGACGCGGGCGCCAGGACTGGAACGTGAACGTGCCCACTCGGGAGGGCCGGCGGTGGGCGGTGGACCTCGCCTTCCCTCTCCCTCGCCCCCAGCCCTCACTCGAGCCCCAGTGTCTGCCCAGACTCTGTCCCATGTCTGAGGCCCCTCCATGCCCACCTGGAGGGGCAGAGGCAATTTCTATAGGGAGTCAAGCAGGGCCCGCGTTACTGGCAAGAACCATCTGGAATTTCAGATGGGAAGGAGGATGGGAAAGTGGCCTTCACATGCCCCTATCCCAGCCACGGCCCTGCTCCCTCGACCCAGCCACATCGGCCACCTGGGACCTTTTTGCCCCCAAACCACTCTTGCTGCTTTCCACCTCCTCCGGCCCACCTTCCACTGGCACCCTCCCCAGGGATGCCCACAGCCCAGTAGCTGAAGGTCCCGGCTTCTCTCCGCTGACCGCCAGGACTTCTTACTACCCACCACTGCATCCCCAGCCATCATTGGGGTTCTGTGTTCCCTTTTCCTCCCTCTTTCTCTGTCTCTGCCTTAGTGTCTCCCCCCGCCCCCCGCCCCCATGGCTTGCTCCCTCAGGAGCGCTAGGTCTCAAGCAAGGAAGCATGACACATGAGTCCGGATCGCCTGATGTGTTTAGTTTTCACAAAAGCATCTGCAAGAAAAGTTGTTTAATTGGGACCAGATCCTCTGAGGTTTTAATGGCATTAAAACAAGATGGGTTTTCTCTAAGGAAGCAACTGCTGGCAACAGGAAGAGGGCAGGAAAGCTTGGCTTTTCTTCCTCTCCAAGTTTGAAGAGAGAAAAGGCCACTGTACCTTTATTTATATCCAATAGATGCCCAAACACACGCTGGAGGGACCCTCCCACATACCCCCCCGTGGGTAGACCTGGCATCCATGTGCACATCCGTACACACACACGCACACATACACAGGCTTTGATGTTACTGGGACACATTGTGGAAGGCACAAGAGCAGGCCTGTTCCCTTGCTCTGGGGGCCACCCCAAGGGTGTGTCTTTGGCTGCAGAGCCACTGTTCTGCCCTGGGCCCTGGCAGAAGGCCTGGTACATAGGAGGGGCTCAGTGAACTTGTCAAATGACAGACAGCAGGAGGGCAGGCCTGGCAGCACAGACCTTGGCCCTGAGCTCCAGATTCATACACAGAACTGCCTTATAGATGTTACCGCTTGGCTGTCTAATCACCAGCCTCCCACCTGAGAGGTCAGGAGCTGGCCGCCCCAGCTTCTGCCCCAGGCTCACTCCACCCACAGCGTTCTGGCTCCACCCACTTCTCCCACCAGCCCGCCCCACCCTGGGCCAGACACCGTGACCTGTCCCGTGGAGGGAGGGTACAGCTGCCTCCACACTGGCTCCCTCCTTCTGCCCTTGTGCCCCCAGCAAGTCTGTGCTCCACCCTGTAGCCCGAGGGACCCTTTTACAATATAAGTCAGATCACAACCTATGGACTGGGAGGAAATATTTGCAAGTGATGCGCCCGACAAGGGCTTAATATCCAAAATATACAAGCAGTTCATATAATTCAATAACCAAAAAAACCAACAACCCAATCGAAAGATGAGCAGAAGACCTAAATAGACAGTTCTCCAAAGAAGACATACAAATGTGCAATAGGCACATGAAAAGATTCTCATCATCACTAATTATTAGAGAAAAGTAAATCAAAACTGCAATGAGGTACCACCTCACACCAGTCAGAATGGCCATCATCAAAAAGTCTACAAACAGTAAATGCTGGAGAGGGTGTGGAGAAAAGGGAACACTCTTGCACTGTTGGTGGGAATGTAAATTGGTGCAGCCACTATGGAGAACAGTATGGAGGCTCCTTAAAAAACTAAAAGCAGAACTACCATATGATCCAGCAATCCCACTCCTGGCCATATACTGGAAAAGACAAAAACTCTAATTAGAAAATATACATGCACCCCCCATGTTCATAGCAGCACTATTCACAATAACCAAGACATGCAAACAACCTAAATGTCCATCGACAGAGGAATGGATAAAGAAGATGTGGCACATATATACAATGGAATATTACTCAGCCATTAAAAAGAATGAAATAATGCCATTTGCAGCCACGTGGATGCAACTAGAGATTATTATACTAAGTGAAGTAAGTCAGAAAGAGAAAGACAAATACCATATGATATCACTTATATGTGGAATCTAAAATACGACACAAATGAACATATCTACGAAACAGAAACAGACTCACAGACATAGAAAAGAGACTTGTGGTTGCCACTGGGGGGGGGAGGGGAGGGAGGGAAGGATTGGGAGTTTGGGATTAGTAGCTGCAAACTATTATATATAGGATGGATAAACGACACAATCTTACTGTATAGCACAGGAAACTATATTCAATATCCTGTGATAAACCGTAATGGAAAAGAATATGAAGAAAAAAAAAATATATATATATATATATATATATATATATATCTGAGTCACTTTGCGGGACAGCAGAAATTTACACAACATCGTAAATCAACTAGACTTCAATACAAATTTTTTTAAAGAGTCAGATCATGTGTGACTCCTCTGCTCAGAAGTCCACAGTGGCTCCCTGCTTCCCTCAAGGTCAAAGGCAAAGTCCACCCGCCACCCTTTGATGCCCTATCAAGCTGGCCCTCCTGCCCTTCCCCACCCTCACCCCTCACTTAGCCCACTCTGCCTCACTGGTCTCGTTGCTGGTTCTCAAATTGGGCCAAAGCCTTGCCTGCCTCAGGGCCTTTGCACTGCTGTCCCTCCTTTTTGGAGGGCTCTTTACTGGAGCACTTTTTGCGTGGCTATCTCCTTTTCACTCACGTCTCCACCCAAATGTCACTTTCTCACAGTCCTCATCTGATCCCCTGTCGAAAGTGTTTCTTCCTGCAGTCACCCTGACCAGCCGTTTCTTTCTGATGGGGTCCTCGTGCACCCCACTAGATGGCCAGCTCTGTGAGCACAGGGGAGCGGGCCATGTAGTTCACCATTGTACTGCACGCTGTGCTGGGGAACGGTGCCTGGCCCACCACAGGGGCTCAGGAATGTTCTGTGAGCAAAGAATCCATTCTCCAATCCTCCCTTGACAGGAGGGGAGCTTTCCGCTGTGCAGTTCTCAGGAGGCTTAAGGGACAAAGGGCATTGCTTTGGCGTCCTCCAGGCTGCCAATTGTGAGGGAATGTGTCCTGACTTGTGAGGGTATGTGTGTTCTTGGGGGGCAAGTGTGTGTGGACAGTGGGCCACGTGTAAGGGAAGGACAGGAGGAGAGGGGGCAGGAGTCCCTTCCTAGCCCTCAGAACCCTGCGATTGTGCAGCCAGAAGCAACCGTGATCATCTTATGCAGCCTCTCTAGGCCCCTTCCAGTTCTCAGATTCTAGAACTTTCTAAGCAGCCCATAGCCACCACATTGAGATGGGGAAACTGAGGCCCTGAGCAGGGAGGCTTCCTCCTGATGTCACATGGCCAGGCTGTCCAGGGCAGAGCTGGGAGCCCAAAACCCTTCCAGCAACCCCCAGGCTGCATCTCTGGTTCCTGGAAAATCCTGACAACCCTCCCGCCCTGCGCTCCAGACACCAAGCTCAGGGTTAGTGTTGGCCAGGGGCCCTGCCTGTCTCAGCCCAAGTCCACGACCAAGCTCTGTGCGCAGAAGGGGCGGGGCAGGACGGCACCTCTGGTCCTGCTGAGCCCCTGCAAGCTGGCTTTGCAATGTGCGGGTTCTTTCAAGGTCCCCACGATGGTCAGGCGCCCTGGCACTGGACTGAGTAGGTGGCCAGGTGGCCGTGGGGCCCCTGGTGGGGGAAGGGCAGCGAGGACAGGACTCCACAGGACCTGGGGAACTGAGAGCGCTCCAGGCCTCGCCCCTTCCTGCCTAGGTGGGTAGGAGCGGGGGTCCCTCCCTCCACCAGGCCACTGTGCCAGAGAAACCTGGGAGCAGGCTTCCCCCACCTCCAGTCCTGCTAATGGGAACCAGATGGCAGGATGTTTAGTCAGCGCCTGGGGAGCAGCGCGAACAGGGGGAATGGGTTGGGGGCCAGGATTCCAGAATCCATCCCTAGGCAGGGGGAGGGTCAGAGCCAGGGCTCCCGCCACAGTCCATCTACAGGGTCCTGCAGCAGGCTGGGTTCTACCACCTCCTCAAGTGATGCCCGACCAGGAGGCAGGAGGCAGGAGGCAGGAGGCCTGGCGTCTGGCATCGGAGCTGGGCGGGCCCTAGCCCCTTGGTTCCTTTTGCGCAAGGGGGGAGGGGGGTCGTGCTCGCTCGTCCAGCACACCCTGTGTCACCCACGGGCGTGCAGGCAGACGGTGGCTTCATCCCTGGCGTCCAGGGTGCTTGCTCACAATCCCCAGCCGGGCTCTGTCTCTGGTCTGTGTGCGGCGCGGCCCCAAATTCAGGCCTGAAACCAGAGACCTGGACAGGACAGGGGAGGGGGGTGCCGGCAGACCCTGCGTGTCCCTGCCACACCCCGGCCACAGTACAGCTGGCGCTGGGGACTCGGGCTGATCCCCAGGCCCACATGGGCAAACGCTGAAGAAGACCCCAACGAAGACCCACTTGCGGGGGACTCTGTGCCCTGCCCCCAGCCCTGTCCTGGGTCTCACACATTCCTCTGTGGCCCCGGACGGTGCCTTGAACCCCAGATGGCTACGGGACCCGCTTTCTCCACGAGCTTTCCTGGCCCTGCTGCTCACTCCCCTCCCCCTCCCCCCTCCACCCAAGCCTTGCCCACAATTAACTCATTTTTTAAGATCGCTTCCAAACATAAGTCAATGCTGGACAGAGCTGTAGGAAAAGCTTCCTCAAGGCTGGCCCCAAAGAGCCATGTGGTGAGACCTGGCCTTTTTGCCAGTCCCCGCCCGTCCTCGGCTCCCACAGCTGGGCCTGGGGCTGGGCCCTCTGAGGGCGGGCCGGGGGGCCTGCGGTCAGACACCCCTTCTTTGCCTCTTGCTGCAGCCCACAGCCCCTGTTCTCAGGCCCCACCCCGACCCACAGGTACCCCTCTGCCTGAGAGGGCACCCATGAGGCATAGGGGCGTCTCAGGCAGCCATCACACTGAGGCCTGGAACTCTCAGCCAAGAAGTCTGGGGGAACCGGTGAGGTGGCCTCACCCAGGCCACTGCCAGGCCACCCCAAGCCAAGTGTGCCTGAGGAGCCTGGCCGCCCCTGGCCCACACACACTCCGCTGTGGGGGAGGGAGCATGGGAGGTGGCATTCAGGACGTACACCTGCTCACCATTTTACAGAGGAGGAAGTGGACGCCTGGAGGAAGGGAAGCTGCCCAGAGGTGGGCAGGGAGCCAGTGGAAGGAGCAGGGGCTCAACTGCGTCCTCCAGCCCCATCTGAGGCACGAGGTCCGTGCCCGGGTGGCCCTGGGGCCCCAGGGGCTGGGGTCTACACTTTGCTACCCTAGCTCTGCCCCCGTGTTGTTTCCCCTGGAATTGGAAGGCCTCGGCACCGGTGCCTGTGGTGGAAGCTCACAGGCTTGGCCGGCTCCAGAGGGGCCGGAGTCGCCGTTGTCCCAGTGGCCCTGGCACCTGCCCCCTCTCCCGAGGACCCTGGAGGTCCTGGGGCCTGCGGCTTGCTCTCGGGGCCCGGCGCCTCTCCTTTCCCAGACGCCGAGGAAGGACCTGGCAGCCTGGGGCGGGCAGCCTGCTCTGTGGTGGGCCTCACAGGTCCCCTGTGTGCGGAGACAGAAGCCCCATTCACGGGGGCCACTGGGCTGGCGCCAGTGGAGAGGGAACACAGGCCTCTCAGAAAAGGAGCGAGAGAGCTCGGGTCCAAGAAAAAAATCAACCTCTCTTTCTCCTCAGGTGGGAGCAGGGGACCTTGGGGGGAGTCGGGGGCCAGGCCTGCGGAGGCGTTTGTTGGGGGGAGCCTTCCTGGGGAAGGGCCGGGCTGGGTCCGGGAGGCTCCCAGCACTGTAGCTCAGGGATCCGGACTGTCACTTGCCGCCCCCCTGGTGTCCCATCCTGCCGCGGCCGCCGCTGCCACCCCTTCCCAGCCCTTCATCCCCTCTGCCGGGCCCGGGCGGCCTGTGCACGGTGGCCATGCAGAGCGCGCTGCTCCCTTTCCTGGCCCTCTGGGTGGGCTGCTGCCCTGGAGGGGCCCTGACCAGGCAGGGGCCGGGCCTGAGAGAGCCCGTGCTGCAGCCAGCCTCCACAGGGCTTCCCACCCTGCGGCCGCTGCTGCCCAGCCCGTCTGGGCCCCCTGACGGTGAGTAGGGGGCACCAGCAGGGAGGCTGGCAGGGTGGGACCCTGCCCCGCTAGCGGGACCCCCCGGGGCAGGGGCAGAGGGAGAGCGAGTGGGTCACCCTGAGGCTGCCCACGCGGTGCCACCCGTGGGTGTTCGGTTCAGGGCCAGGAGGGACCCATGAGCCTCAGGGAATCCTCCCTGGGGGGAGAGGGGGGAACTGCAGACCCTGGGAGGCCCTCGCGCTGGTTGCCCAGGGTGGGGGCGGGGGAGGGGAGACAGCCCCCTAGGAGGGGCCGCTGCAGCTGGCACCGGAAGTGAGGGCCCCGCCCAGGGATGGGGTGGGAGGGCCCGGTGGGGGGACCCAATTCCCCACCCCCTGTAGATGGCAGGCCCCTGGTCAGTGCTGCTTAAGGAGGGGCTCTATGCGGTGGAGGGGAGGCCCAGGGCGGGTAGCCGCCGCCCCTCCTTTGTAGCGGCTGAAAGCCCCTCAGCGTGGCCCCGGGGCTCGCCTGGCCCCTAACGACCTGCTCTCGCGGCAGCCACTGGGGCCGTCACCTCCACCAGCCTCCCCCGAGGCTGCCCACCCCTCCCTGCCCAGGAAGAACCCACAGGGAACCGGGGGGCACAGGAACAGGCCCAGCCCCTCCGCCTAGGGCTACTGAAGCTCTCCTGGGCCCACCCTCATGAGTCAAGGACCTGAAGCGTCCCCAGGAGTTCTGAGAGGCAGGCGGGGCGACCCATCCTGCCCTTGACATTGAGCTCTCTCTGCTCCCCTCTCCTGCTCGGGGTCCCCCACTCTGGGACCATGAAAAATCGGGGAGGAGATCAGGGAATCTCTGACACTTGGCGGCCTTGGGGGTCGGTGACAGAAGGCTGAGAGCCCCTGAGGAGAGAAGAGGACAGAAGTGCGGCCTGGGTGGGCAGAATGGCGGCCCGGACAGGCCTAGTGACGGGCAGCTGGACAGGCCATGGCTGCGGCCCACCTCCGAGGAGGGAGCCCATAGCGCCCCCAAACAGCCCCCAGCCCCGCGCTGGAAGGCCCCCGCCAGAGCCGGGCTGGCCCAGAGGAAGGCCAAGCCACCAGCAGCCTGGGGGCAGGAGCAGAGTCACAACCGCGGGGCCAGCGCTGTGCAGCCCCATCTCCAGGCCACAGCCGCAGCGGGGCCTGGGGCGGTGAGGCCCCGGGCTGCCGAGCTCAGGCCCTTGCAGGCAACCAGGACCCCCGAGCCCAAGAGGGGGCAGTGGCTGCCAAGGAGGGCCAGGGCAGGCAGGCAAGGGGGCCAGGAAGCCAGGAAAAGGGGCCCAAAGCCTAGGAGGCCCCCCAAAGGTGAGGACCAGCTGGGACAGGCAGCCCCCATATGGGCCCTGCAGGGGGTGAAGTGGCCGAGGCAAGCGCCAACCTCCGCCAATCATACTGACGTCCCCAGCCACGGAGACCCCACCGCGCTCTCAGTGCGCCCAAGCTGAGCGGCCCCGTGTGTGGGCAAGTGGGGAACCCTCCCAGGGCAGGTCCCCTCCCCCAGCCTCAGGGCCCCGATCTGGGCCTTTTGCCCTTGGTGCCAAGGGAAGGAGGCCCAGTGGCCTGTTGTTCCAGCTCAGCTGGCCAAGTCACCGGCAGGTCCAGGGAGCCCCGGGCAAGCCCCTGCCCCTCGGCGGGCCCCTGTTTCTCTGTGGCCAGGCTGGGGCCTCATCTCTCATCCTCCAGGGGCCTCCCAGCAACCCAGCCCTGGAGGCTGGCGTCCAAAGAAAGATCGCAACCGAGGCCAAGGTGGCAGCAGCACCTCGGAGACCACAGGTCGTGGGCGGAAAAGGCCTGGAAGCAGGCATAGGGCACGGCCATGGGCTTGCAGACCCGGGCGCTATGGAGCAGGCCATGCCCTCCCTGCCGGCCGCCGGCCTCCTGCCTCCTGGCCCAGGCGGCCATCGCCTGTGGCAACGTCAAGATGAAACACGTCCCTGCCCTGTCCGACCCTGGCCTGACGACG
>NW_006784311.1:152786-171980 GCF_000442215.2 Lipotes vexillifer
CCTGGGAGGCGGGTGTCCCCTCTTCCCTGCACCCACTCCCATGGCGGGGGGGAGAAGGCCATACACCTTGGTCCCTTGGCCACTGTGGCTGCCACGCCACCACGACT
This sequence comes from Lipotes vexillifer, assembly GCF_000442215.2. Lineage (NCBI taxonomy): Eukaryota > Metazoa > Chordata > Mammalia > Artiodactyla > Lipotidae > Lipotes > Lipotes vexillifer. Next base: position 152,894 of record NW_006784311.1, read on the forward strand.
GGGGTCGGCCCGCCTCCCCTCTGACCTGGGACAGTCAGAAGAGCCAGCTCCTTCAAGGAGTGTGTCACTGCTGCCTCCAGCCCGTGTGGAAAACGTAGAGAGGCAAAGGGGAGGGGGACAGAGGGGCCCAGAAAATGGCTGCCCCGTGTGCGCGCAGAGAATGAAATTGCCGAGATCCCGGCCCACGCGTTCCTGGGAGCGCCCAACCTGGAGTGGCTGGACTTGAACAAGAACAAGCTGGATGCCCTTGGCCTGCACCCCGATGCCTTCAAGGTGCACGGCAGCCCCTCATCCTGCTGTCCCGGGGGGTGGTGCGGGAAGAGGCCCCGGGCATCCTCTGCCCGCACCCCCGCCCTACCTGGAGTGGGAGCTGTGCAGAAACCCAGTGCCGCGGGCTTTGATGACACGGCCCATAGCTACGAGCGTGGGGAGCAACACAGATCCTTGGGCCCCACAAGGAAGCAGCACTCCTGGGAGAAACTTAGGGGAGTCCCAGAAACCCCCAGACAGGCCTGGTCCAAGAGGGAACCAGGAAGCCACAATACAACCAAATAGGGGGCTCCCTGGGCAGGATGAGCCCAAAGCCATGCCCGGAAGGCCTAGCGCCAGCCAGCAACACCCCAGTCTCCAGCGCCCCCAACCCCCTAGAGTCTGACGTGGCTGAAGCGGCTGAACCTGGATGGGAACTCACCCTCCATGGTGCCGGCCTTGCCTGCCTCCCTGCAGGAGCTCAAACTCAACGACAACCTTCTGCAGGGCCTGCAGCGCAGCAGCTTCCGGGGTGCGGGCAGGCCCCAGGGGACAGGGGCCAAAGGGGCTGGGCCTGAGCAGCCACGGAGGCCGAGGGCAGGGGCTGTCCAAGGCAGCCTGGCTGGAGGGCAGACGTGGGAGCGCCAGCCCAGGAAGGCGGCCCCGGCTCCGAGGGCTGGAGGGTCTCTGGAGCTACGGTGGGCAGCTCCCAGCAGGCCTTCTGAGCTCGGCGGTCAGCTCACCTGCCCCTCTACCCACCGTCCACAGGGCTCGGCCAGCTGCTCACACTGGAGGTGGAAGGGAACCAGCTGCACGATGGGAACATCTCCCCCCTGGCCTTCCAACCCCTACGCAGCCTGCTCTACCTGAAGCTGGACCGGAACCAGCTGCGGACCATCCCGCCCGGCCTGCCAGCCTCCCTGCAGGTGAGCTGGGAGCCCCGAGGCCACAAGAGGCAAAGCTGTGGCCGAAAGACTGGAGCGTCTGCCCACGCCAGCCGGGCCGGCGGGTAGAGCTGCCCATGGAGGGGAATTTTGACGATAAACCCACAAGGCCTGAGCACCAAAGGGCCTTTCCTCCGCCTGACCTAACCTTCCTGGAGCCCAAAATTGAGCCTCGAGGACTGTCCTGGACCCGCTGGGTGTTCCCTGCACACAGGCTCATGGCCTCTCTGGGCCGCATGATCCCCCGTGCTGGGCGGTACTCTCTGAGCCTGTGTCCTGTGGGGTTCTGAAGAGTCATGACAGGGCTTGCGGGTGTCGCTGAGATCCTTTGCACAGCTGGCCATGGCCCTGAGAGGGGCAGAGACGGAGGGACCCAGTGGAAGGGGGCAGGGGACCCGGCCAGGCTGCCAGCGAGTGGTGGGTGGGCCGCTCACCCCTAGCCCTGGCCCCAGGAGCTGCACTTGGGCACCAACGTCATCGAGGAGGTGACAGAGGGCACAAGGAACCGCAGCCGCAGCCTCAGCGTGCTGGTTCTCAGCAACAACCGGCTCCAGGAGGACCGGCTGGCGCCCCACACTTGGGTCGATCTCCCGTGAGTGCGCTGCCATCTACTCTGGCACCGCCCGAGCTCCGCCCCCACGGGCCTGAGCTGTGGAGTCCAGAGAGAGAGGATGCTCCCCAAGGAGGCAGAGAGTCAGGAGGGAAGGCCGAGAGGGCTGAGGGAGGGCGCTGTTGCTCAGGCCTGGTCTCTGGTGGGTCACCTGGGTCACCTGCCTCCCTGCCCAGGGCTCAGGGTGGCCTGGGCCCTCAGCCACACCTGCTCCTCCAAGATTTCCCTCTGTCCCTCCCGCCCGACAGAATCCCCAAGGCCACAGAAACCCCCTCCCCTGCCCACGCCCGGAGGTGCCGTGGGCCCAGATGGAGGGGCAGCCTGGGTGGTGGGAAGCCACATGGGCAGGAAGGGGCATGGAAGAGATGGCAGCCATGGGAAGAAGGCATGTGGGTTTCCCAGGGCAGCCATAACAAAGTACCACAAAGTGGGTGGCTTCAAGCAACAGAGATTTATGGTCTCACAGTTCTGGAGGTCAGAGGTCCAAATTCAAGGTGCGGCAGGGCTGTGCTCCCTCTGCAGGCTCTAGGGGAGGGTCCTTCCTGCCTCTTCCAGCTTCTGGGGGTTCCAGGTGCCTCTTGGCTTGTGGCCACATCCCTCCAGTCTCTGCATTTGTCTTCACGTGGCTTCTCCTCTGTGTCTGTGTCTCTTCTCTTCCATCTCTTATAAGGACACCTACCGTTGCATTGCCCACCCTAAACCAGGATGATTTCATCTCAAGATCCTTCACTTACATCTACAAACACCTTTTTGCCAAATAAGGCCACATTCACAGGTTCTGGGTAGACATATCTTTGGGGGGCCACTATTCACCCCACTGCAGGAAGAAGGGTCCAGGATGAGTGCCCATGATCTCATTTGGACGGCTGAGTCGGGCCGCTGGCAGGAGCGGCCCAGGAGGAGACAGGGCCCTTACAGGCACTGCCTAAGGAGTCAGGATGTGACCCCGGGAGCAGCTGAAGGGCTGGGCAAGTACAATCCATGGGATCTGAAGACCACCGAGGCAAGGCAGGGGTGGGGGGCTGGGGGGAGGCAGGGGTTGACAGTCCAACCTGCCATTCCAGGGACTGGAGCCTCCCACCCTGCATCCTCGTGCTCCAGGAAAAAGTTACCAGGACGTTTGGGTTTAATTATTCCTCTTTCCTCTCCCCCTCTTGCCAAGGGGGCAAAGGAAAGCAGACAGCAGCCTAGGGAGGGGCCGCCCAGCCGTGTTCCACTCCCGCCGCGGGGCCTGGGCAGGGGGCTGGCGGCCAGTCAAGCCCGGGCTGGCGCCACCCAGCTTTTCTCCAGCTGGTAGACGGGGAGCAGGCTGGTGGCTCGGCAGGCTTGGGAGGCACCGGAGCCCCCGCCCCCATGGACTGAGGACAGCTCCCATCCCAAGGCCAAAGGGCTGACCCCACCCACAGGGGCTGGGGGATATCACTGAGAGAAGTCACTTTCCTTGCTCGGACCCGTTCTAGAAGCATCACCACCCTCTGCTCCTGATTTCCCACCATGGAGTGACCTGGGCTCACTGCCTGCCTCCCCGATCCCTCAGGGTTCCCTGGCCCTGACCCCTCGGAGCCTTATTTTTCTGCGGTGAGCTAGGTAGGACCCCTGAGACCCCTTTTCCCAGCCTCAGCGGACAGAGGAGAGCACAGCAGCCAGACGGGGCCTGGCCCTCGCCAGCTGTTGGGAGCCTTGGTGGCAGCTGCCATCTGGGCGCAAATCCTCACTCTCCCCTTGGGCTGTGGTCTCTGCCGGGTGCCACTAGCTACCCCACCCCCCGACCCCTGGGCCCGCAGGAAGCTGGAGGCCTTGGACTTGTCGTACAACCGGCTGGTGCACGTGCCCTCCTTCTTTCCCCGGGGCCTCCGCCGCCTGACGCTGCACCACAACCGCATCGAGCGCATCCCCGGCTACGTGTTCGTGCACATGAAGCCGGGCCCGGAGGTCCTGCATCTTTCCCACAATAGCCTGCGTGAGGATGGCATCCACGGCGTGTCCTTCCTGGGCCTGCAAGCCTCCCTGGCCGAGCTGCTCCTGGACCACAACCAGCTGCAGGCCGTCCCACAGGGCCTCCTGGGCCTCAGGGCACTGCAGGTGCTGTGCCTGAGCCACAACAAGATCAGGTAGGGCCGATGGCCTGTGGCCATCCTGCTGTCCCCCCACCCCACCCGCGTCCCTACCGCCAGCCCAGGAGGAAGCTCGGCTGAGGCCCGGAGGCCCAGCCTGGTAGGTTGGCCAGGTGCTCTGGCCTGTGGGCTCATCAACCAAGGGCCTCAGAGGCTGAGGGCGGGACTGTGGGGGGCATCCTTCACCGCCCCCACCTCCCCATCTTGGTCGCCGTGACTGGAGGCTGTAGCGGCTGGCAGGCCCGGGCAGCCAAGGTGGACAGCTGCAGACAGCAGAATCTGGGCAGGGGGTGGGCGGGCGGAGGTTGGGAGGGCTCTGGCCCAGAGCAACAAGGGCCGAGCCCCGAGTGGGCAGGTGGCAGGTGGTGGCAGCGACCCGCCTGACACTCCACCCTGGGTCTGGTGTCTGTGCCTTGGTCTCACCACCCCCTCGCTGTTGGGCTCCTCTTTCTCTCCTCTCACCTGAGGCCTGACTCTCCTTTCTGGGGTCTCTCCTCCTCTGCCCCGCCCTGCTACCCCCACTCCACAGGCACGTGCCCCTGAATCCCATCTGTGACACACGCGTGGCCCAGGACTCCAACCTCATCTCCACACACCTGGAGAAGAACCTTATAGACCGGCGTCGCATCCCACCCACCACGTTCTCCTGCATCCGGGCCTACCACAGCGCGGTCCTCCAGCCCCAGCAGGGGGAGGGGGAGTCCGCCTAGCCCCACCAGCCTTCCCCGCCCCCTGCTCTTTTGGGACCAGGTGGGTGGCGGGGCATCTTTGCACCACTGGGAGAAAGATCTAGAAGACCCTGCTGCTTCAGATGCGCCCATGTCCCATTGACTGCTGAGGCCCCTTAACTTAGTAAATGACCCAGCCTGGCATGGCGCTGGTTTGGACTTGCACATAATACATGCATCTCATTCAAGCCCGCTTGCCTCCACCAGCCTCCCTCCCTCCTGGATCTAAGCCGCCTGTGCACGCTGGCACTCCACTGTGCATGGAGCCCCCAGAGCCCACATCCTGGACACTGCTTTGTCAGCAGGGGCTTAAGAGGGCCTGGTTCCAGAAGTTTCTCCGAGAGCCTCCCCACCCCCACCCGCCCTGGCCAGGGTCCTGAAGTGCCAGCATCACTACCCTCTTGTCCAGGACGCATCCCTGTCCCAGGAGTGGACGCAGACAGGGTGTCACCACCCCCTGGCTGGAGTTGCTGACTGTCTGCTGAGCCCTAAAGACAGGACCCATCAACTCTGCTGGGTGGGGACGCAGGAGCTGCGGAGGCCCCTGAGGTCCCTGGAACAGTTGCCCTGCCTGTGTGAGGGGCCCCCAGGAACGGGGCGTGGTCAGTGTGTCAGCCTCGCAGCCGAGTGACAGGCATGGAGGATGCGGCCGAGTGGGACGGGCCTTCAGTGCCTCTGGATGTGGGCGCAGTGAAGGAAGCAGAGCCCCAAGTGCCCACTGCCGAGACCTTGCCCCGCCAGCGCCTTGGGCTGGGGTCTGGGCCTGGGAACCGTGAGTCTCGCTTCGGTCCCATTCTCTAGCCAGTCCCCCCCACCCCCCTTCCGTGAGTTCTCAGCAGAGAAAAGGCCAGACTCTGGAAGGGGGCGGGGAGAGGCCTGGGAAGCTGGTGGAGTGTTTGCTTTGGACTCATCCCTGCATTCCTTCTCCCCCGGGGCCTGGGCCCACAGATATGGCACTTCCTGTTTGGACTGGGTCAGAGGTCAGCAGCCCTTGAGGCGCTGGCCCTGAAGGAGAGGGCCCCGCTGCTTTCCCAGCTCTCACGACCCCTCCTCCCCAGCATGGCTGCCTGGCCCCCGGCCCCCCCTGCTCCAGGGCAGTCAGCCCCCAGCCCCCTCCCTGCACTCAGAGGTCAGGCCCCCACTGGGAGGCACAGGAAGTTCAGGCTGGGCGACCCCAGCCCCTGCTGCTCGCACTTCCCTACTGAGCAGGCCCTCTGGGTTAACTCCACTGCAGATGGGGAGCTCTCAGCCCTTGGAGCTGCTGGCAGGTGGGCAGACAGCTCCTCAAGAGGGCCAGGAGGTCAGGGCCGGGGGTGCCAGCAGCTGGAGGCCAGGGCCTCCAGTCCTAGCGGGGAGGTGGCGGTGGCAGCATGGCGTGCCCCGGGTGGGGGGCTGGTCAGCAGTGCAGCCAGTGACATCCCCGGACAGACCCCCAGCCAGGGGAGAAAGTGCGGCGCAGCTGAGACTGGTCGTGGTGGTGGGACAAAGCCCACCCTGTCCCCTCTGCCCACTGGTACCTGCATGGCGGTGGTGGCGTGCTCCTCAGGGCTGGCGCTGGCCCCATCGGAGGGTCCAGCGGTGGGCGCGGCCCAGTCAGTAACCCAGAAGCACTGGGCATCGCAGGCTTCCTTGTGGTGATAGTCGTGATGGTGGTGACAACAGGGTAGGGGTGACTAGGTTCAGGTGGCAAAAAGCGAGGCACTCATCCGTCCCTGGACCGAGACGGAGGTCCTCAGACCGTGAGGGTAGGAGTGAGGGTAAGAACACTGGGGACGGTGGGAGCCAGGAGCTAACGAGGGCCCCTCCCTGCCACAATCCCGGAGTCCTGTCCATTGACCACCCAGTTCTTCCCCAGCCCGCCTACCCCTCGCCCCCAGCGCTCCTGCCCAAGGGCCCGCCGCCCACTCCTTCGAGAGGCTCCCTGCACAGCCGGTTCGAAGTCTTCCTCCCGCCTCATACCCCACGTCATGGCCTGCAGAAGAAACAAGCCCAGGGAGGAGCGGAAGAGAGCGAGGGAGGCAAAGGACGTGTCAGGCACTGTGCACTCCGGGCCCGGGCCTCCCCCCGGCCCCCTCTCTGTGAGCAGTGCCACCGTGACGTGCCTGGCTGAAACTGCTCCCCCTCGTGGCCCCCACCGGAGCCTCCTGGCCCTGCTGCTGGGGGCTAACCTCCCCCAGGGGAAGACCACGGGGCCCCGTGCTTCATGGCGTCCCTGCGTCTTGCTGGCTTCGCAGGAGGCCCACAGATGCCTCCCTGTGGCACAGCCCCCGGTCCAGCTTCCCTCGTCTGGCCACACCCAGAGCGTGCCTCTCTAAAGATAGCTAGACACAGGCCGGGCCTCCACGGAGCCCCCTTCGAGCCCTGAAATTACAGCCCTGGCGGCCCGGGACATAGAGCCGCTGTGTGATTATGTCCTCAGGGGAAGGTCAAAAAAAGCTCTGGCATAGAGAGTGCCAGCTTTCACCGGCCACGCCTCGGCCATCAGCGCTGGTAAACTTCCAGAGAGCGGAGGCTCGCCTGCTCCGCAGCCGTTCGGCTCCCGTTAGCATTATCCTTATCCAGAATGGCCCCCTGCATCCAGAGGGTCCCCTGAGAACATGTTACACCTGCTGCCCCTTGGGGCTCCAAGATGTCATGACTCTGGCCTCAAGGAAGCAGTTAGGTGCGAGGGGCGGCCCCCTAGTGACTGTGGGCCTAGCCCCTGCCCTGCCCCTGCCCAGCCCCTGAGGGTACAGAGATGGGGGGTGGATGAAACCAGCAGGCCGTGAATTCGGGGGTTCCAGGTTGGGTTCAGGGGCTGCAGCGCCTAGGAGCCTCGAGGGCCCTCTCCAGGATCTCAGCTGAGTTCTAGGCAGGGTGGCATATGCTCAAGAAGTGACCTTGATGTATGTGTGTGATGTGTCCCTGCCTGGAAATTGGTCCTGGAGGTGGAAGGGGGGGCTCCTGTGGGCAACGCCTTGCTCTGGGCTGGCCGTGCAAGAGCCCTGTGGCAGCACTCCAGGGAGGGGTCGGAAGGCAGCCCCAGGGCGCCACTGCCTCCCAGAATTCCCCCCTGCGCCCCATCCGGTGTGCTCCAGGAGAGCGAAGGGCGCCAGCGGAAGTTGAGGCTGATTGACTCAGTGCCCGGGGAAGGGACAGACGACGCAGAGGGGAGACCTGAGAAAGGAGTGGGGAGCCCAAGACAGACAGGGGGAGTGATGAGCAGAGGCAGAGGGGAGCGAGCAGGGCACCAGCCAGACATAGCAGGGCAGGGAGGCCAGGAAGGCCCTGGAAGGGGGCTGGCAGAGGGCCCCTGAAGGTCAGGGTCAGGCAGCTCTTTCTAGGCCCCAGAAACTCATGGGCCGAGCAGCTGGGTGGGCTGGAGCCCAGGTTGGGGGGGATCTCTGTCACCTCTATAGGGGCTCCCTCTGAGCCCCTGGGAGCCCTGCCCACTGGGCCACCTCCCAGGCTCCCAGGCTCTGCCCTTCAGGGACCCGCATCAAAGGCAGGGTTTCATGCCCACAGGGGATCAGAGGCTTGAGGCCTGCCCTCTAGGTGCCCTGCTTCTGTCCTGGGCCTCCCCTCCTCGCTTTGAAGCCGGGGCACCAACAGCTGCAAGCCAGGGGGACGGGCTGCAGCTGACTCCGGGTCCTTCCCCACACACAGGCCTACAGGATGGCAACAGGCTTAGATGGCCCTGCCTGGGGTGGACTCACAGCTGCTCGCCAGCCCTGCCGCCCCTCCTCTCAGCCCCCTTCCGCCCTGCACGTTTCTCTCCCCACCACCGCTGGCTTCTGCCTGCCCCGCACCCCTGCCCCACTACCTTTCAGCGCCTGCCCTGGGCTCTGGGGCTCTGGGCTAGGCACCGGGGTGTTGGCAGGGGCCGCAATGGCCCAACAAGGCCTAGGTGAGGGCTGGCTGCTCTGCGCCGGGACACAGCAGTGTGGCCTGAGGACCCGGGCAGGGGCAGGGGTGGGGCCCCGGGGCAGGACGCTTTCCTGGGAAGCCCGAGCCGGCCACCAGGCTGCTTCTCAGGTCAAGAGAGCCGCGTCTTCACTCCTTCTGGCAGAGGGGTCTTCTGCCAAGGGGCCTGCTGGGGTTTCTGGGCTGAGGGGCGGGCTGGTGCCAGCAGGATCACCCAGCCCTCCGAAGTACCTGGGGGGAAGAGAGTCCAGGCTGGGGCTTTGGGGGCCTGTCCAGCGGTGTCCCAGAGGCACAGGGCATGCTGGGAGAGGGCGCTGCCCCCCGTCCGGCCCCCTGGCCCCACCTCTAATCTCTCGGCCAGCCCTGTCTGCCACTGGTTCTTGTGGAGCTAAGACAGCTGTGCATCGGCCTCCTCCAGGGGCCCGGGGGCCTCAGGAAATGCCTGCTCTTCCTTCCTGCCTTGACCCCCATGCCTGCCCTCCCCTGCCTCCTGCTGCCTCCTCGCAGCCCTGAAAGGCCAGAGGGCAGGAGGCTGCGGCTCTGCTGGCCAGCAGGGACGTGCTGTTCTCAGCGCCGCTCAAGCTGGGGTCCAGGTTGTTCCTGCACTGCAGCCACAGAGAGAGCTGAGGCCTGGGGAGAGGGAGGGGGAGGGGGAGGCCCAGGACTGAGGTGCCGGCCGGCTGGTCTGGGAGTGGCCCCCAAATTAGAGGGCCAGGCCCAGTGACTCAGTGGGCCTTGGGCCGGGTGTGCAGTTATGGCTTATTGCAGACTGCAAACCACAGACACAAGAGCCTTCCAGGCGCAAGAACCGTATTTACGGACATATTGCCCCAGACGTACCCCGCAACTGCGGGAAAGAGCTCCAAGGCGCAGGGTGTCGCCTCACCACCGCCCGCAAGTTGCTCCCTCCAGGAACGTGCCCGGCCCACCACTCGGCCTTCCCACCTCACTGCGTCCCTGCTCCCCACGCCCTCCACACCTGGCCCTGGGCTCTGCCTTCCACCAACACCATCCCTCTCCCCTACTTGCCTGCTCTAAGCCACCTCCTCCAGGAAGCCTTCCTGAGCCTCTGGTGCTGTGTGTGGCCCTGGCGTGCCCCAGTCCCCTCCTCACAGAGGGGACCTTACTCAGTAAGCGACTTGGCTCCCTGGGCAATGGGCATGCCTTGTGCCCATTTCTTTTCATTTGAAAATTTTTTAAACAGCTTTATGGAGATAAAATTTACATACCATACAATTCACCTATTTAATGTGTACAGTTCAATGGTTTTTATTTAGTATATTCACAGAGGGTGCAACATCGTCATAGTGGATTTTAACACATTTTCATCACGTCCAAAAGAAAACTCATACCTTTAGCTGTCACCACTCTATCCACCACCATCCCCCCTGGCCCTAAGAAACCACGAATCTACTTTTTGTCCCTGTAGATTTGCCTGTTCTAGACGTTTCATGCAGAGTCATGCAATACGTGGTCGTCTTCAACTAACTTCTTTCGTGGAGCACAGTGTTTTATACGTGGGTTGGACTCTCTTTCTCCTCCTCCCCAGCTGCGTCGGGGGATGCTGAAGCTCAGTGGGGCGACCCAGAGATGTTTGAATATGTCGCCAATAAACTAAAAAACAAACAAACAAACAAGCAAAACCGACTCCCCGTGTCTGGAAGGGCACGTGTTCTCTCCAATCTCCTGCTCGCAACCATTTGTAACTGCCTCACCCAGGAAAACAAGAAGGAGTCGGAGCCCCCGACCTGGCCCTGCTTTTCTTACTTCTCCCTTTTCCGTGGCCCAGCCTGGAAGCTTCTTGCAGGCAGGCAGCTTGGTCAGGCCACCATTGTGTCCCAGGTCTGACCAGGGGTCCCTGAACTGATGCTGGTGAACAGAAAAGGGGTCTGGGCCCAGCCACTCCCCCTGGCAGAACTTTCTAGACCCTTACCTGCCTGATGGCCTGAAGCTGAGCACCAAAATACTAAACAACAGCTGGCCGGGTGCACGGGACCCTCAGACCTCACCCCTGTTCTCCTTTCATTGCCCCGCCTCTCCCTGGCCTGCCCTCGGCCTCTGCCCTGTTGAGCCCCTTCTCTTTCTATGCATCTTTCTTTTCCTCTCAGTGGAGTTCTGTCCTGTCTCGTGTTGCCTGCCTTCGTTTCTTCCCTATTCTCCTTTGCAGATCTCAGTGTCGCTCCCTGCCTCAGTTTCTCGCCCCACCTAAACCCTCACGTTTGTCTCTTGCAGGAGTCTCCCCATGACTGAGGCTGGGTACACGGGCCGGGGGAGGAATGGGACCCCACCCAACAGGAAGGAGGTGTCGTGCTATGGCCCTGGGCTCATCTGGGCCCCCAGGAAGTGGCTGAGCCTCCAGTGATGGCGTGGATGTCATGGCTGATGACAGCCTCTTCCTGGGATGCTTGGTGGGCTGACCCAGTTACCCCTGTAAGTGGCCAGCACAGGGCTCAGCCCCGAGGAAGTGGCCACCCTCAGAGCAGTTATTGCACCCTAGGGGACCTGCTCAGATGGAGCAAGGATGACTCGCTGGCTCCTCCTCTCTGAATCAGTTTCTCTGAGCCTCAGCTTGGGGCAGGCAAGCTGGGGAGGACCCCCAGTATCTGTGCTGCATCCTGCCAACCCCCAGCTGAGTCCCATCCTGAGATCACACAGACAGGACCGCTTCCTCTTTTTTAGGGAAAAGAGGCTGCAGTGGGCTGGGAGGTGGGGCACCCGGAGTGCCCCGGAGCCTAGATCAAGCCCTTCCAGAAATCCACAACAGCTGCCACCCTGATCCCTTTCCAGGCTGAGGCTGCCACAAGTTCTGGGAAGGCTCAGGACCAAATTCCGGGGCCCCGTCACTGGACTAGCAATCAGAGGCCACCTGCCCCTGGTCTCCCCTCCATTTCTGCCCTCTCCCTCTCCCCCGCCCGCCCTAACACCCGCAAGCCAGCTCCCGCCCCTCTCTGGGCCTCAGTGGCCCCATCTGGATAGTGGAAAGTTTGAATCTCTGAGGCTGCGCCTGCCCAGAGCCGCCAAGGGTCTGAGTTAGACTGTGTGTCCCTTCACTGTGTGCCCCAGGGTGCAGAGGGGGGGCAGGCAGAGTGGGGGGAGTCCTGGGGGGCGCAAGGGGGAGGGGTGCAGCTAGCCCAGCCGCCTACAAGAAAATTACTCCCTCTGAAGCTGCCAGGGGGGCCGGGAAGCCTGCCCCCTCCCTCCCTCTCTCCCTCCCCCCCCCCCCCCGCCTTTTTTTTTTCTGGCCAACCCTGGCTCCTGCAAGTTATGTGCAGGTTGTTCCTGCAATACATGCACAGCTGCTTGCCATAGGGCTAGGGGGGGGGCAGGGTATGATGGGAGACAGATAAATGCCACCTTCTTTCCTCTCTTCCCTTCTACCTTCTCTCTCTCTCTCTCTCTCTCTCTCTCCCCCTCTCCCTCCCTCTCTCCCCCCCTTTCCACGCCACCAGCCCCCTCCCTCCTTTCCTCCCTCCCCGCCCCCTCCCCGCCGTCCCCTCCCGTCGTCGGCCCGCCCGCCCAGCCTTTAGCCTCCCTCCCGCCGCTGCCACCGCCTCTGTCTCCCTCTCTCCACGAACTGCCCAGGAGTGAGCAGCTGCTCTCCGACGACCCGACGGACCGACAGACGCACGGACTGCCTGACCCTCAAGACTGCCAACCAGCCAGCCTGTGCCCGCCGCTTCCCCTCCTCAGGTAGGATCCCCCCCCTCCACAAGCCCCGTAGTGTCCCCGCTGCTCCTAAGCTGGCCCTGAGCTGCTCTCACTGCCTCACCCCTAGGTCCACTGCCCCCTCACCGCCCTCTCCCGCCTCTAGGCTGCCTGTGGATTCCCACTGCACGGCTGCAGGCTCCTGGTCCGCGCCCCTTCGTCGCCACCCTGCGGCCCCCTGGGTCCTTGTCCCATTTCTGCGTCTTCTCCCCGCTGTCCTCCAGGCACCTTCTACATCCCCTTCCTTCACCCCTCTGACCTTGCTCAGCTCTGCTCCACATCTGCCCTCTCTGCCTCCCGCCTCGGGGTTCTTCCCCTTGGCCGCTACCCCAGAGCGTCATCCAGGCATGGCTGGGCGGCTGGCACCCTCGCTCTGCCAACGGCCCCCTTAGTTCACTGCAAGTCCCGGGTGCACTTTGCACTCGGCCCTGGTTAGGAGGACCTCTGGGCGCCCGCCCAAGCTCGTCACTGGGGAGCGGTCCCCACGGCCTGGGGCTAGTCCACGGCGTGGGCTCAGAGACTTGGTTTCCCAGGCACAGCCCAGGCACCCTGCCCAGATATTCCTTGCTTACCCACAGGCTAATGCCATGCCCCCACCTCCTCCTGGGCGAGGTGTGGGTCCACAGAGTCCTGGCTGGGGGGTCCCCGGGCGGGGCTGCCTGGACAGCTCAGTCCTCTCTGCCCCAGAGCCCCCTTGGATTGAGGTTCCAAAGCGGGGTGCAGAAGGAAACTCAGGCAACTGTGCTGTGTTAGCCAGGCAGGCTTGGCCTGGGGCCCTGGAGGGCTTCTGGGGACCACGGGTAGATGTGAGGACACCATCATCCCAGGATGGGCACCTTTAGGAAGGGGTGAGGTTCAAGAGCTCCCAGGCTAGATGCTCTGTCCCCCAAAGGCCGCCCCCCCACTGGTGCCTGGGGGCATCTCAGGAATGGAGAGAGAACTCCAGTTCTGAAACAAAGTGTAGCGACAAGGTTGCCCTCCAGAGCCGTTTGGGAGGGGAGGCGTGGCCCCTGCTGGTCCCACTCCCACCCCATCCATTGTACAGAGCGGGCAACTGAGGCCCAGAGAGGGGCAGGAGCCTGCCCACAGTGGCACAGCCAGTCAGGGGCAGAACTTGGGCCAGGACTCAGAGTTCCTGACTGACAAACCCCGGCTATTGACCCCATAGCATCCAGGGAGCCCACAAAGTCACTTGCATGTTGACGATGATAGCTTATGGTCAAGTGCAGTGCATGGGGATTGGAGTGAGAGGGGGCAGGCCCACTGGCCCCATCCCGCAAGCTCTCAAGATGGCTGGCATGCTGAGGGAACTGCCGAGGGACCCAGGAGAGGAACAAGGGAGATCGGAGCCCTCTGGGTGTGCCACTGAGTATCCTGGAAGGCTGGGGGATGGGAACAGCACCTCGCTGCTGCACGGGTGGGGCGGGGCTGGGGCCTGGGCACTCGGTGGTGAGAGCTTCCCGAGTTGCTCCGCTGAGTGCAGCAGAAGGCCCGGGGTCCTCCAGGGCAGGGTGCTGGGTGGGGCGGGCAAGGCAGACCTCGCTCAGGCCAGGGAGATTGTTCTCACGCAGCTGAAGTCTTCGTAAGGGCCACTCAGGTTGCCGATTCGGTGGCCAGTCCTGCCCTCTGGGGGCTCATGCTTCTGTGCGCTAACCCCTCCCTGGCCAGCCAGCTCTCCACGAGGTAGGGACTGACTGAGACTGAGACCAGCCGGGGATGCTCAGGCCCCCCTCGGTGCCAGCAAGGAAGGTGCCCAGGAATGCGCAGCCAGGGCTGCGGGATGGTGAGTAGGGAGAGTGCATGGCCACCACCGCCACCCACACCCAGGGAAGGCTGGCGGTTCGGCAGAGGCGCCTTTCTGTGCGCCTTCCGGTGTCCGGCTGCCATGGGCCAGCGTGGGCGAGCCTCTGAGGGCGGTCCTCTGTGCGTGCATCGGAAGGAAGCCATAGCACCGTCTCCGAGCCGCCAAGACCGGGCGGCGGGAAGAAGAGGCTGGGAGCAGGGAGGGCCCCCACGGCGAGGCAGTGGCCAGCCCACCTTCACGTCCCAGGGCCTGGCTCACAGAGGGCATTAACCGTCCGACCGCTTTTATGCCCTGCCCTGGAGCAGGGACCAGGGACCCCACTATGTCGATGGGGAGTCTGCGGCCCAGCCCCTTCACCAATGGGTCTGGTGGCAGTTCTGTACCAGCTCATTTTAGGAGCCCAGAAATGTGGGGTGCTGGCCCTCTGACCGTCATGCAGGGTGACATGCAAGCATTGGCCCCAATTCCTCCCCAATCCCATCAGTGGCCCTGGCCCATCAGAAGAGCGTGAATGGGAAAGGACCGGAAGAGAGGGTGTGTTCTCGTAAGACAAGAAAGCATTTCCTTTCTTTAGCAACATTCCTTAGTCATTCAGGACCACAGAACCTCCCTTCCAGCGCGCCAGCGGCGTTGAGTCCCAGAGGAGGGATCTGTCATGAGCCTCTTCCCAGGCCCACCCACCACCAGCCCTCCTCCACTCCCTGGAGAAGCCCCAAGGAGACAGGCCTGTCCCAGCCATCACTTGTCCTTGGCCACCTGGGGATGCAGCCTGAGGCCGTGGCCGGCCCCCAGGGCCACCCTTGGAGCACGTGAGCTGTGGGCGGGCAGCAGCCCAGCTCCCAGACTCCCTGTAGGGCCCGGCGCTGTCTGGCTCGCCTCGGGCACGGCCCCAGTCCCAGCTCCAGGGCCTCCAAAGCCCTACCTGCTAGGCCACTGGGCTGTTTGTCCTTTCAGTGGCATGTCTGGGGCCCCTCTCCTTCCCTGCCAGCACCCTGGATTGTTAGAAAGTTCTTCCCCAGGGCTGGGGAGCTTGGTCCCTGCCCTGGGCTGCCCACCCTTCCCCGTGCCTGTCGGCCCTGCTGGTGGCAGGGGACACACCAGCCCAAGGGCTTAGCTCAGATCCTGGGGCTGGAGGGCGATGGTGACTGTCCTGGGGCACCCTGCCGTGAGCCTGGGGTGGGGGTGAGCGCGGGCCCCCTCTGGAGGCGGGCACCCCCAGGCCCTGCCAGCTCTGCCCCCTCCTGTCCTGTCGGCTGGCGCGCGGGGCACTCGGTTCTTCTCCCACCCCGTCTGTGCCCCCTGCGCACGTGCTGGGCCACGCCTGGCCGCCCACAAAACCTTTCCTAGGCTAACCGGTAGCCCTAGAGCCAGGCCCTTCTCCAGGCTTCCAAAACCAGCTTCCCAGTGCTCCCTGGGGCTGTGGTTCATCTCCCCACCTTCCAGATGGAAGATTCTGGGGTGAAAGCCCTCCCCTCACCTGGAGTCCCCAGCCGCAGGGTCCCCCAGGGCTTCCTTCACGCCCTCTGGGACTCTGTTTGGCTTGTCCCCCACCCTCTCTACTCTGGGGTGGGGCAGCTCCTGGGTGCCTATGGGAGCTGCGCACTTGCCCACACGCCACGAGCCTCAGCTCCTCCAGAGGCTGCTCGGCCCCCATAGGAGTCCTCAGAGCAGCCCAGCTCGCACTCATTGGCAGGCTGGCATCGCTGACGTTCCCAAGCCCAGTGGAGGTGCCAGGGACTCAGACGACTCACGCCTGCCCCTCCCCATGGTGACACATCGTTCAGGTTTAGGGGACTGGGGCTCTACCCGGCCTCCTCACAGCCAGCTCTCGTGACCCACGGCGTCTGAAGGCCAAACTCGGCAGAAACCCCAGCCTGGAGCAGAGCTGCAGGACAAGGGGCAGCGGGCTGGGGGAGGTCCCAGGCTCCATGCGACTCTGAAGCGGCCCCTGCTTCTCCCCCACCAGCTGCCTCTGGGTGGCTCAGATGGCCAGGAGGGACACAGCAGTCAGAGGCCCGAGTGGCCATGGGATCGGCGATTTGGGGAACAAAACTAGGACCTGAAGGAGAGGGGCAGAGGGCAGACAGGGTCTGGCTCTGGCAGCCCTGTCCCTGGAGACAGATGACAGGTCCGGCGACCTCCTAGGCTAGCTAGAGAGGGCTACGTCCACCCCAGCCAGAGTCCCTGGCTCAGTGAGGGAGCAAAAGGCAGACAGGACCTCAGGCTCTGGGAACCAGGCTGAGAGCATCTCCCTGTGGGGTCTGGCACCTGCTGGGACCTAAAATGCTTGGGGGAACCTCCCGGGCCAGGCTGGGATGATGGCTTTTCCGGGCCACTTCTGTGCAGCTGGAGGCGGAGGCAGAGGGGCTGGGGCTGGCCTGATGGGTGCGCTGGGGCCGAGGAGGGGCATCTGGCCCCGCGGGCTGAGGGGAGCTATGGATGGTGGCAGTCAGAGAGAGACGCCATGTTTCTAGAGGATTCGTGATGCAAGCCAGGGGGTGCAGGACCCACAGGGCAGGGCCCTGCTTTCCGTCAGTGTCACCTCCCAGCCAGAGTGCGGGAGATGCAAGGAGTTTTCTGCAGGGACCGGGGGCTGGTTCGGCCCCCTGTGCAACCCAGGGAGCTTGGGATTCTGTGACCTCGGGCTCTGCAGCAAAGTCTGCGGGGGCAGAGGGTGGGGCAAGGCACGTGTGCCCCCTTTACCATTTCCTCACAGTGTGGCCTTGGGCAAGAGTTTCAGGCAGACTCTGAGCCTCAGTTCACCCATTCATCCAGTGGTAGAGATGGCACTTCCTGCTGGTCCTCAGGAGGGCTGTGCTAAGAAATCACTTGAGTGCCCTGTCCCACCCTGGGAAGGGATAGAACACCCTCCCCCTCCCTCAGGGTTTCTGCAGCGAGCCTTCGGGGGTGCGGGGGGGCAGGGCACCCAGCAGCCCAGGACCCCCAGCTGACCTGGCTCATCTGCCGCCTGACTCAGGCACGGCAGAAGGCCGGCACTGGAACCGCCTGCCTTCCAGAGGTTTCCCAGCAGGCTGGGGGTGGAAGTGATGGCTGTCCTCAAGGCTGTGGGGAGAGACGTCTGGCCTGGTCAGCACCGGCCGCCTAGCCACTTCCCCGGTGCCAGCGCTCTGCAGCAGACGGGCTGGCTCCCTGTTGGCCTCCGACGCCCACATCCAGGTCAAGTCTGTCCCTGAAGGCTGCAGGGGCACAGGACCCAGCTCTGTCCGGTCACTTCAGCAGTGCCAAGACCCCAGCAGGGAGGAGCACCCTGGCCAGCCATGCCTGGATGTCTGCTCCCCTCGTAGCTGGAAGGCGTGCTGAGGCCATGGCGGTGGGCTCGGGGTGGCTGGCGAGCAGACATCGATGGGGCGGGGCTCAGGGCCCACCTCACCCCCTGCAGCCACGACCCCAACGCGCGTAAGCCTCAGGAGACCCACGGATGGTGCACTGTCTCCTCTCTCGGGGCCCGGGAGGGAGGCGGCGAGCAGCCGCGTGTCGGCTTGCAGAGCAGAGCTCTGGGCAGCGGCCCTGCCTCTGGCCCGCTAGTAGAAGCTGGACCTCAAGGGCTTTGGCGGACAGAGGGGAGGGGGAAGCGCGCCCCACAGTCCCAGGGACGGCCGGTAGGCATGGAAGATGGCACGCGCGTCCGGGTTCAGGTTGGGCTGCTCAGAGGGGCCAGACACCCGGGCCGAGGCTGCGGAACAGCGTCAGGCGTCCGGCATCTGCGACTTGGCAGCTGCGGGCCGCACATCTGCAGGCGAGCTCCCAGGGCCTGCCAGACCTCAGGCCCGCTCCTGCCGCCCTTGGCCTGGCCTGAATGCCTGGCACGGCCCCTCTGTGTTCTCAGGGGCTGCCAGTGTGTCTTGTTTGGCTGTGACCTGGAGCAGTCCGAGTTGGAGGACTGCGCTGGCTTTCAGAGGGCCAGACAAGGAGAGCCCTATTGGGTGGGCGGCCCTCACTCCAACCTGTGGGCGCGGCGTGAGGCCTCACCGCCATCACCGCTTCTTTCCTTCGCTCTGAGGAGGAGGGACCCATCCAGCTCAGAGAACACTTTGATGGGGCTCGAGGCTGCCTGAAGTCCTTGGGGACACGCCCAGGAGGCCCAGAGGCCTGGGTAGTGTGGGAGGGGGGGCCGGCGGGATTTGCCGTGGGTCTCACAGTACCTGTCCGTGGGGGGCTCCCGCTTCCGGGGCTGAGGGCCCACCCGCCTCCTGCACGTGTGTGCGGTGGGAGGGGCCCGGTGTGAGGTGCGGGGAGGCAGCCCTGCAGCTCCGCTTCCTCCCCCAGCCTCTGTGCACTGCCCACACTCAGCCGGCCGGCCAGAGAACTCCATCACCCCCGGCTCCTTCTGGGTCTGTTGCGGCCTCCCGTGGGCTTGGTGTCCCGTCGGCCCCCTCCACTCTGCACAGTTCTGGCCGCTGAGTCTCCTGCCAGCTCTCCGCGGGGAAAGCAGGGCTGTGCCGGAAAGCGTGCCAGCCTGCCCACTGCCTGGGCCCAGCCAGGAGCCGGGTGAAACCAGCCAGACCTTGTCCTGTGCTGTCACGGGGCCCTGGGGTGGGGCCTCCAAGTCCTCAGCCTCCCTCCCCACCAGAGTGAGCCTGCACTGGAGCTGGCCCTTCCCCTCTCTCAGCCGCTCTGTGGGGCCCCAGATGCAGCAACATCAGAATATCAGGCACGGCGGCCCAGAGTGGCTCACCTCCTCCAGAGCCTCCGTCCCCCCACGGAGGGTCCCGTGAGCCCACTTGAGACCCCAGTGGCTAGTCCTGCCCTGGTTGGCCTTCCCAGCGCCTGACCATCCTCTCCCGTGGTGGAGGGGCCAGATGCGGGTGGAGGCTCCCTGTGGAGGCCCCCAGACCTTCCCGGTCCCACCAGGCTGGAAGAGCCCTGTCTGCGCCCACCAGCCCCCGAAGCCTCCCCCCGGCCTGGCCAGACCAGCCCCCCGCCCCCACTTGTCCAGGTAGACGGTGGATCCCAGAGCCTCCCAAGGATCCTGCCGGGCGTTCCAGTCCTGACTCACCCCCCCCCCCCCC
>NW_006784311.1:172018-176529 GCF_000442215.2 Lipotes vexillifer
CCCCCGCCCCCGCCGTGAGGCAGTGGCTTTGGCAGGAGTGCCAGGCCGGGGGGCAGTCCCCTCCCTCTTGTGCCATCACCCTCGCCTTCCTGTCCTCTCCGTTGCTCTTCCTCCGCCCAGCCCTGGGTATCCAGCAGCCCCTGGGGCTGGCGGGACCTGGAGTGTCATCATGAGCTCTCAAGGCTTGAAGGAGCCAGGGGAGGCTGGGCGCTCCCCCAGCATGAGGGACCCTCACTTTGATGTGTGACCGGGGCAGGCAGGCAGCTTTTCTGAGCCCGCTGGTGGCGCTCTGGGGCTGGCTCTGCAGCTGCGTCTGATGAACAGCATCCTGGGCCCCCAGCCTCTGCCTGCCAAGCAGACTGCGGCCCCAGATGCCAGAAAGGCTGCTCCGGCCCCTCACGCTGGCAGCTGCAGCTCCGTCCTCAGGATGGTGGGAGCCAGGACAAGCCACGTGACCAGCTCAGCGGGGAGCCTGAGGAGTGCGAGAGGGGCGGCAAGATGGGGTTCAATGGGAACCCGAGGTGCAGAGCTGCTGCGCCCACACCTGGAGGTGGCCGCAGCTCCCAACCCCCGCCTGCTGGTGGGAGGACTCCGGGGCAGCAGTGCCCCACGCCAGGCAGCCAGTCCAGCCCCAGGTCAACCGGGCCTGCCGGGGGCCTCCTTCCCCCTTTGCAGCCGGCCATCAGGCTCGGGGGGCTCACCCAGCCCCACTGAAGCCCCAAACAGCCCTTCCCCTGGCCAAGATGGGCCCCAAGTGGGGGCCTCCCTGGGGTGGGGGTGCTTCACATCTGCACCGGGGCAACGCCACACAGCCCGCGCCTGGGAGGCAAGCAGGGCAGGCGCACTTCGCCCTCTTCTTTATTTTTTCTTGACTTGTTCCTCTTTAACATGGGCAGACGAGGCTGGGGCTTTCCCAGGAAAGCGGGTAGTTGGGGGTGGTAGGAGAGGCAGGGGCTCCAGCCTCCTCCTGGGCACTGTCTTTCAGCAGAGGAGCCTCTGGACAAGCCTGAACCTGCCCGCCACCCTGGCAGCGCCTGCTCCCCTCTGGTGGCCTCTCCAGGGGCCTGGGCCATGGGCAGAAGGAAGGGTGGGAGCAGAGGCGGGAGCCCTGGGGCTCTGCGGGCTGAGCCAGGGGACGGCTCACGAGCCAGGGGACGGCTCACGGGCCAGGGGAGGAAGCCACAGCCCAGGGGAGCAGAGGCGGGGGGGCAAGGGACACCCCTTCCGTCTCCAGGACCCCACGCATGGCCTGGGAGAATGCCTCTCTCCTCCACCTTCCCTCCAGGGCTGGCCCAGCTTTCTACCCAACGTGCCCGGCCTGGTGCCTTGGCCTCTTGACTCTCTTAGAAAATGTGGGTGTGCTGCAAGGGGGGGCTCAGGCAGGAAAGGAAGCGACTTGTGGTCACCTAAGTCAGCCCTGAGCACGCTCACACTGCCCTGAGCATGTGGGAGTGGCCCGGACCACAGTGGTTTCTTTAAATCTGAATTCCTCAAAGCCTGTGGGCAGCAAATGGCTGGGTTTCCCTCTCCGCCTCCTCCACTAGCCTCACTGACCCCCCAGGCAGGCTGCAGCTGACTCAGTGGCTGGTGCATGTGTGTGTGCGCTTGCGTGAGTGTGAGTGCTTGAGTGAGTGTGTGTGCGCTTGCGTGTGTGTGTGTGTGTGTGTGTTTGCGTGAGTGTGTGTTTGCGTGAGTGTGTGTGTGCACTTGCGTGAGCGTGTTGGAGGGGTACAGACTCACCAACTGGGAAGACACAGTGCTGCCCACTGAGGCCAAGTCCTGCCCGGAGTCTCCTGCCCACCCACACCTCCCTCCGGCCCCTACAGCCCAGGACCTGGCTGCACCCGTGAGGGGTGAGGGGTGAGGGACACGAGGCCCACACGTGCAGAGCCCCAGCCCCCCGGGCTCGGGACGGTAGCCAGGCAAGGGCCCAGAGGATGGGCGTGGGCGCCAGCTGGGCACTCCTGATGGCCCCTCCTCACCCCAGTCTCGCAGGCACACCCACCATGTGGCCCCTGTGGCCTCTTGCGGCCCTGCTGGCCCTGAGCCAGGCTCTGCCCTTTGAGCAAAAAGGCTTCTGGGACTTCACCCTGGACGACGGGCTGCCCATGTTGAATGACGAGGAGGCTTCAGGCGCCGACACGACCTCGGGCATCCCAGACCTGGACTCCCTCCCTCCCACCTACAGCGCCATGTGCCCTTTCGGCTGCCACTGCCACCTGCGGGTCGTTCAGTGCTCCGACCTGGGTCAGTCCAGTGGGATGGACGTGGAAGCATGAGGGTGGGTAGGGGGTGACCCCAAGCCAGCTCTGGAATCCTGGTTTCAGTGTGGGAGGGTGTCCATTGGTCTGCTTGCAAGCAAGCGGGGAGCGAGAAGCCCCTCCATCTGCCAACTCTGGCGCTGGCCCACTTGCGGCGGAGTCCCTGCGTGCGGGTCTGCGTGCACGCGAGTCCCTGAGCTCGGCGCCACTCTGGGGTCATGACCATGGCTCACACTGGTGACAGTGGTGCCGGCCCCCAGGTCTGAAGGCTGTGCCCAAAGAGATCTCGCCCGACACCACTCTGCTGGACCTGCAGAACAACGACATCTCCGAGATCCGAAAGGATGACTTCAAAGGTCTCCAGCATCTCTATGTAAGCCCACCCTGGCCCTTCCGAGGGGCTGCAAGGAGGTGGCAGGCCCACAGCACGGGGGGTTGGGTCCAGATGGGTCTGGGCACATACTTGTGGAGTGCGAGAGGGGACCGGGGACCTGGGGAGTCCTGAGAGAGGTCTGGAGGCGGCTGTGGTGGGAGTGCCCAGGGTCACAGGGCACATGTGCAGATGTCAGCAGCCATAAGTGCAGGGCAGGATCACTCAGCCCAATTCCCTTCTTGACTGAAAACTTTTCATCTTATTGACTCCTCCCAGCAACACAGTGAGAAAAGATTTCATTGTAGCCAGGGTGCAAGTGGGGAAACCGGGACACAGAGAAGCGGCAGGCTGCGCTAAGCAGCAGTGGTATTGCTGGGCCTGAGCGCCAACTCCCCGATCTGCACTCTGCCCAGGAGCACAGATGAATCTCCTGGAGGCTGAGCTGGGGCTCAAACATCTGTAAAGTCCTGATAACTGCTAACCGCGAATCGCTAGCTCAGGTGGCAGGTGACGGGGGAGAGGGGAAGGTGGGCAGGTGGGGGGCTGGGCCCCTCACTTCAGCACGCGTGCTGCCTCAGGCCCTGGTCCTGGTGAACAACAAGATCTCCAAGATCCACAAGAAGGCCTTCAGCCCCCTGCGGAAACTGCAGAAACTCTACATCTCCAAGAACCACCTGGTGGAGATCCCTCCCAACCTGCCCAGCTCCCTGGTGGAGCTCCGCATCCATGACAACCGCATCCGCAAGGTGCCCAAGGGCGTGTTCAGTGGGCTGCGCAACATGAACTGCATCGGTGAGCGAGGTCCCGCCAGCGGCGTCATCACCCCTCCCTGGCAGTGGCAGTGGATGGGGGAGGAGGGTCAACGAGGGGGGCTCTGCCGGCCAGGGCAGCTGGGTGCTGGGCTGTCCGGGACAGCCATGGACCAGCCAGCTGGGCCTCACAGAACTTCCTGGAAGCTTGTCTAGGAGCACGCCCCAGAGCTGCCAAGGGAAGGTGAGGGGCCCGTAAGGAAAGGGAAGGGAAAGGGCCGGTGCAGCCAGCCAGCCAGCCAGGGACTGGGGAGGCGGGGGAGCTCGGCCTTGATTTCTGTCTCCCCTCCCTTTCTCCCTGCTCCCTCTGCCCCCTAAGGCCGATGCCAGGCCCAGTGCCCTTGGGAGTTAGTGGCCTTGAACAGCGAGAAGTTTGCATTTAGTCCATTTGCGTTAGTAAATTAGTGGCACCGCTTTCAGGGAGAGATGGGGGAGCGGGTAATTAGCAGGGCCCACTAGGCCAGCCCAAGCCAGGCAGCTGACAGGCTCTGGGGGGGTGTGGGCAGATGCCCAGCCGTGGCTCCAGGGCTGAGGGGGCCTCTCTCCTAGAGATGGGTGGGAACCCCCTGGAGAACAGTGGCTTTGAACCTGGAGCTTTCGATGGCCTGAAGCTCAACTACCTGCGCATCTCTGAGGCTAAGCTCACCGGCATCCCCAAAGGTAGGAAGGCAGCCCTTGCTTCCCACACTACCTGGCCTTCGGAGCACACATGGACACAGGTGGGGGGCCTGGAGCCATCTGGAGGCACCCAGTCTACTCAGGGAGGGCTTTGGCTGCCCCTCTCCCCACCTGGGGCAGAGCTAAGGTCTCTGCTCCACCAAGTGTGGGAGCACACACACACACACACACACACACACACACACACACACACACACACACACAACCACAGCCCACACATGTGGCCTCCCCTCCTGCATTCAGCCCAGAGCATCCTCTTTTCCTGGCAGACCTCCCCGAGACCCTGAATGAACTCCATCTGGACCACAACAAAATCCAGGCAATCGAGCTAGAGGATCTGCTCCGCTACTCAAAGTTGTACAGGTGGGCTGTGGGGCTGGGGGGCTGGGG
>NW_006784311.1:176675-202034 GCF_000442215.2 Lipotes vexillifer
GCTGGGGGGCTGTGGGGGCTGGGGTCTGGGGGGATGTGGGCTGGGGCGCTGGGGCGCTGGGGCGCTGGGGGCCTGAGTCCTCACAGTGCAGTGTGGCCTGCGGGCCCCACCACACTCTTTTTCTCACCCGCCCCCTCGCAGGCTGGGCCTGAGCCACAACCAGATCCGCATGGTTGAGAACGGGAGCCTGAGTTTCCTGCCCACCCTGCGGGAACTGCACTTGGACAATAACAAGCTGTCCAGGGTGCCTGCTGGCCTTCCGGACCTCAAGCTCCTCCAGGTGAGAGCCAGGGAGTGGGCAGCCCCTCAGCCCACAGCCCTCCTTGCTTAGGCCTAGCACGCGTGGGGTCTGGGTACAGAGTGGAATGGGACCTCGCTGCGAAGGAGCAGGCTCAGGGATCCCTCCTTCGGCGCCAATCGCCCGCACTGAGGGAGAAGGGGGTGGGTGGGGACGCCGCTGTGGACAGCGGAGAGGGCGGGCCCGGGCCGGCGAGGTCGCGGGGGAAGAGCAGGTCTCTCAGGTGGGTGCAACACCTGCAAGGTGTGGCCGGGCCGTGAGGTCAGGGAACAGTCTGGGCAAGACAGGGGCAGCCCAGGGCACGAAGTGGGCCGATGAGGGGATACAGGGCCTGGCCTGGGGCTCTCTCAGGGGCGCTACCCCCAGTTCGGCTGTCAGCCACATGGATGAACTCGGCCGTACTCGGCCCTGCTCTGGACCTCAGTCGCTGCTTCCAACCCATTCACAACGTGCCAGGAGACCCGCCATTCTCGCGGGCTGGCCAGTCAGAGCCGAGTACACCGGAGCCCGCCTGAGCCCTGCGTGGGGACCGCCCACCTGCAGCGGCAGCGCCCCCCTGGCCAAGCCGAGCGCGCCCTCTAGCGGCCGTGTCCTTGCCGCCTCTAGAGGGCGCCGCTGCCGTCTGAGCGCCTCCCTGCCGTCATTGGGTCCTCCCTCCCTGCCCCTCCTGTCCCACAGAGTGTGGCTTCAGGGAGCTGGGGGAGCGGGGGAGGAGGAGGCTCTTTCTCCTCCCACGCCCCTGGGGCTCTGGACTGGGAGGCTGCTTCCCTGGGGGCAGACCCAGAGCCCAGGGAACCCAGAGGGAGGGCCAGGGACTTTATGTGAGCCCAAGGTGCCATCCTTTCCGCATCGACAGTCCCACCCCACCACTCGTGCCCCACGTACCCCTCACCTCACACCCGCACGCCCCGAGCTCCCCATCCCAGCACCCAGTCACACAC
This sequence comes from Lipotes vexillifer, assembly GCF_000442215.2. NCBI lineage: Eukaryota > Metazoa > Chordata > Mammalia > Artiodactyla > Lipotidae > Lipotes > Lipotes vexillifer. The sequence goes on from NW_006784311.1 coordinate 177,915, forward strand.
CAGTGCCTTAACGCGCGCCAGCACCCGCCCAACAACCATACCCAAGCCTCAGTTTGCTCCTCCAGACAATGGGAGGATCACCTCCATGCCCTCAAAGGGCCGTGTGAATTCAATGCAATGAAACGTGGCCCATGAGGCAGTGGGGTGGGACTCAGCCGGGAGGGAGGGCACCAGCCCTCGGGGTTCTGCCCTCCGCTTGGCCTACCCAGGCAGGACAGATGCAGGCTCGGGGGTCGGGGCGACTGGGCCACTGCCCTGAGCCTGAGCCACACCCCTCTGCCCCCAGGTGGTCTATCTGCACACCAACAACATCACCAAGGTGGGCGTCAATGACTTCTGCCCGGTGGGCTTCGGGGTCAAGCGAGCCTACTACAATGGCATCAGCCTCTTCAGCAACCCCGTGCCCTACTGGGAGGTGCAACCGGCCACCTTCCGCTGCGTCACTGACCGCCTGGCCATCCAGTTTGGCAACTACAAAAAGTAGAGGTGGCGGCAGCCGCCAAGGTGGCCTGGGCGGGGTCTCTGGGGAGCACAGCGGATGTCCTGAGAGGGGGAAGCAAAGCAGGGGAGCGAAGCCAATGCTCCGCTGCACCCGACCCAGCCCCGCCCTTGATCCCCAACCCCCCTCGTCACCGCCCGACGTCCTTGCCCTGGCTCCCAAGTGTGCAGGTGAGGCGTGAGGCCTGGCCCCCATCACACGCCCCTTAGCTTCAGAGCCGCCCCTGCTCCCCCATCATGACCACGCAGAGGTGCCCCCACGAAGCTTTCTTCCCATTCACCCCAAAACCAAATTGTCTGAGGCTCCAGTCCAAGGAAAATGGTCCCTGGGTCTGGGGGGCCAGGGATGGAGACAGCGGAGCCCGCTGAGCCCACCCTACCTCCGGGCACACATCCCTCCTCGGCCTGGCCTGCTACCTTCTCTCCCGTGCCCGCTGCCATCCTTCTGTGAGCTCACGGCCATCCATCCCAGCCTGTTTGCTCTACTGGCCCCTGGATCAGTCCTCTCCATCTCTCTCTGTCTCTCCGTCTGTCCCTCCCTCGTCTTCCCTCTCCTCTTTCACATCCTTGGGCTGGGTCTGGTCTCTGTCTCGCTGGGCTTCTGCCCAGCCCCTACCCAGGCGGGCTGCGGTGGGAGACAGCTGCCCCCCACCCCACCCAGGCCTCGCCCCCAAGCCTGGATGATCCGGCAACCACGCACTCCACAGCCCACGTGCTCCCAGGGGGAGCATTGGACTCAGCCAGACCTGAGAGTCTGTCCCCCGGGAGGGAGCCAGCACCCCGCCAGAGTCCCCAGCATGCTCCTCACTGCCCCCCTTTCCCCCACGACGGCTAGGTCTCCCCTCCCATTGCCTTCCAGCCCCTGGGGTAGTGAGGGTTCCAAGTGATCACGCCCAGGTTGAGGAGGGGCTGCTTCTGAGGTCGGTTGTTGTCTTTCAATTAAAGAAACACTGTGCAATATGGCTGCGTGTGCAGCCTCTCGGGGTGGACTGGGGACCCAAAAGAAACGGGAGCCACGAGGGTCCGCTGTGGCTGGCTTCCAGGTTCCACCTCTCCGTGCCCAGTCGGAGCCCTGGGCTGCCTATTCGCTGCTTTCCCTGCCTTCAGTGAGGGTCCTCAGCACCCCGAGGCTTGAGGCTGGACCAGAAGGCCCCAGGCTGCCCCCTTCCCGTCCTTTCTAGTCACTTCTGTTGCCCCGGCTATCCTCAGACTGGGCTCCTGAAGCAGGGCCGGCTGAGGTGGCGTCTGCCCTCCCAGAGTGGAGTGTCTGCCAAGCAGTCACTGGCTGCAGAGCACCAGGCCAGAAACTCCCCCCAGCTGAGCGGGAGCCGGGAAATCCTAGGGGCCCCTGCCTGACTGTCTTGATGGGGTTTGGGGGCTCAGCACAAGACCGGATTTTGGCTGTGGTCAGAGCTGTGTGCCACACCTGTGTCAGCACCAGGGGGCGCACTCCCAGGAGGGCCAGGCCTCACGGGGACAGGGCCCAGTGCTGTGCACGCCTGCCTGTACTGGCTTGGCCTGGGCTCCCAGCGCAGCGACCACCCAGTAGGTCACCCTGTGCGCCAGCAGAGCCAAGCCCAGGTCGCAGCGTGTGGGTGCCGGTTCCCAAGAGAGGATCCAGGGCACAGCCCGTGAAGCCTGGGGACATAGGTCTGCCCCGGAAAGGGAGTAGTGAGGGGACAGTCCCCCAAGAAATGCCCCTTGGATGGCAAGCCCAGCGGGCTAAGCAGGAGACAGGCTATGGCCTGGCTGCTCTTCCCTCGTCATACACAAGGGGCCTCTGCCCCAGGTGATGGGATCCAGGGCTTCCCTGAGCAGCCGTGGGCCACCAACGAAAATAGAGCAGGCGGGGTCGCCGGGAGTGCCAGACCGGGAGAGAAGGAGTCCAGAGGCGCCGCGTGCTGGCTCCGTGCACAGAACCCTTCCGCCTGGCCCGGCCCTGGGGCACCTGGCGTCCCCAGATTTCTCCTTTTGGGGATGGGAGGCACCACTCAGTGTGGTGGCCCAGCAATAGAATGTCACCCGTTGGCATTACAGCACTATTCTGGGCCGTGTGCTCCACGGCCCGGCAATCTCTGCTGAGCTGGGCAGGCTCAGGGCAAGGGCACTGGCGGGGGTCCAGGAGTCAGGGCCTCGGTCAAGTCCCCTCGCTGGTGGGAGGAGGGGCAGCCGGTACAGGGCAGAGACAGAAACACAGAGCCCTCGGGCTGTTTCTCTGCGGGCAGGTCTGGGCACCGGACTCTGTGGTGTGGGTTCAACTCAGCCCCCTGTGGATCGCTGTCTTCTCTCCAGGCTTGCTGCCCTTCCTTTCCTCCCTGCCTCCCTCTTACACTGGGACACCGGTGCCATGACACGCTAGTGGGACCGGTGTAATAATGCTGGTAGGCACAGAGGAGAACCCCGTGGTTGGGGCCCAGGGAAGGTGTCCTGTAGGCCCGGTGGGTCACCACACACGAGAGGGGACAGCGCCATGCAGGCATGACCCACACTCTGCCAGACCAGAGTGTGGCTGTGAGGACCCAGGGGACCACTCAGGCCCCACTGCAGGTGCCACGGAGGTGAACAGGGCCGCACCCCACGAGGGCTTGGGGATCATGGTTGGAAAGGAGGTCTCCGTACCCAGAGCACTTGGTCAAAGACAAACGAGCCTAGGGGACTTCCCTGGTGGCACAGTGGTTAAGAATCCACCTGCCAATGCAGGGGACACAGGATCGGGCCCTGGTCCTGGAAGATCTCACATGCCGCGGAGCAACTGAGCCCGTGCGCCACAACTACTGAGCCTGCGCTCTAGAGCCCACGAACCACAACTACTGAGCCCACGCGCCTAGGGCCCGTGCTCCACAACAAGAGAAGCCGCCGCAATGAGAAGCCCGCGCACCACAGCAAAGAGTAGCCCCCGCTCGCCGCAACTAGAGAAAGCCCGCACGCAGTCAAAAAAAAAAAAAGACAAACGGCCCACTTAGCCTCACTCTGGTATCAAGTGTGTTGCAGACTATGAGATGATAGTAATAACAAAAGTTGAGACTGACTGGCCTTTGAAAAAAGCCTATGGCAACATCTCTGTCAGCCAACAGTCCCTCGTGTACACTTCCCCGTATGCCTTATACACCACGCAAGGCTCCTCCCTGAGGAGCCCAGGGCCCAGCTGCGGTCCCAGGAAGCCCCAGGTGGCAGAGCTGCAGGGGACTGGGGTGCTCTGCTGTGAGCTGTGGGCAGGTGGGTGGGCGAAGGGGTGTGCAGTCCCAAAGCCTCGGTAACCCCGCGGGAAAGGGGCAGGAAAGATGGGGGAGGGGCCAGGTCCAGTCGACCTTGAATTGAGTAGGAGCCTGCACTTGGGTGCACATTGGACGTGGGGTGAGAGTTAGGGAGTGGGCAGGGTGGGGTGTGGCAGCCCCGGGGCCTGGAGCACGCCGGGAGCTGTGGACTTGTGGTTGCACTCAGAGGAGGGCTCTGATCCAGAGGGTGAGCTGGGGCCGTCACGCGTGCGTGCACACACACACCCAGGGCAGTGAAAGTCATGGCAGTGTCTCACTCTGGGCGGGCTGCCCCGTGAAAGGAGAGGCCACTAAGGAGCTGGCTCTGAGTGACATGGGGCCGGGGCGGGGACATTTCCAAGTACTTATTGTAGGTCAGGTGCCTTCTGGATGTAGCTGGGCCCAGCTGGAGCCTAAGCTCAATCCACTGCTTGGGTTTAGACGAGTCGGGGCTTGTCGGAGGGGCAGCCAGCCAGGTGTCCTCAGGCCATGGCTGGGGCTGGGGGCAGGGCACTTAGAGGGACAACCCCTCCTTGAAGGGCCTGGGTGGCGGAGGGGCCCACTCCGAGAACTTGGGGGGTGTTCATCCATTGCGGGCCCCACCCCCGTGGGCTCCTGACTCTGGGCTCCAGTCTTGGGAGGGCAGAGGTTTCAGGAGGAGGCAAAGCCGGCTCCACTCTGGACACATGGGGCAGGGCATGGTCGCCAGGGGTGGCACAGGGCCACTGTGGCCCCGGAGAGCCCAGGGCAGCTCCAGCACTGAAGGACCCCAGCTCCCGCTGCCAGATCAGGGCTGGTATGAGTTTCCTGGGGCCACTGCTGTAACAAAGGACCACACGGGCAGCTTCAAACAGAGATCGAGTCTCTCATGTTCCTGGAGGCCACAAGTCCAAAATCAGGGTATCAGTAGGGCCACACTCCCTCGAAAAACTCTAGAAGAGGGTGCTTCCTGGCCGCTTCCAGCTTCTGGCGGCTGCAGGTGTCCCTTGGCTTGTGGTTGCGTCACTCCAGTCTGTCTCTGTCTTCACAAGACCTCCTGCTGTGTCTGTGTGTCAGCTGTTCTTCTGCCTCCCTATTATAAGGACACTTACCACTACATCTGGGGTCTGCCCAGATAACCCAGGATCGTCTCCCCATCTCAAGATCCTGAACTTATATCTGCAAAGGCCCTATTTCCACACAGGGTCCCAGCCCAGTGCAGGGTGTGGGGGGCGGGGGGCGGCGGTTAGGATGTGCACGTCTCTCCAGGGGCATTTCAGCCCCTCCTCCCTGGGCTGCAGGGGACCACTGGCCCTGGAGGTCCGGGCACGCTGGTGGCCCCCGAAGCCAGGGGATGGTGGCTGTGATCTCAGCCAGGGAGAGAGCGGGAAGAGGAGGGGGACCCGGGGCCCAGCCAGAGGGGCTCCCATTTCAGGGCTGGGCTGAGGATTGCTGTCCCCGGAGGAGACGGTGACCGCCACACCAAAAGTGGCAGGAGCGAAACCAGGCGAGGGAGGGGCGACAGCTGCGGGGCCCACGGAGGGGAAGGGCCTGGGGACAGGCGGTGGCCGAGGACCTGGGAAAGAAAGCATTTGGGAAGGGGGAAAACAGTGAGGGCTGAAGAGGCAGCCGGCTCTGAGCTCTGGGAGCAGGACGCACTTCACATGCCAGTGCCAATGCCCCCGTGTGCACAGCAGCCATCAGTAAAATGAACACCGCCCCCAGGAGTGATAATATGTCCCCTGGTCCCTGAGGGAAGACAGTGACACAGTCCTAAGTGAGTCTTCTCTCTTCTCTTCAGCCACTCCCAAGCCTCCCCTCTCAGCACCCATTTCTTCCTCCACCACTTCTGTCCTCCCAGAGCCGCCAATACATGTCTGCTAAGAGGCTGGTGTTTGCTACTGGCCAGGGTTCACCCCCTGCCCGAGGGAAGCTCCAGCGAGGGCCCAGGGAGGCCAGGGGCCTCGGGCCTGGGATGGAAGGACGTGCCCCTGTGCCAGACCCCAGAGAGCCTGTTCCCCCATGGGAGGCCAGGAAGTGGGGTCCGAGTCTGGGGGAAGGGCTCTCGGGAGGCGACCCACCGATTGGGGCTCCTCTTCCCCGGTGTGGGTGCCCGGGGCAGGCTGGCGCCCCATCACCCAGCCCAGTGAAGGCCCAGCTTGACCACCGGCTCCAGGTGGGGGCTGGCTCCCCTCCGAGCACAGGGGTGGCCAGGAGAACACTGCCAGGCTGCCGGGGCAGCACCGGGCTCCAGGGCAGCTGAGGGGCCGAGGGGGCCAGAGCCAACCAACAACCGGGACAGCCAGCTGGCTCTCAGAGAGCAAATCCCAGGAAAAGCGGCCGGGGTTGGAGTGCAAGGGGAGTATGTGCGTGAGTGAGCGTGCATGAATGAAGTGTGTGTGTGAGAGAGAGAGTGTGAACAACTGTGTGAGCCTGTGAGAGGCATGAGGGAGGGTGTGAGTGTGACTGGGTGGGTAAGAGTGGGTATGAGTGTGAAGAAATGTGAATAACTATGTGAGGAAGTGTGAGTGTGTGTGAATAACTGAATGTGTACAAGTGTGTGCAAGTATGTGACTATGTGTGACTAGTGAGCGTGTAAAGGTGTGAGAATAACTGAGCATGTGTGTTTGGGGGAGGGAGTGTTCTGAGTGAGCGTGTGTCACCGGCTGTGTGTCAGCATGTGTGAGAGTGTCAGCGTGTGTGAGAGTGTCAGCACGTGTGAGTGTGTCCGCATCCCTGAGGATGTGTCAGCATGTGTAAGTCTCTGTGTGTGTGTACGCACACGCACACGTAAGTGTGGCCTCTGCCTGCACTGAGAGGTGCCAGATCTCAAGGGCTGTCTGTGGAGCAGCTGCTTCCTGCTTGAGGGACAGACCGCGGGGAGGTGTGCCAGTCTTCTGACCCAGGGAGGACCCCCTGGGTCTGCAGAGCCTTCGTGTCCTTTAGGTGTCTGTCACAGCGGCACCTCCTCAAATAAGCCTTCCCTGAGCTCCCAGCACCATCTTTCGTCTCCCCCGCCGCCGTGCTCTCCTTGGGCCTTCACCCCAACTGTGATGCCTTGAGCTCATGCTCTGCCCGCCAGCTCCCTGTTTTGGGGTCCCTGCTGCGTCCTCGGTGCCCAGACCAGGCCTGGCACACAGGACACCCCGGGACCCTGTTTGTCCCAGGCAAGGAGCAATCAGTGGTTGTGTCCAGGCCTCTGCCTGCTGCGGACTGGTGACGCGCACCGCGGGCCTGTCACTCACACTCAGCCCCCCTCCTGTGCTGCTCCCACCCCCTCTCTCTCCTGCTGGCTGCTCACGGGTGGGGGCCAGGGCCTGATCCAGGTCCGGAGGCACTCACTGTCCCTGGGGCTGGGCAGCTTGGGGCTTTAAGGACCAGGGGCACGGCCAGCCAGCTCCCGCCTGGCCACTGGGTGTCCACAGGCACACACTCGGGCCTCTGTCCACAGATGTGCCTACGTGTGTTTGGGCGTTCGGGGGTCTTCTCCACATTGGAGTTTTGTCTGTGTGTCTGTCTCCCCTTGTGTCTGCGAATGTGTGTCCCTGTGTGTCTGCTTCTGGGTGTGTCCACCTGTGTGCAGGATCTCTCTGCATCCTGTATAAGGGTCTTTGTGTGATAACCTTTTGGGGTCATTGACTTTGAGAACCTGTCCCAAGCTCCAGCTACCCTCCAGGAAAAGTGTTTAGATGTCTTGCTCCCAACTGCTAGCAGGCAGTTTCCTGAGGATCACCAGCTCCTCAGAGGCCACGGGGCGGGGGTGAGGGTCAGAGGTGGGCATGGACCCCACATTACAAATCAGCAACTCAGCTCCACGCCCCTTTTGACTGTCAAGGAGACAGACCCAGGGGCAGTCTGGAGAGGGAGCGGCAGCCTGCCTGCTCGGCGCCCTTCCTCTGAGCTCCCCGGTGCCAGGGCCCCCCAGTACCCAGACACGCCCCCCCACCCCCCTTGGCCAGCGCCCTCCGGGGTCACCGCCAGGCCAAGAAGGGCGGGCACCGCCGCGCGTCCTGGGGGACAGAAGGGCGCGCACCGGGCGCGTAGCTCGGGAGCCCCGCGGCCCCCGCGCCGCGCGCCGCCCCCCGCGCCCGCTCCCTCCTCCCTTCCTTCTCCTCCCCCCTCTCGCTCCCTCCCTCCCTCCACGCTCAGAGCTGCGGCTGGAGCCGAGCGCGCCGCGTCGCCCGCCGCCGCCGGTGAGGAGCGTGGAGAGCACTCGGCCGCAGCCCTCGCCCGCCGCGGAGGGTCGCGCCCGCGCTGCCGGCCAGGCCGCCTGGTGCCCAGGCCTTTCGGTCCCTGGAGCGGATCGTTGTCCGCCGGGCGTCCGCCCGCAGCGACTAGCGACAGCGCCCACCGGAACCGAGGCCGCGGCGGCGGCCGTGCCCATGACCGGGAAAGTGGTGCCCTGGGCGCTCGGGCGCTGCCGGGGTGGGCGCGTGCGCGGGCGGGGAGGGCGGCCCGGCAGGTGGCGCGGCAGGCAGGTGGAGGGACACGGATCCCCGCCCGCTGCACCTGCACCCCGCGCCTGGCCTGCTGTGTCCTTGCAGCGCCGCGGCCGCGCGTCACCCCCGGGTCCCCAGGCCAGCGGGCAGCGCCCCGCACCCTGCACCCTGCGCCCCGCATCCTGCGCGCACGCGCATCTGTGTCTGGGGAGAGAGGCCGCCGGGGGCTGCGGGCGGGTCCCGGGGCGGGCACAGCCGGGGGCTCAGGGCCTGGGCTGGAGCCGGCCTCGCGCACGCACGTTCTCGGAGCCTCTTGGCACACGCTCCAACCAACCCCCACCACCCCGCCCCGCTCCCTCACACTGTGTCATCCTTCCCAGGACACACAATCTGAGAACCCCTCACACGTTCCCGCACTGTCCCCTGCACACCCACACAGCTGCCCAGCCCCGCCACCGGCATGCCAACGGCAAGCAGACTCGGCCACACTTGGGTAACTCCTTCCCCATCCCTCTGCGCACGGCTGTCCCCCCCTCCTCCCCTGTGTGACCTTGGCCAGATGGCTTCTCCGGGTCGGGTCCTCAGTTTTCTCAGGGGTTTAGGATTCTGGAATTTGGAGCGCTGGTGTGGCATCTCCCAGAGGAGGGAGCCCTGGGTCTCCCCCTTGGACTGTCCGATTCTCTCCTTGGACCTGGTCTCCTTCCTTCTACTGGTCCCTTTGGGGCTTAACGCCTGGCCAGGAGAGGGGCAGGGGCACGGCATGGGGCAGGGCAGGACCAGAGGGAGCCTTGGAGAGCCCAGGGTGAGGGTCTGGTGAGGGGTTGGGAGAGAGTGTGGAAAGGCTCCCTGAAGGGATAGGGCACCTGACATTCCCGGGGCTGGGGGCAGGGGGGGAGGGGGCCCTTCGGTATTCCAAAGGTGAGGCCGTTGGGCCCCTGACCTCAAGTGGGTCCCTGCCAGCCACAGGGTCAAGTCCAGCCTGACCCCAACCATCCCAGTCTCACTTGGCTCCGTGCAAGGACTTGAGCGCCAGCCTGGCAGGCAGCCCCCTCATTTGCCCACCAGCTCTGTCTACTCCCTACGCACTACAGTCACCCCTCACTAGTCTGTGAGCATCTTAAGGCAGGGACTGGTTACTAATCTGCCCTGGTTGCTTGGGTGCCCAGCACAGGCCTGGCTCAGAGTGGGCCTGGGTTTCTGTGTGGCACATTCACAACCTTGACCTCACTGAACTTGCAGAATCACCCGGCGAGGGAGGCAAGGCCTGGATTTTTGTCCCCATCTTTCAGACCCCAAGAAAGGCAGGGACTCGGCCCTGCGTTGACTGGATGGGTGGCTGGCTGGGGACACTCTCACAGGCCTCGTGGGGGGAGCACGTCCCACACATCCTAGCACAGTTCTAAGCAGGTTTCTAGACCCTCTGGCTGAGTCTCACAAGCTACGCCACTGTTTCCATCACCCCCTTTCACAGCCAAGGAGACCAAGGACACATGAGTCACGAGAGGGGAGCTGGGATGCAGACCTGGGCAGTGGGAACCCCCTGCCTGCTCTGGCCTGCAGAGGGGAGGGCTGGGGGGCTGTCCGGGCCCCGGAGGGCCTCAGCTGAGGCTTGGCAGAGGGTCCAAGGGTGGAGCCAGCCCCTGGAGAGCAAGCCGTGTGGAGGGGGCTGGGCAGCTGTGGTCTGAGGGCATGGGTTGTCCCTGCTGCTCGCCTCGAGGAGAGGGAGGGCCATGGACACAGCCAGTCTGGATCAGACCAACCTGGTCCATGCCTAGTGCCGCCACGTGGTCTGATGGAAGGGGCAGGCGTCTCTGGCACAGAAGTTGGGGGGAGGGAGTAACGCAGGCAGATGGAACTGGGGCGGCGTGGGAGGGGGCTTTGTGCAGAGCCAGAAGGAAAGCCAGTCCTCCGGGGAAGGAAGCCCCGGAGGCTAAGAGCGCACTGGGGGGGGAGCTACAGCGCCAGGCGGGCAGCCGGCAGGGATGCCGCAGCAGGACCCTGAGGGGCAAAGAAGGTGGCGGAAAGCACCCGGGTTTGCTGCCAGCTCTGGGCCTCATGGTCTTTGTGACCGTGTCTAAGTCCCTTCCGCGCTCCGGGCCTGGGGAGCGTGGGGGTGGGCCTCGGCGGACTCCACTGACATTTCAGGAGTCAGAGCTGGAGCTTCAGACGTTGAATCATTTGCAAACGCGGGGAGGTTGGCCGTGAGTCAGTGAGCGCTCTCTAGCCCAGAGCAGCTCCCAGCGCAAGGTGACAGCAGAGGGTGCTGGGGTCGGCTGCAGCCCCTCTCCCCCTCCCCAAGTGTGACTTTTAGAGAGGGACCCTGGCCTCCTTGGTGGGCAAGATGAGAGTGTCCTGGGCGCCTGGGGACTTCGAGAGCCGAGCTTCGGCTGGGACTCTCGAAGCCGTCAGCGCCAGGCCCAGCTTCCTCCTCCCACCTTACAGAGTTGTCAGCACGTATGTGGGCTTTGCCCACTACGCTCCCTTCTGTTCTTAAACTGAGGACTAGTATATTTAATTGATGGCTGGTGTCTCTGTCAGAGGTTACCAGCACCTCAAATAATGTCAGTAGTGACAGTGATAATAGTTTGTGACAGACACTGTTTTCAGTGCTTCACAGACATTCTCTCACTTCAACGAAACAACCAAATGAAGCGATGGCTGTTACTGTCCCCGTTTTGCAGATGAGGCGACTGAGGCCCAGAGAGGTTAGGCAACTTGCCCAAGGTCACACAGCCAGTAGGTGGTAAAACCAAGATTGGAAGGCAGGCCGTCAGGCTCCTGAGTCTGATTTGTGCGTGTAGCCACTGGTTCCGGAGCCTCTGGAGGTCTGTGCTGAACTCAGCAGAATGGCGCATTCTATGAGTGAGCCGATTGTCAAGGGCACTTCCAGTCCTGGGAAGACCCTGCAGGTCAGAAGCTGAGCCACCTGGGCCCCCCATCTACCCACTGAGAGAAACAGACAAACCGTAGATTTATTTGAGTCCCAAGCAAGTTGGGGAACTAACTGCCCTTCAGTAAGTCTTCCCCGTGACCCGTCCAGGGCACCTCTACGAAGGTGAGTAAATGTCTGCTGATAGGTGGAGACCTGGGCTGTGGTGCCAAAGGCAGATGCTTCAATCTAGCGCAGGGCGTGCTGCCCGGGCGCCTCACCAGTGCCATCTCTGAGATGGGCCCGGGAGCCAGGCTCTGGCTGTGAACTTTGCCGGGCACAGCAGGCAGACACCTGGACCGCGCAGATGTCTCCTCCCCACTTCACCCCCACCCTTTCCCAGAAGGCCACTTCTTTACCTAGGACCCCAGCTCCTGGCTGTTTCTCTCTTCGCTGCCCTGGCTAAGCTGGCAGAAGCCAGGCCAAGTGGTGCCCGGCTGGAAAGCCCTCCCCTGCCTGGGCGCCTTCTGTTGGGTGGGAGGTGCTGGAAGTGGGCCTGGGAGCGCCACCTGGAGAGCAGGGTCTGAGCCCACGCGCCACCAGGACAGAAGACAGAGGCTCTCCACCGGAGGAGCGGAGGCTGGGCCTCCCAGACTGCCCAAGGTTGGGAAGAGGGGATGAGGCCAAGTTCACGTGCCTAGTAGATGGCAGAACCCAAACCAGAGCCACAGGGCGAGGGGGAAAGGCTCAGGTTGGGGGAAGGGTTGGAGGCTTCTCCTGAGTCCCGCCTCCGAGGACTGGCAGGGATCTTGGAGCACAAGAGGTTTCCGGAAACTTGGGTCCAAATCAGAGTTGTGCGAAGGGGGTGCTGTGGCCAGTGTCCTTGGGGAGCACCCTATGTAACGGGGTCCTGGGCCTGCCTCAGTGTCCTGTAGGTGGCTCCTCAGTATAGGGGACGCCTTTTATTCAAATGAGAAGTGCTGTCCTGCATCCGCAGTCCCGAGGCACCTTCTTCCGCTGTGAGGTTCGATGTGGTAGCCACTAGCCACAAGTGGCGATTGAATGAAAATTAAGCAAAGTTGAAAATTCCGTCCCTCGTCCACACACCACGTTTCAAGTGCTCAGTAGCCACACATAGAGAACGCTTCCATCATTCCAGAACGTTCTGTCACCCCGTGCCGCTTTAGAGCCAATGCAGACCAAGTCCTCACAGGGACCCTGAGGCCACTCTCAAGCCTGCGCCCCCAGTGGCTCCTTGAAAGGGAGCCGGTAAAGAGGTTGTGGACGCCTCCAGGCAGCCTGTCCGCACCCTGGAGAGTCTGGGGGGCTATGCCACACTCGCCAGGGGCCAGCCCAGGTGCCCGCACAGAACTGGGCAAGGGAGGCGTGCCTTGTTCCAGAAGCAGCCCACCATGTGGTGGGGATGCTGATTCCAGCGGGCCCAGCACGCCACTTTGGGCAAATCCAGATCTGGCCCCTACCCTGGGTTCAGGATCGCTCATGGGGCATGCTGGAGGCACCTGGGCAGGTCTGCAGACAGGGGAGGCTCTTGGGCGTTTTTTTAAAATAATGTTTACTTCTTTCATTTAAAAATGATGCTCTTAACATGCATGCTCTTTACAGAAAATTCATGAAATGCTGAGAAGTAAAAGATATAGGAACCCCTCCCCCCCAATCCTATCTCCAGAGTGCCAGTCAGCATTTCCCATTTCACTGGACACGTTTCTGCTCTGTTTTCTTTGCATGGGCTATTTATTTTTACATTACTGTAATTATACCATGGGCACAATTGTGTAATCTGTTTTTTACTTCACACAAGCATTTTCTTTATTAATGTAATCCCTTTCTAAATGATTTTTTTCAAAATGGATACAGCTTAATTTTTTGAAGATTATGAAAGCAGTAAGTACTTATTACAAAAGTAAAGAACATGATCGTTGGCTCATTTGACAGCTATTTCCCGAGCACCCAGGATGTATCAGGGCGGTCCTTGGGGCTGTAATTACAGTTTTTAACGGCTGAATAATATTCTCTCAAGAGATTGTAATTCACTTAATTATTTGGCTATTTGTGGAGATCCAGGCATCTCCAGAGCATCTCGGTGGGTGACTCGTTCTGTCCTGAGGAGAGAGTGCCCAGACGGAAGTTCATTCTGCCAAAGGGCTTTTCTGGGCGTCTGAAGGGCTGGCTCGCTGCAGCCTTGCCAGCGTTAGTCATTGTAATCAAACAACCTGGCATAAATATCTAGCTCCAGAATATCTATTTCAGTTTCTATCCCTTGAATTGTTCCTGACGGTGAGCATTTTTCTACATGTTTATTAATTGTATCTGTTCTTGCTCAGTTCCTCACCTTTATTTGTGGAGGTCCAAGTGTTTCCTCTTGTGGGTCTGAATAAACTTTATCCATGAAACACAGTGACAGTTTAGCATATACTTGTTGCAAATAATTTTAAACCCTCTTCATTCATTGCCTTTTCATTTTTTCATGCAAAAGGTTAACACTTTGTATCTCACAGTTTTTTTGTGATTTCTTCCATTGCTTCTAGGCTTACACAATCCCTTGGAGAAATCTGAGAACTATATCCATCTCTGGGTTGGCCATGTGTCTGTGTGTGTGTGAGTGAGCGTAGGTGTAGCTGCATTTTTAAGATGTTTAGCTCTTTAATCCAGGGGTGGGCAAACTTTTCCTGCAAAGGGTCAGATACTAAATATTTTCCACCTGACAAGCCGCAAGGTCTCTGTCCTGACCATGGCTGTGTACCGATAAGACTTTATTGACAAAAGCACTTGGCTGCCAGATTTGGCCCTGAGGCCGGAATTTGCCAAGCCCTGTTTATCCAAAAACAATTTGTGTTGGGGAACAGTATGAGGTAAGGTTCTCGAGCTGTAACCCATCATCCCTGTTTCTTTTATTAAACCTTTTGTCCCCTGGTTAATGTGTGATCCTGATGTGTGGTAGGGCCTGTCTCTGGGCTGTCTGTCCCATTTTGTGGACTCGGGCGTGGGCTCCCACACTGGTAACTGCCCACACCATGAATCTTTTGATACCTGGCCTGCAGGTCCCATGTCAGTTATCTTAAAGCAAAACAAAATTCCTTTGCTCTTCTTGTCCCCTGAACTTTAGAGCCACTTGCCCAGTCCCCCAAATCAAGCTCTCATTCTCTGTACCTCTTTAGAGTCCAGAGCAGCGGGTGCTTCTCTGCGGACTCGGGTGGTGCCTGGCTCTCCGCAGACGCTGTGGGTTTTCCTCACAGAGTGACACAGGGGAGGCGGGTGTGGGCAGGAGAACGTGATCAGAGCAAAGGCCCACAGCTCAGGATGGCCAGACTGCCCAGGATCGCCAGACCCTCCTGATTAAGAGGCAGGAAAACAAAGCCGGCAACCAAGGGAGGGGCAGGGAGATGCAGGCGTCACTGCCGGCCATCTCCATCCCGGCCGTGGTGGACCTCAGAGCGCGGGGCTTTGGTCCTCGTGCTGTGCTTTGGAGTCACCTCTCTGGCCGGCCCGGAACGAAGGTGGATGCCACCGGGCCGCTGCGAGCACGTCTTCCCCACCGGCCTGGGAACGTCCTCAGCCCCCCGGACCACGGGACGCTGGTAATCCCGGCACGCCCGCGTCCCGACACAAACCCCAGACCGGGGAGCGGTGGTGGCCTCCCTGCCGAACGTCTGTGCACACGATCACTGGGCACGATGGTGGCCACCGCGCAGGGAGGGCCCTTCTCCGCGAAAGGACCAGCCTCCGACCGCAAGCGCTGGGCGCCCTCGGCGGCAGCGGCGGCGGTGCACAGCGTGGGGAGGGCCGGGCGCCCGCTTCCCCGCCGTGAGCGGGCCTCCACCTGCCATGCCAGGCCCGGGGGAACCTTCCCTGGCACCCCCTCCCTGCCTCAGCTCTGTTCCTCCTGGAAGAAGCTGGGCAAAGCGTCCCATCTTGGTTTGGAGCCAGGGGCCTGGGAGGGAGGCACGTGGCCCGGGGCCGGGCGGTCCGGGCCCCTCGGTGCTGGGTTCCCGAGCGCTGCCCTGCGAGCGGGCGGCCCTGCCCGCCAAGGGAGGCTCCCGCCTGATGTGGCCCAGTGCCCGCAGCAGGCCCGGAGGGAGGGGCTGGGACGCAGGCGCCCGTCATCCTGGGCGCCCCCCAGCCCACCTGATCCCTCCCTCCTGGGCCCCTGGCTGCACGGCCTGCAGCGCCACGGCCGGTGGCCGGGCTCTTTCTCGCGGACACCTCTGTCCCGGGGAGCGGAGCGGAGCGAGAGTCCCTCCGACCCTGCCATCCATCCGTGCGGCCAGAGGGCTGCTGCCCGGCACCCCTGCCCTGGTGGCCCCCAGAGGGGCCCACGTGGCTGCGCCTGCAGGTGGCACGGGGGCAGCACTTGCATCGCGTTGCACGTGGCGGCAGGCCCGCCCCCCCATCTTATCCCCCATCATCCCCCACCCCCTTCCTGGCTCTCGGCCTCACTGGGCTGCGATCAGCAGGGGCGTGGGGGGACAGGACTCAGACCCTGCATTGTTGTCATTGAGGCATTCCCATGTGACACGGGCCCTCCTGCCTCTGCGTCACCCCCCTAACTCCCTCCTGGGCACACCGTGGGCCTGCAGGAGCTTTGTGGTGTCTTCTCAGAGGTTCGCTGGAGATACTTCTGGATTTGTGTGCCAGGGTCCTCCATGAGAAATAACTTTCAGGACCCAGCAGAGTGCCGTCTGCATGATTCAGATGGCAGCCAGGCCCCTGCCGTCTGGTGCCCTGGTGACCTTCAGATCCTGCCGTTGCTGCCAGTTGGGGTTGGTAAGGATGCTGGAGCAGAGCCTGAGAGCCTTGCAGATGCCCCGTCCCTGGGCTGCGGCTTCCGAGGCGTCCTCTGGGCTGGCACTACCAGCCACTCTCTCCTCCGTCCACACATTTGGCGGGTGTCCCTCCGAGGTCAGCCTGGAAAGGAGGCCCAGACGCTCTGGTGTGCTAGGTCTTCGTGTCTGGGTCACAGGAGGCCAGCTAGACTGGACTCCCGTATTCAGTCTGAACACGTCTTCTCTGCCCCACTCAGCGCTCTTGTGCTGTTGCCACTCAGCCCTCCCAGTGGGATGCGCAAGACCAAGGTGTTTTCTACGTACTCAGAGTGGCCTGTGCCCAGGGTCCCTGTATGGCGACGGTCCTCATCACCTCTTTCCCCCAGTTGAGCTGGCTCTATGGGGGGCTCAGCCAGGGCACTGGACCCGGCTCTAACCTGCAGCCAAGCTGGGTCCTACGAGGGACACAAGGAGACCTACTTTGCCGGCACTCAGAGACCCCCTTGGTGGAGCCCAAGTCAGCCGGCACATCTCCGGTCCCGCATTTGGAGCCTGGCCTTCCGGACTCTTGATGGCCACAGGGAAATGGGTGTCCTTCCCTGACAGTCTCCCGCCCCTGACCTTCACCCTAAGAGTCCCTCCAAGCCTGTCTTCCCAAGGGCTTCAGCCTGTTTCCAGAAACCAGACCCTTCCTCAGCAGGACCCACCATGGGGCCCCCATGGATCCTGTCCCTAGGAGGACACTTGGGTCCTGGCAGTCTCCTTATCTAGTCACCCTGGGCCTGCAGCATCCCGTGGCCTCCAGCTGTCTATAATTTCCTTAATTACCTGTTTAGGACTTGCCTGCTTCCGGTGGCTTGGAGCTGGCTCTGGGGACCGGAAGCTGGCAGGGTGGGCCGTGTGGTACCATGGACAGAGCCGGGGATGTTTCGGGCAGGATTGGGATGGAGGGGCCCTCATATTGTCCGCGTGTTCTCGGCAGTGGAGGCCTGGAGGACAGGGCCCCGCGACCTCCTGGCCCCCACGTGTGTGTTCTCTACCCCTTTGGGGGCCAGAGGCATGCTCCAGAGTCCAGGCCGTGGCATTTCTGGGTCCCCGCACCCCGCCACTCCCGAGACTTCAGGCCAGGCCACGCTCTGCACGGCTGGCCCGGGACCTCACTGGCCGCCACCTGCTCACAGGGTAAAGCAGGAGGGGTGTGGGCCAGAGTGGGCCAGACCGGAGTGCGGGTGAGGGGCGGCTGACCCGGCTCCCTGCTGCGACGCGGCACTCTCCTCACACAGCTGCCGTAATTGGATAATTAGTGTCGTTATGCTTCCTGCCCATCGGCTTCTCTGCTCCTGCTTTCTCGCACTCTCGCTCTCTGGCAGAAAACAAATGACTGCCCCCCAGGGTAGAGGCTTGACCCCTGTAACTACGCTTCAAGGCCCCAGCAAGAAAAAGGCTTCCAACTTCCCTCGGGGACCACGGGGTACCCGGGATTGTGAGGGCCACCCATGTGGAAGTGTGGACTTCCCTCCAGAAGCATCCTGGGGAGCTGGCTGGTTCCCAGCCCTGCCGCCAGTGCCTAGCGCTCCCCAGGAGGGACTCGGGGCCTCCGCAGGCTTGAGGATGGCCCTCAGAAGTAGGGAAGCATGGGAGAGGCCCATGGGGTCAGCCCCTGGCCAAGCAGAACGCTCTGGCCTCCCTGGTGGAGCCTGGTCCTACCTATGAGTTCTGGGCTGCAGGCAGGGCTGGTGGGTGAGAAGACACCCTGCAGGGAAACGGGCCCCCTGGGGCCCTTCCTAGGTGTGTGTGTGTGTGTGTGTGTGTGTGTGTGTGTGTATGTGTGTGTGTGGTGGTGGTGGTGGTGCCCTGTCCTTGGAGTTCACACCAATGCAGCCAGGAGGAATGAGGACCCATTTTCCGGATTCAAAAGTGGAGACTGAGAGAGGTTGAGTGATTTGTGTCGGTTCACACAGCCAGGTCTCACCCCAGCACCTGCACCTCCAAGCCCCGAGGTATATGTGGACAGATTTCCGGTCTGGTCCCTTTGGTGAACTCTTTGAATTGGTTTTAACTACGTGTTCATTGCTTTTCTGTGGTTTTCTGGGCACTTGGCAGATGAGCAATGTACAATTCTCTAGAGCCAGACTACCTGAGTTCACGTTGGCCTCTGCTCGTTGCTGGCTGTGTGGTCTTCAGTGAGTTCTTTAACCTCTCTGTGCCTCAGTGGCTTCAGCTCTAAAGTGGGGATAATTACTCCTCCCACTTTAGAGGCTTGGAGCACAGAGGGAATGTAGAATTCCGCCACGGCACAGAGAAGGGTGCTCGGCGTTGCCTGCGACCAGATTTCTGTCTTTCTCTCTCTCCGATACTCTCTTGGTTCTGTCTTCTAGGACAATATCAAATGACACAGGTGAGAGGGAGCCCAGGTCCGAACCGTCCCATGTCCCAGGGAGCCCATGGAAATGTCGGGGGTTGGTAGGTCATGGAAACTTTGGGAAGGACTCCTGGCTCTCCCAGAACCAGGACTGACTTTAGTCATAGAGGGAAGGCAGGCATCTTACCTGGTGACAGGCTGGGTTCCTCCCTATACACCTGAATTACCTAGGAGACAGGCTTGAGCTCTGTAACAGAGACCCAGCTTAATGCAGGTAGGCAACGTAGGGCTGCTTGGCCATCAGGGATCTGGGCTCCTTCGATGGTGTTGCCATCCTTGACATGTGGATCCCATGTGCAAAAGATGGAGCAAAGTAACTGCTCCTGCCCCTGTCTTCACATCATCATTCCAGCCCGCAGGAAGGAGGAGAGGGGCGGGGGAGAACACATCCTTCCCTTTAAGGACACAACCTTGAAGTTGGCTCTGTCCCTTGTGCCGAGAACCCTCAGTGCTGTCCAAGAGTAAGGCGGTTCCTTGTCCCTTTTGCTCACATCCCATTGGCCAGGGCCTAGTCACGTGGTCCTCCGTAGCTGCACTGGTGTTGGGGGAAGATAGTTGTTAGCTGGATGACAAGACGCCTAGCTAAAAATTAAAATACAACGTGGGAAGACAGGAATAGAAATCAGGGAAAGTCTAGCGAGTCTCTGCCACGAGCTCCTGGGGATTCGTGAGCACCTCCTAAAGCCATATTGTCTGCTCAGAATCTGCAGTCTGGAGACCAGGCCTTCCCAGGTGTTCTGGCCACCCCTTCTGGTTCCTTCTGAGGACAGGGTGGGGTCAGAGCCCCTGAGGAAGTGCATACTAGCAGCAGGGAGAGAGGGGGCGCACGGGGAGGCCCTTAGGGCCACACTTCTTTCAAGTAGGGGACAAGAGCAGTGGCAATGGCTGCCAGCGAGCTTAGCCTCTCAGCTCCTCTGCCACCTATTGCGGCAGCCACCCAGCTGAGACAGGATATGGGTGGTGCCGAAGGTCCCTGAGACCGAAGGGTGAGGGTGCAGAAAGGTCTGCTTGGGTTTCCATTCAGGTAGGGGACACTCCAGGAAGTCAAAATCCACACGGGCCAGTCAAGGTGGTGGAACTCCTGCTATCAGTGTGTGGCCTGGGGCACCACGGAAAGCTAGTCTGGATACACAGCAAAAGGGCCAGTAGGGCCTGTTTGGTTTTTTAATTGCGGGAAAGTACACATAACATCAAGTTTACCACGTTAACCATTTTTCAGCGCCCAGCTGGGCGGCATTAAGTACGTTCAGGTTGGAGTGCAGCCATCCCCACCATCCATCTCTAGAACTGTTCATCTTCCCCAGGGGAAACTCTGTCCCCATTAGACACTAAGCCCCCCTACCCCTCCCCCAGCCCGTCCCCCCCAGCCCGTGCCCCCCCATCCTACTTTCTGTCTCTAGGAATCTGACGGCTCTAAGCAGCTCATACAAGTGGAGTCATACAGTATCCATCCTTCGTGTCTGGCTGATTTCCCTGACCATGATGCCTTGTAGGTCCAGCCATGTTGTAGCAGGTGTCAGAACGACCTTCCTTTTTAAGGCTGAATAACGTTCCACTGATTGGATGGACCACATCTTGTTTGTCCATTCATCCATTGATGGACACTTGGGTTGCTTTCATGTTTTAGTTATTGTGAATAATGCTGCTGTGAACATGGACGCGCAGATCTCTTAGAGAGCCTACTTCCAGTTCTTTTGGGCATGTACCCAGGTGTGGGATTGCCGGGTCCTACGGTAATTGTTTAAATTTTTGAGGAGCCACCATGCAGTTTTCCATAGAGGCTGCACCATTTTACATCCCCTGATGGGCTTGTTTTGTTTTGGTTTTTTAAAATAAATTTGTTTATTTATTTATTTATTTATTTTTTGGCTGCGTTGGGTCTTTGTTGCTGCACGCGGGCTTTCTCTAGCTGCGGCAAGTGGGGGCTACTCTTCGTTGCCGTGCGCGGGCTTCTCATTGCGGTGGCTTCTCTTTTTGCGGAGCACGGGCTCTAGGCACGCGGGCTTCAGTAGTTGTGGCACGTGGGCTCAGTAGTTGTGGCTCGCGGGCTCTAGAGCACAGGCTCAGTAGTTGTGGTGCACGGGCTTAGATGCTCCGAGGCATGTGGGATCTTCCCGGACCAGGCCTTGAACCCGTGACCCCTGCGTTGGCAGGCGGATTCTTAACCACTGCGCCACCAGGGAAGGATAAGCTTGTTCTAACTGGGCCCTCCCTGGAGCCTCTGAAGGCAGGCAAATATGTGGCATCGAACCTGGCTGGGCCTCGTGAGCCTCTGGGGGAGCTTTACAGAGCCCAGTGCCACCCCCTCCTGACTGAAGCTCTGAATGGGACTACACGTTTTTACGGCCCCCAGGGCTGGGAGGAGTGGGGACCCCTCCAGGTCTGGTGTCCACTGCTCTAGATTAGACTAAAGCACTGGGCCATCAAGTAGCAAAAGGGATACTGAGGAAGTTCACCTGCCCGAGGAGAGGGGCTGAATCAGGGAAACCCTGGTCCCTGCCACCTCCAGGAATCTAGGCTTGTGTTTCCCTGGGTTCTCAAATCCTCCTTGAATGGACTCTGATTAGTGGGGACTTCCAATGCCCAGAGTCTGTGCATCTGTCTTTCTGCTGGCCTCACATGGTCCTTTGGGTCTGGACCAGGCTCTGGATAGGAAGCATCCTTTGGCCTTGCTGGCAGCCCCCGTGGGTCCCTGAGGCGGCCCCGGTGCCCTGGTCACAGCACAACAGGGGCAGCCCCGTGTGGGTGGAGGCGGGAGTTTGGGGAGAGGGTCCCGTGGCGGTGATTGACCCTTTTCTGCTGTTATTGTTTTTGCCCAAAGCTGTTCTCTGCAAGAGCCACTTGGCGTGTGCACAGATTGTACCAGGAACAAGGCGGGGAAGGAACGGAGCGGGGGGCGGGACTGAGCTGTCCCTTTAAATCTGTTTTCTCTGTTTTATTTCCTTCTTTTATCCCATCCTCCTCCCACCACTAGCATAAGCGTTGGAGCTGTGAGGGCCCAGGAGCTGCAGTGACGGTGCCTCTGAAATATTAATGAGGCTGTTCTCTGCCTCGGCTCCTTCCCCCCGGGTTCCCTCCCTCCCTCCCTCCCTGGCTGAATGCTGGGCCTCGTCCTTGGAGCCCTCATTTCCCCTGCAGGGCGGCCGCCAAGGTGCGTGGAGCAGAGGGGAGGGGGCGGGGCCGGCAGGAGGGAGAGGGCCGGGGTGGGGGGGTGGGGCGGCGTGGGAAATCAAGAGGTAAAGAGGTAGCCGGCCAAGGTCCTCACCTGCCTGGGATCATTGGGTTGTAAGGGACAGGGCGAGGGCAGGGCGAGGGCAGGGCAGCCGCTCCTCGCTCCCCTGAAGGCTCCCCGGCCCCAAGCCTGTCTGAAGGTGCCCAGAGGTGGAGAGAGGAGGGGACTGTTAGTTCAAGGAGTCCCGACGGCGAGTGCCTCTGCTGCTGGGTCTGCAGGGAGGGCACATGGTGGGCGGTTGGGCATCAGGCGGCATCCTGTGCCCTGGGACACTGCCTCAGATGGCACTCAGATGGGACTTGGGACTCGACTTCAGGGGCTTCTGCTCCCTTCTTGCCTCGGGGCGTGGTGTCCTGGGCCCGGTTGTACTCACAACGGGGGAGTGTTCTCGTCACCAGCTTACTGACAGGAGGGCTGAGGGCCCAGAGACTTCTGGCTGGTGCCGCCAGCCGGGATCCATCCACCCCAGGGAGGTGGCGGTGCCAGCGGCAAATGCCCGGTCACCAGTGTGGGGACAGATTCCACTCGGCCCCCAGCAACTGCAGACTGGGGTCAGACAGCGGCTGCCATGGGACTGTGTCTCCACAACTGTGAACGGCGCTAGATTCTAATGCGTTGTGACCTGTGACTTGGGGGGCCCGCAGGTGGGATTCGACCTCCATCCGTTGTCTCCCCTGTGAAGGCGCCGGGTAGAGCGCAGGACCGGCTGCTGGGGAAGCAGAAGGGCTTTCTCTCCGGGCAGCCAAGGGGCTGAGCTGCCAGGGGTGGCCTGACTCTCTCCTCAGGGACCTGGAAGGCGAGGCCAGGAGGTCTGAGAAGGAGAGAAGGCGTCTCCTTGCCCTCACAGGGTGTCTATAAGGATGCAATGAGGGAAGCATCTGGATTCGCATGCCAAGAAAGGGGAGCCTGGGAACACAAGTGCCCCATCTCATCCAGGAAGCTCCTAGCTGTCCAGGGCCTGGAGGGAGGGCCAAGGAGGCAAAGTGGGGGACTCGGGCAAATTAAGTCAGAGGTGCTGGGAGAGCCCCCAAAGCCTGGTCCGCGGTGGCCAGGGAGGGCCGGCGCAGCGGGGAGAGGACTCCTGGGTTTCTGGTTGGGTGGACATGAGTCACGGGGCCCAGGGGCAACAGGTGTCAAAATGTCCAGGCCTGCAGCTGAGCTATCTCCTGCCGTGCCTGGCGCCCCCCTGGGTAGCAGCCTGTTGAAAGTCATGGAGCCATGGGGAGGCGGGCCAGGGAACCCACAGCGGGTCTGCTCCCGCCACCCACCAGTGCAGGCCAGTTTGGGCCAGGATGGAGCAAAAGCCAGAAGGTCCGAGTCCCCCTCTGTGGAGGTTTTCAACTCAATTAAGCCAATTAAGGTTTGAGAGATGAAAGAGTACAGAAATGGTATGTTCCCTGCCCTTTTGGTGCCTACAAACCGTTCTAGGCAGCCAGCCCAGGCCGGAAAGTCTCTGTCAGGCCTGCAGCACTGATAGGCCCAGTCACTTCTGTTTTTGGCCATTTCGGTGATGGCTGCTGTCCTTATTCAGACGGAGGGAGGCCGTTGCCCAGGCTTACGGAGAACCCAGGGAAACAAGAGTATATGCTGTTTGGTCTCTCCAGCGGCCACCAGTCACTCAAGACAGACCTTGATTTTACTGATGCCCCCTGTACCCGGTGGCCTGTGGAGTTAAGGAAGAGGGAGTTTAGCAGGACCACCGTCTCCGGCTTAAGGGGCCCCGAGCTGGGGGTCTTGGTGTTCCCAAGGCTCCCGGCTCCCCCTGGGCCGCCCAGGCCCCGCTCACTCACTCCTCCAGGACCCTGTCCCCACCCAGGGCTGACCATGCGGTAGACTTCTTGTCGAATCAATAACCATGTGTCTCTCAGAGCTGATGACCCAACTGCGGGAAAGACCCGCTCGCAGGTCGTTGCCATGCCAAGCAGAGCGAAATAGAGCCAGTTGCGGGATTCTAGACTCAGCAGCAATCGGTTTTGGCGGGGACTTTCTGGAGAACGGTCCGCTTGAATTGCCGCTCAGATTCATCAGAGGCCATTGGGGGAGAGGGAACAGAAAGGTGTGGCGGCCAGGCTGTGTGCTGTGGCAGGGCCAGCAGTGCTGTGGGCGTGTGTGGACAGACCAGTGTGGGGCATTGCTGAACAGCCAGCGCACGACAAGAGCTGGGCGGTGGGGGGTCCTTTGAAGGAATGTGGCTTTTTGCTTGACGGGGCAGGGGAGGACTGAAACCCGGGCTCGGTCTTCCGGAGGCCAGTGCAGCTTGGAGGCAGAGAGGGTGCCAGCACCTGAACTGGGCAATGCGGTGACCAGAGCAGGGTGGTGACCAGCCACCCGACTGGAGGGAGGCCTGTGGGGTGCTGGTCGGCACGTGGGGCCTGGCGGGGGCTGAGGGAGAGAGAGCCGGCTGCGGCGCAGGCAGGGTGTCGGGGGTACCGAGGCGTGGAGCAACGGCATGGCCAGCCACGGGGCTGCGGCGAGGGCAGAAGGCCAGACCTCGACTCCCTGCCCGGTCCCCTTACCGTGAGTCACCTTGGGCCCAGTTGGCCGCAGTGGCGACAGCACACCAGTTAGGAGCAGCCCAAGGCCCCAGCGTGGCTGTGTCTGGGCCGCGGCTGCTGCTTAATGGAGGGCAGGGCCACACCTGGAGAC
>NW_006784311.1:202081-202959 GCF_000442215.2 Lipotes vexillifer
GGGGCGGGGGCGGGGGGAGATGAAGCCGCCCTTGGGTGAGCCCTGGTTGTCAGGGCGGAGGACATGCTGTGCTGCCCGCCTGCAGGTGCCCCTGGAAGGGTGCGACCTCCCCTGGGATGAGCTGCTGCCTCCCAGCACAGGCCCAAGAGCCCACCCAACCATGGGCAGTTGACTGGATCACCCCCTGGAACCCACCAGTGTCATGTGGGCGGGGCTGGGTGCCTTTCAACTGGGTCTTCACAGAGTGGGTGTAGAGGCCAAAAGGATAAAAGGACAAATTGTTCATCTGGCTTCCCTTTTAGAGAGAAGCGCTGGAGAGGCCCTGGTAGCTCGTTGGGTCGACTTTGCAAGGTCTTGGAATGCAGGCTGGTGGCCTGCCCGCCAAGGGCATCAGAGCCCCGGGTGAGCGCTGGCCACTCCCCTTAGCCAGGGCTGGGAACTCTGCTCAGGGACAAGTGACTCACATAATTTGCTGGATGCCCCCCATCCTACCGGAACTCACAGCGCCCATTGGTCAAAGCCAAAGCGGAGCCTCCGCAGATGAACCCGGCCCCGCCCTCCCCTCCAGCAACCAACAGGCTAGGGGGCTGGGGAGACAGAGCCCAACCCCGCCAGTTTCACCCAGGGTGCTACCTTCTGGGAATGGAGAGACAGGGGCACGGAGCTCAGGGCAGAGAAAGGAGGGGAAGGAAACCGCTGCGGGGGAATGACGGCCCGCGGCGTCTGCAGAGGGCCGGGGAGCTCGGGTGGGTCGAAAGCTGCCATCACGGCCTCTGGCGCCTCCTGAAACAGCCTGCAGTCAGAAGCAGGACACCCAGGTGTCCCTGTGGCTCTGCCGCTTCACCCGGCCAAGCCTCAGTTTCCCGAGCTGACAGATG
>NW_006784311.1:202984-204187 GCF_000442215.2 Lipotes vexillifer
TGCCCACCTGGGTGGGCAGGTGCGTTCACAGAGCACCCCAGAAGGAGCCTGCCCTGCCCCAACCTCCCGGAAGCCTGCCTTCCTTCAAGTCCCCTGAGCTCCGGTCGTGCCCCCGGGGTCCCTGCCCCCACCCCTCCTGCAGCCCCCTCCGTCGTCTCCCGGCTTCTGCCCCTACAGTCCATCATCACCCAGCAGCCCTCTGCTCAGTGGTGGCCTCTGCCGCTCGTGGCCCCATGGGATCCGCCTCCTTCCTGGTATCAGAACACTCTTCCCTCCCTGGCCCCCCAGACCCCAACCGAAACTGCACCCCCATTGCTCTGAAGCTCTTATCTCCATCTCTCCCACCAGCGGGAACTGCTAGGCACCCATCTCCCGGCCAGAGAGTGCGGGGACCCATTCAGTCCTGCCCACCCCTCTGTCCCCAGCAGAGATGGCCAGCACGGGCGTACAGTAGATGCTCAGCAAAGACTGGTCAGATGGTGAACAGCAGGGACAGGAAGTGGGGAGACGCGTGGGAGCGGAGAGGACAGTGCATTCATGTGTCCGCCATCTTGTCCCCACATCTCCTGGCAATGAAGGCTGCTCCGTGCAGAAAGTATCTAGAGAGTTAACACTTAGGTGCCCAAACTTTTAAAACCTGGCTCACTTTGGATGGCCATTTGCTGAGGTGCCTCTCTGTCTCCCAGACCTCTCTGGCGGGACTGCCTTAAGTACGTGAGATTTTTCTTGACAGCGTGAGGCCAGTGTCCAGAGGAACTGAGGCCTCCACCATGTTCCGAGACCCCCTGAGGCCTGTGGGCATGGGGGAGTGGACCTTGTTTCCCAGGGACCTTGGTCTCATCCCCTGAGGACTGTGGCACGTCCATGCTCCTGGCGTCCGCTGGCCTCACAGAGAGGTAAGGGCTCTCCTGAGAGCAGAGGCCACGAGGCTCTGGGTTACTGTGTTTCCATGGGCGGTTCTAGATCAGAAACCCGGATTGGTGGCCGAGTTCTGCTTCCAAGAGGATCCTTCTGAGCCAGGAGCTTCCCCAAAGGTGAGGGATCGGACCCAACTGAGCCTCACCGCCAGGAGGCTTCTTTGCTGGTGTGAAGGCCAAGGCCACGTGCGCTGAGACTGATTCAGTCCGGGGAGCTTAGTGCACGGCCTTGGGGGGTGCTACCACTCATACTCAGGCCACAAGCTGGGAATGAGAGGTAGGGAAA
>NW_006784311.1:204237-208465 GCF_000442215.2 Lipotes vexillifer
AGGCCAGCAGGAGGAGCTAGGGGCCCGAGGAGGGGCGGCCCAGCAGGCCCCCGTGGCCCACGCCACCAGACCCTGTGAAGGCGGCAGGCAGGGCAGCCAGGTGCCGAGGTTCCTCAGGCAGGTGGGGTGGTGGCGGCGGGGTGTGGGGACAGTGCGAGGGACGACAACTTCCTGACGCTCTGCTGTTAGCCTGGGGAGACCCCGGCTCCTTACTCTGCCATCTGGGGGGCAGAGGGGTGTGGAGGGGAGTGGGTGGCACTGTGCTGTGGGCCAGGGTGACGGAGAAGTCACCAGTGACCTGTGGCTGCTTTCCACTTTCTCCTCCACCCTCCCCTTCCGCTCTCTGCCTCCCTCCCTCCTTCCCCTTCCCTCTCTCCCTCTCCCCTCCTTTTACCCTCCCCACCACACCCCCCTTCCTTCCTTGCCCCCGACCCCAGGTCCCCTCAAGGCAGCAGAAACACCCTGCACACTAAGCCTTGACCTAGCGCCCAGCTGGCTCTGCCCATGGCTTGGCCTGCTCCCCGGAACCCTGCACAGCGCCGGGCCTGAAACCTTGAGCCGCAGAGGCCGCGCCAGAAGACCACTGCCCCCAGGGATTTATAGCATGCCGGCTGCACCGGGCGAGTCTTAATCAGGCAAGCGTGGGAGCGTGCTGGAGCAGACGAGGAAAGCTCGAGGTTGGGCACAGGCACAGATAACCTAACCGCGCCAGGGCAAGACCAGCCACTATTCAACCCTGACACGTCACCCCTGCTTCAGTGTGGGTTCCCAGCTGCACTGGGGGGCAGCGAGAGCCTCGCATCCCAGGTTGGCTACTGCTGGCGGCGGCAGGTCCCCACCAGGAGCCTCTGGCGCTGCCTGCTTCCCCACGCAGCGAGCGTACGGTGGCAGGACACGGGGGTGAGCTGGCAGGTGGGCCTGGGAGGGAAGTTCTGCATTCAGTGAGTCGTGGCTCAGACTGAGTGCAGACTTGCAGAGAGCGTCCCAGGGGGGTGGACCTTGGTCTTGTCTCAACCGAGCCCCGGGCTTCTCACCTCCATCTCCCCAGGTGTCTGTGTGCGGCCACGTCCCTCTGCCGCCGCCTCGCCGCGCCTCACCCAGGCGCTGGGACCTCGGAGGACACCCTCCCCCGCCGCGCCACAGGCAGGATGGGGGACGTGGCCAACAGTTCCATCGAGTTCCACCCCAAACCCCAGCAGCAGCGGGAGGCCCCCCATGCAGGGGGCTTTGGGTGCACACTGGCTGAGCTGCGCTCCCTCATGGAGCTCCGAGGGGCCGAGGCGCTGCAGAAAGTCCAGGAAACCTACGGGGATGTGGGCGGGCTCTGCAGGAGGCTGAAGACCTCACCCACGGAGGGTAAGTCTGCCAGCAGAGCCCTGGCACGGGCGGCGGCGGCGGCGTGTGCACCGGGGATGTAGGGCCCTGCCCCGCCCCTCACTCCTCCCTGCAGACGTTCTCTAGCCCCGGGGGCAGGCCCCGTCAAGGGCTGGGTGGGCTTGCAGCAGCTTCCCAGAGGCACTCCTGACCATGACCATGACCGTGATCGTGCCTGTGCGCTCCCATGTCCCCCTGAGTGGGACATGCTCTGTATGGGGCAAGCTGACCCCCTGCACCTGTGTGTCCGTAATCAGCAGTTCCTGCTTGCAGCTCTTCTTTGGATTAAATAGAAATGGAACGACAGAGAAGAGAAAGGGAGAAGCCGGCACCGAATCGCACATATGCTGGCGGGATGGGCCCCAAACTGAAACCCCAGCAGCTCTTCCAAGAGACGAGCGGGGCAGCCCCTGACCGAGTGCCCCCGGTTCCCCACATGCTCGGCCCTCTGTGCAGTTAAGGGGGGCAGGAAGAGGAGGGAAGGCGTAGGGTTCGGTCCTCTGGGGAGGGGCTTGCGGCGGGGGCCAGGTAGAGTGCTGAGTGGAGGTGGCACCAGCGCAGGCCGTCCTGAAGAGGTCCAAATCTGAGACGGTATATCTCTGAGATCTGCTGCAGGGAGCCTCTAGGGAGCCTGGGGTGTGTCCTCTAGAAGGTTCTAGGGGTGGAGGCCTGATTGCCACCTTGGTCCCCCCCTCTGCCCTGTGGCCCTTTTCCCCTGCTCCAGAGCAGACGTCTGCCCTGCCCTGCACCAGCCTTCCCCAGTCCTGCCCACTGGGTCTGCTGGGAGGCCGGGACCCCGGGAGCCAGGCTTGGCCCCAGCTTCCAGAGGCCGGAGCATTTCTGGCCCAGCTGCCGCTCCCCCGGCAGGGCTGCTGGTGCCAGGGCTGCTGCTGGCCAGTGCCGGCCGATCGCATCAGCTCCTGTCTCGGCTGTCACAGCTCTGTCCACCCAGGGCCCTGGCCGCCACCCTTGTCTCCTGCTCTCTGGCTCCGTCTGTGTGCAGGTGACACCTGGGCTGGAACGGGGAGTGGAGATGCCTCCTGCCCCCGCCCCCCTGCAGAGGAGGTGGGCCTGAGGCTGGGTGAGGGGCGCCCGCATGGCCAGGTCAGGAGCTCTGAGGGGCCGCCTGGGTCTCTCCTGCTTTGTGCTCTAAGGGGACCCAGCCTGGCGTGGGTGTGCGATCAGGGCAGGCAGATGGCTTGGTTCAGGCGCCCATCGCCTCCCCCCAGCCCCCGGACCTGGGGCCGGGCGGGGGAGGCCGGGGTAGAGGGCCATTTAGCCACAAGGGCTCTGGCCTCTCCCAGATAAAAGGAAGCAGATGGGCTTCAGCTGGCAGCTCTTTCCTCTGCCTGTCAGGCCTTGTTAAATATTTAAAATGTCAAGGCCCCTGGGAACGTGCCCGATTCTGCCACAGAGGCTCTGGCGCTCGCCCAGTGCCGGTGGAGGGGCCGGCGTAAAGAAGGGCGGGTGCCCAGGTGGGTGGCCCCAACAGAGGGACCCCAGCCTGGCTTGGTCTGCATCCAGAAGAACGAGCGGTTCGAGGACCACCCTCCCATCTCCGACCCTGGGAGCCCTCAAGGCCCCAGAGTTCTCACCTGGACGTTCCCGCTCCTGCTTCAGACACAGTGACCTGAGCTGGGGGAGGGGCGACTTAGCTGAGCCCAGGCCCCCCGCACACCCCCTGGCAAGGCGGGCAGACTCTGGGGTGCCGGCAGACTGGTGCTTTGGGGAGGGCGAGGAGACCAGGGCGGTGCGCGCTCTACTGGAGGAGGGCACTTGCTGTCCTCCGGGCAGCAAGCACATCAGTGGGCTCTGCCTTTTCAGCTATCCAGGAGGATTCCAGAAGCCAGGGAGCCTGGGTCTTAGGCCGAGCTGGGGAGACCTGGGCCCCGGCCCTTCCCCCGTTTGGCCTCCACTGGCACTCATGGAAAGGAGAGGGCAGATTAGCCGAGAGCTGCCCCATGTGGTCCTAATCCAATTCTGATGGCATCTGGCCTCTGCTCTGGGCAGGGTGCCCACCTGAGTCCATGCCAACTGCCGGCCACTGCCCCTGCACCCAGGACCTGGGCCACCTCAGGGGCCCTGCTGGACCAGTGCGTGCTCAGAACCAGAGGGGCTGCAGCTGCCTTCGGTCACCCCAGAAGGCACTTCGGCAGCAGGAGCTCTCCGGACCCCTGAACCCACAGGAAGGCCAAGGCCTCGGGCTGGTCGAGAGCAAGGCACAGAGAAGCTCTGCTGCCGCACCAAGGGCAAACCAAGGCCAAGGGACAGGCTGAGGGAAGGAGGGAGGGAGGGAGCTCCTGGGGAAGGGGCCCTGAGGGCCCAGCTTCCTGCGGGGACCAGCTGGGCATAGGGGGCAGGGCAGGCAAGATGCAGACTCCTGAGGCGTGACGAGGACCCATGGGCTCTCTAGAGGGTGCGGGGGCCTCTACCGTTCTCGGGGCCTCCAGATCAGTGCCCTTTCCCAGGGCGGGGGTAGTGGAGACCCTGAGTGTCTGGGAGATTCAGGGTTCGAGGGCCTTCCTAGTAATAACCCCACTTTTCACATCTCCTGTAGGTGAAGGGAGTGGGACATGGGCCCTGAGCTGGGTCCCCAGCCCTTAGGAGCTGAGGTCCTGAGCTTCTCCCAGACGCCCAACTGGGAGGCCACAGCCTCCAGAAACTTGAGCCGTGGCCGGGCCCAGGCACAGTGAGGCAGGGGAAGGGCAGAGACAGCTGTGGCTCCTGCTGGGTGGGGCGGACAGTGTGCGGTCATGGCCTAGCTCAGGAGACGTGCCAAGGCGGTGCGTCTGGGGGCTTTTGCTCTTGTCAGTCCTTCCACCCCGAGGGGCCCCCCTCCCCCCTCCCCCTCCCT
>NW_006784311.1:208525-217860 GCF_000442215.2 Lipotes vexillifer
CCCCTTCCCCCTCCCCCTCCCCAGAAGCCACATTTCCCTGTACAGCACACAGCCACCGTCCTTCCTTCCAACCCCTTTGCACCACACTGAGCGCTTTCTTGTTCTCAACTCATCTGGGACCAGGTCTTGTGTGGCTTTCCATGCCGGCAGGGGGCACCCCAAGGGCTGGCACCCGGGTCCTTCTGGTTGCCCACCCCCTGCCCTGCCCCTCCCCGCTGGAGGCCTGGGGAGTGGCAGCTACTCAGGTCTGGGAACTGCAAGCCACTGTCTGTCCACGAGGTGTCAGTGTGGGACCGGGCACTTGGGGGCAGAGAAGCCAGAAAGGCTTGGGGGGTGGGGGTGGGGGTGGCCGGTGGATGGGCCTGGAAGGAAGCAGGAAGCAGAGTCCCAAGGGCTGAGGTCGGGCCCAGGGGACCGTGTCATCCCATCTGCCTGCCTCTGGGGAAGATGGCCGAGTGGATGCCCGGCCTTCGGAGGCAGTGGCCTGGATACCAGTCCCACATGGAAGCTTTCGGTACCTTCAGAAATGGGCCTGAGGAGACTCATGCTCTAGAAGGAGAGACCCAGCGGCCTTGGTGCCGGCCTGGGTGGGAAGTGGGTCGTCCCAAGATTGAGAAGTCAGGGCCCAGCTTCCAAAAGCTGGGGCGGGCCCCTTTGTGGGTGTTGATTCTGAGCCGCTGCGCAAACCGGCCCCCCTCCCTCCCTCCCTCCCTCCTGGCCCACACAGCTTGTCGGGGCTGCAGAGGGGACTGTAGTTCCTGGAGCTCCGCAGGCGCATCAGGAGGATGGTCCCCCGTTCCTTGCGCTCGAGCTCCGAGTTACTGCGTGGTCGTGGTCGCGCACCGGTGCCCTCCAGGCAGCTGGAGAGGCTGCCAGCGCTCCTGCCGACATGCCCCCAGGGTTTGCAGAAGGGCTCCAGGTGCCCGGCCAGTGCAGTGCCCGCTTTCTGGGAGCTTTCAGAGTAGAGGGAAAGACAGGCACAGAGAAAGGAGCAGGGGGATGCGGGGCTGGCCTTTCCCACCCTCTCCTTCTGTGCCTCTGCTCCACGTGCCCACACTGCGCAGGCCTGGCCGACAACACCAATGACTTGGAGAAGCGCAGGCAGATCTACGGGC
Organism: Lipotes vexillifer; assembly: GCF_000442215.2. Lineage (NCBI taxonomy): Eukaryota > Metazoa > Chordata > Mammalia > Artiodactyla > Lipotidae > Lipotes > Lipotes vexillifer. The sequence continues at coordinate 209,641 of NW_006784311.1, forward strand.
AGAACTTCATCCCTCCCAAGCAGCCCAAGACCTTCCTACAGCTGGTATGGGAGGCCCTGCAGGATGTGACCCTCATCATCCTGGAGGTGGCCGCCATCGTGTCCCTGGGCCTCTCGTTCTATGCGCCACCCGGAGAGGAGAGCGAAGGTGAGGGGCAGGGCTGGGAAGGGCGGTGAAGGGGGACCTGGTGGGCGGGCGCGGGACGCGGGTGGCAGCGCGGAGGTGCTGGCAGGAGGAGGGAAGGGATAGAGGCTGAGATGACGGCGGGAGCAAGGAGCTGGCGGAGGGACTTCTCTGCCACCTCTGCCCCTCCCTCCTGTCCTGGGCACAGCGTGCGGGAATGTGTCGGCTGGGGCAGAAGACGAAGGGGAGGCCGAGGCAGGCTGGATTGAGGGGGCCGCCATCCTGCTGTCTGTCATCTGCGTGGTCCTGGTCACGGCCTTCAACGACTGGAGCAAAGAGAGGCAGTTCCGGGGCCTGCAGAGCCGCATCGAACAGGAGCAGAAGTTCGCCGTCATCCGCGACGGGCAGCTCCTGCAGGTCCCGGTGGCTGCGCTGGTGGTAGGGGACATCGCCCAGGTCAAGTATGGTGAGCGCGCCCATCACCACCCACGCTGCGGAGGGGCTCAGCTCCCACGTCAGGGGCAGGCCTTCTCCGGGGAGCACGTGGGGCGGGAGGCTGCAGGCGGGCAGCTCGGGCAGCAGGCCCGGCGAAGACGGGGCGTGTCAGCGGCCTCAGCGCCCCAGGAGCAGGCTGTCCCCACAGCCTGTCGAGGGCCTCCCCAGCACGGCAGGGCGCTCCTGTGGGCCCCATTCCCTGGAAGACGGATGACGGGGCTAGGAGTGGGTGGGTACCCCCAGAAAGCAGAGCAAAGGAAGAGGGCCGCACACCCGGCAGGACCTCCTCTGGGGGAGATGGGAGGCAGCGTGGAGGAAGGCCTCCTGGACGCATGGTCTGTGGTTCTGGCCACCTGGCCGGCCTTAGGAGACCTGCTGCCCGCCGATGGCGTGCTCATCCAGGGCAACGACCTCAAGATTGACGAGAGCTCCCTGACGGGCGAGTCGGACCACGTGCGCAAGTCGGCTGACAAAGACCCCATGCTGCTGTCAGGTGAGCCCAGCGGGACCGGAGTCCCTGCTCCTGGAATGCCCGGGACAAAACCTGTAGGTGCTGAGCAAGCCACTCACCCAGCGGTGCAGATCTCTGTCTCAGTCTCTGTGCGTTGCTGTGCCAGGCACTCATGTCATGGAAGGTTCTGGAAGAATGGTGGTGACAGCCGTTGGTGTGAACTCCCAGACAGGCATCATCTTTACCTTACTTGGGGCTGGTGGAGAGGAGGAGAAAGAGAAGAAAGGTGAGGCAACAGTACCCTGCAGCTCCCAGTGCCGCCAGGCCTGTGGCCCTCGTACATAGCCGCGCTCTCTTCTGCACCTGCCTGGTGACGGCCCCTTGCTGGCCCAGTCCCTGGCTCTGGCACTGGGGAGGACCAGCCCTCAGCGGGTGGGAGGCCATACCCTGTCTCCTGATTCCTTTTGGAGACCCTTCTTCTGGGGTCTTTGCCCCAGAGCCAGCAGGTTGGGGGCCCCCCGTTTTGTGTGAGGCAGTTTCCCTCGGACGGCTCTTCGCCTAAGGCTTCGGGGGCATGGGTGCCAGGGTCGGGGGAGTGCCCTGCCTGGGTAGGAATGGGGTTGGAGGGGCAGGGACCAGCCACCCGGACTTGGGGGTGTTCAGCCCACATGGTGAGGCACTGAGGGCCCCAGGCCAATGTGGCAGCTAGGGGATCACAGGCCAGGCAGCCAGAGGTGGAGGGCTCCCAAGCAGAAAGGACTAGACACCCCAAAGGACATCCAGGGCCAGAGGAAGCTGAGATGGGGCCAGGGCCCTCACCCTAAGGGAAAGCAGTGTCGAGGGACAGATGTCTTCTGACGGCCCAGCTCTGTATTCACCCTGGCCTACCTGGCACACGGCTACCCAGCTGCCTCCTCTTGCCAGCGTCCCGACCCCAGGCGTGGCTGGTGCCCCCCACCCCCCGCTCCTCAGAACAGGGTTTACAAAGCTCTGGAGCTTGGCCAGCACCCCCCCCCCCCCGACCCCCATCCCAGTCAGGACCCCGATCCCTTCCACGACTCAGGCCTGCATCTGCTCACCTTGCTCTGGCCTGGGTCTCCCCTCAGGCCACTCCTGCCATCAAACCAGGTAAGGAATGACGTTTTCTAGATGTGCACCCCACCTCTGAGGGAAGCCACCTGGGCCCACTAGAAGTACAAAGACACGCACGAGTACGGGGAGACCGTGTGCCAGAAGCGTGCAGCCAGGGCCCTGGGGACAGGGCGTGCGGGTCACCAGCTCCGCCTCAGTCAGTCAAGGCTGCTGGGCCTGCAGTGCAGGCGGGATCGGTCTGCCCAGCCCAGTAACGTGAGGACAGGTCAGCGTAAGGAAAGACGCACCAGTGTCCCCAGACCTGGGCACACGAGGGAGGAAAAATGGATGAGCCGCTGTTGCCTAAAAGCCTCCATGGGCCCCGCCTCCTGGCAGCCTGGGCCTGGCTTCCCTTCCTGGACTCCTCCCTGCTCCTGGCCCACCCGGCCCACCCCTCACAGCCAATGGGCACCGGCGGACCTTCGGCCACCTTGGCCACACCAGGCCCCCCTCCCCGCAGGGCTCAGCCCGGTGTCTCGCCACAGTCAGCACCCTGGGGCCCACAGGAGGCCAAGTGGGTGGGTAGGCAGGCCCTGGGCCTCCTCTGGGCTGGACTGGAGTCCCTGGTGGCTGCTTGGCAGGACGCCTCTTCCACGTTCTTTCCCAGGCTCTTCCCCTCCCGCTAGGTTCCCTTAAATGTCACCGTCCTTCAGGGCTCGGTCCTAGGCCCCTTCTCTTCGACCTTGACAAGACCCCTCCAGGCGCTCCCCCCACCCCCGGCTCTCCCCCAGCCCCGGTTCCTCTCCCCCGCTGCTGTGCCACTTAAGAGTCAGAGGGGACACCAGCAGCAGCTGGGGCCCGGCAGGTGAGGCAGAGACGGCCAGCCTCCGGGGAGGAGGCAGCGGCACCCACGACCCCTCGCCTCCCCCACGTCTCCGCCAGGGCCCTGGCCGCTGCAGAGACCGGAAGGTGGCACCTCGCCCTCAGCATCCCCCCTCAACGCCCCCCGCCACCTCTCGATCTGTCCATCAAGGGCGCTGCTTGCCTGCCTGTCTCCTGCCTTCCGGCCTTGACCTCTTTCCCCACGCCTTCCCCTGCCTTAGCTATTCCCCTTCTCAGGCCAGGCCCAGCCCTCGTCTTCCCACCGTGCTCATCTCAAACCTCCCTCCCTCCTCCAGAAGTTGCCACGGCCCCAGGGCAACACGCCCACACTGTGCTGTACTGTCACCCACCGTGTGTCTACAGGTGTCTCCCCTGCCCCGCCCCAGAAGTCTCCTTCATCTATGAATGCCCCACAGGGCCCAACTGACACCCCACTGGGGCTGCGAGGGGACCTCTCCCTCCTCCCTGGGACCCCCAGACCAGACCCCACTGCCTGGGAGCCACCTGGCCTCCGGTCTGTGTCCCTGGGTCCCCAGTGACATGAGCTGTTGGGTCGTGGCTGACAAGCCGGCCCACTAGCCCTTCCTGTCCCAGGCTGGTCGTCTCTGGATCCAGGGCAGTGTGTGTGTGGCCTGCAGAGAGCTCTCCCGGCTGCTGCCCTGGGGCAGGTGAGGCAGGTGGAGCCGGGTGGCGGAGCCCGACCCCCAGCTCAGAGCCCGTCACCTGCCGGCTCTCCTGGGCCCTCCCAGAGTTGCAGTCCTTCCCGGCCTCAGAAACCAGAGGCATGGCCAGCACCGTTTACCTTGGCCTGGGGAAGCTGGTCACTGCCCCAGTGCCTAGCACCCAGCTGTGGGCTTTATGGTGGCAGAGCACGTCTGTGAAGGCGCACCCGCACAGCTCCCACTGGGTCCCAGCCCGGCCGGTGCCCCTGCCGCCCCCTCCAGCCCTGTGGGTGCCCTGAGGCTAGCCATCTCGCTCCTTTATCCTCTAAAGCGCCCACGGACTTGACTGCTGGCCATGCTGCACAGAAAGCTGATCTCTAGGCCACCAGGACTTAGGAACCATCTAGGTCAACCCCCTCGCACTGGTTCTGGGGGGAGCACCCATCCTGACTGGGGGGCCCTGTTTGAGGCAGCGGAGCTGGGACCCGACACCTGGCAGCTCTCATTGCCCGTGGTGCCGGCCCTTCCAGAAACCTCCCACTGCTGACCGTGCGTGAGCCAGGGTCTGTCCAGGGCTGGCCCGCGGCTTCTCTGGAGGGCTGGAGACCAGGCCCTCTTCCCCCGCCCGCCCCCCTCACTGCATTCGCTGGCTGCACTGTCTGTGCCCCGCTGTCCTGTGTGCGCGTGTGTGTGTGCCAAGGCCACGTGGGTGTTCTCAAGTCTCCGTGTCTGTCGTTCCTCTCCCGTTGTAGGCAAGCAGCAGGATGGGGCGATGGAGAGTAGCCAGACCAAAGGTAACGCACGTCCTGCGCTCAGGATGGGTGGCAGAGGGTGCGGCGCAGGGTGGGGGGTCGCCCGCCTCAGTTGCAGACCCCGCTGGAAGTGCGCAGATATGGCCCGTGAGCCAGCATCCTGCTGAGGAAACTGAGGCTCCAGAGCGGTGACTCACCCAAGACTTAATCGGGCCTGTGGGTTTCCTGGTTCAGCTGCCTTTCTGCTGAGCCTTCGAGGCCTGCGCCCCTTTCAGCCAGAATGCCTGGTGGGTGCCGATACTCTGTAGCCAGGGTGAAGGGTTGTAGGCGCTGGGAATCCAAAGATGGATAAAGTACGGTCCCGGCCCTCAGGAAGGTCACAATCCACAGACGTGAACCCAGGGGCAATACTCAAGTGCAGTGTGGGACCCAGGAGCGCAGGCAAACAACTGGGGTTCAGAGGCCGGCTGGGGTTGGCATGGCATTTGGGAGAGGAGGACAGTCCAATGGCCAGGGCCCCGGGCAGGGACAGGGAGTGGCAGTCAGTGGGGTGGAGGCTAGAGTGGCCCAGTGGGGTGGGACCTTGAGTGTTGCTGAGGCTGTGGCCCAAGGCCATGGAAAGAAGAGGCCACCGGTGAGTGGTCTCAGGCAGCCAAGGGGAGAAGGGATGGGCGGGGAGACAGAGAAAGAGGGAGCGGCTGACACTGCATGGTGGCAAGAAGCATGCAGAGGCACTGAGAGCCCCATTGGGTGGGGGGACAAGGACGAGTGACAGGGTTGGGTGCCCCCTGCGGGTGGGGGACGGATGAGATTACACGGGGCGGCGTGTGAGGCGGTGGACGGGCCAGAGGCGGGTGTGGGGCAGGGGACACAGCACCACCACGTTAGGGTCCCCCAAGGGGGCTGAGAGAGGGCTGCCGGTCCCGGAGAGGAGGTGGAGAGGCATCTGGGGGAGAGGAGGGAAGGCCCCAAGGCGAGAGGAAGGTGCAAGGCTTGCCCGCCAGCAGCCGGGGCGTGGGCTGAGGACTGCACGCATGCTGAGCTGGGGCCCCGACGGAAGTCCCGGCGTCCAGCGGAGGGCTGGCCAGCGGAGGGCTGGCAGGAGAGACAGCCTGAGCGGGGAGCCGGGGAGGGGAGTGCGGGGATTCCTGGGCCTCCCTGAGGGGAGAGGGAACGTGGCTAAGACAGCAGCGGGCAAGAGTCAGCTCTGGGTTCTGGAACATTCCATGGCCCCCAGGCCTCTGCTTTCAGGTATTGAGATTTGGGGCATTACAGGACTGGCCACGCTGTCTGTGTGCCCAAGTGCTTGTGTCTGTCCTCCCTTCCCCTGCGAGGCCCCAAGAGAAGCATCTCTGTCCTGCCCAGGACAGCGCTGCAGCCACTGCCCACCTCAGGAGGGCCTGGGCTGATGAGAGAGGGGGGAGAGGACAGAGCCCCCTGTTTCCTCTCGGATGGTGTGGCATATCTTTCTCCGTGAAAGCCCCTTGTAGCTGTCACCCCAGTGGCCAGGCCCTAACCTTGGCTGCGGGTTTCTTCTGTGTGCAGCTAAGAAGCAGGATGGGGCGGTTGCCATGGAGATGCAGCCCCTGAAGAGCGCAGAAGGGGGGGAGACGGAGGAGCGGGAAAAGAAGAAAGCCAACGTGCCCAAGAAGGAGAAGTCGGTCCTTCAGGGAAAGCTCACCAAACTGGCTGTGCAGATTGGGAAAGCAGGTGGGGGCAGCCGAGGGGGCGGCCCAGGGGCCCCCGACGGGCAGGGGCGGACACTGGGCTCCCGGACTCGAGGCCGGACCAAGGAGAACAAGTGGGAAAGGGATGCGACGTGGGGTGTGGGCCAGGCAGCAAGGGCCCTGGCTAGGAGCAGGCGATGGCCTTCAGGGCCTGGTTTCGCCCCCTCTGGCGAGCGTGGACTGCAAAGCTCCGTAAGGCCAGAGACAAGGAGCGCCTCCCCCGACTCGGGGTCAAGGGAATGTGGCTGCGGCGCCCCTTAGCTCTTCCCTCTTGCTGTCTCCCCCCTCCCTCTCCCCTGCCGGCCACCCTTCCCGCCTCCGCGCTCCGTGGCCTCTGGTGTGGCTGGGCAGGGCTGGTGATGTCCGCCGTCACCGTCATCATCCTGGCCCTCTACTTTGTGATTGAGACCTTCGTGGTGGATGGCCGGGCGTGGCTGGCAGAGTGCACACCTGTCTACGTGCAGTACTTTGTCAAGTTCTTCATCATCGGTGTCACTGTGCTGGTTGTGGCTGTCCCAGAGGGCCTGCCTCTTGCTGTCACCATCTCCTTAGCTTACTCTGTCAAGGTAATAAAATAAACACAACACGAATAAGAATTCCGTGATTCCAGGGTACAGACCCAGAACTTGGGGTGCAAAGCCGTTAAGCAACTTGGACGAAGCAAGGACTGGATAAAGTTTGGGACTGCTCAGGGGAAGAACAGGAAGCCGAGCAGGGATGCGGAGCTGGACTTGCACATCCTTGCCCACCTGGCTCCCTGGGCAGGGGGGTGTGACGAGCTAGCATCTGCAGGATGTGGGCAGGGTCGCCGAGGGGCCAGGGAGTTGAGGTGGGGGCAGGGGGAAAGGGGGCCCCTGGGAGACAGTGGGCAGGGCAGAGATCGGGGTGGGCAGGGGAGCCACAGGGCCTGCAGGTGACCCGAGAGGGGCCTCTGGGCAGCAGGGAGGCTCCAGCTGAGCTCCAGGGCGAGTGGCCACCCGGAGTCGACTGCTCGGCCTGTCTGATGAGAGTCCTTACGTCTCACAGGCCCGCTGCCTCGGTTTGACCACCACCCCACTGCCATCTGAGCTGTGCACCTGCTGCCCGAGGTCGCGGGCTGTTAGTGCTGCGAGGAAAGCTGGTGGGCGGAGCAGAATCCTACATGCCGTTATGCTCCCCCACCCCGCGAGGACAGCTGGCTACCCAAGCCTCCATCTGTGCCCTTTACAGAAAATGATGAGGGACAACAACCTGGTCCGCCACCTGGATGCCTGTGAGACCATGGGCAATGCCACGGCCATCTGCTCGGACAAGACAGGCACGCTCACCACCAACCGCATGACCGTGGTGCAGTCCTACCTCGGGGACACCCACTATAAAGAGGTTCCGGCCCCCAGCGCCCTGACCCCCAAGATCCTCGACCTCCTGGTCCACGCCATCTCCATCAACAGTGCCTACACCACCAAAATACTAGTGAGCTGGGAGCAAGGGCGGGCCGAGGCGGGGGTAGGATGAGGGGAGGGAACGTGGCCCGGCTATGGCGTGGGCGTCACCAGGGGCTTGCTAGGCTCTCTTAAGGACTTTTGAGCCGAGCCACAATCCTTCCTGGGGCGCTGGTCTCCCTCCTCATCCCCAGACACTGGGCGGGGCCTGCAGGTTCTGGAAGCCCTTCCCAGCCCAGTGAGTCGTGGAAAACCTGCCCATCTAGTCCGTACTGGCAGCCCTCCTTAGCTCCCTGCCACCACACCTGAAAGACATGGCGGCCGAGGCTGGGCTGGGCCCGGGGACAGTAAGGAGGGCGGCCTTGGGCCTCCAGGGCCATGCTGGTTCTCCTCACCTCGCAGCCTCCAGAGAAGGAAGGCGCCCTCCCACGCCAAGTGGGCAACAAGACGGAGTGCGCTCTGTTGGGCTTCGTCCTGGACCTGAAGCAGGACTTCCAGCCCGTGCGGGAGCAGATTCCTGAAGATAAGCTTTACAAAGTGTACACCTTCAACTCGGTCCGCAAGTCCATGAGCACAGTCATACGCATGCCCGACAGCGGCTTCCGCCTCTTTAGCAAGGGCGCCTCGGAGATCCTG
>NW_006784311.1:217982-220060 GCF_000442215.2 Lipotes vexillifer
CTGCTGAAAAAGTGAGTGGGCAGCAGGACACAGCCTGGGGCTGGGGCTCGCTGAAGCGCATGGCATTTCTAGCTGTATTATTGCAGTAAAATAGACATAGCATAAAATTGGCCCTTTTAATCACTTTAAAGTGGACAGTTGAGTGGCATTAGGTGCATTCGCACGGTTGTGCGCCATCACCACCCCCCAATCCCAGAACAATTTCATCACCCCAAAGGAAACCCTGTGCCTGTTACACACGCACTCCCATCCCCCTCCCCCTAGCTCCTGGCAGCCACTCGTCAGCTTTCTGTCTCTGTGGATTTACCTGTTCTGGACATTTCATATAAATGGAATCATATGGTACGTGGCCTTTTGCACCTGGCTTCTTTCACTCCTCAGCGTAGTGTTTCTAAGGTTCATCCAAGTTGTAGCCCATATCAGTGCTTGATTCCTTTTTATGGCTGAATAATACTCCATTGCTCAGGTAGACCACATTCTGCTTATCCAGTCATCCATCGACAGACACTTGGGTTGTTTCCACCTTTGGCTACTGTGAATCGTGCTGCTTTGAATGGTCATGTACGAGTTTCTGCTTGAACGCGTGTTTTCAACTCTCTTGGGTATATTCCTGGGAGCGAGATTGCCAGGTCACATGGTAATTCCATGTTTCGTTTTTTGACAAAACGCCAAACTGTTTTCCCCAGTAGCAGTGCATGAGGGTTCCAGCTTCTCATCCTCACCAACGTGTTATTACCTGATTATTACTGTTGTTGTTGTTGTTGTTGTTATTATAGCCATCGGGATCTCATGGTGGTTTTGATCTGCTTCTTGCTGATGACTAGTGATACTGGCACCTTTTCATGTGCTTATTGGCCATGTGTTTGTCTTCTCTGGAGGAATATCTATTCCAGCCCATGCCCATCTTGGATGTGAATTCTTTGTCATTTGATTGTTGAGCTGTGAGAGTTTCTATATGTTCTGAGTATTAGATCCTTAACACATATCTGATAGATTTTTGCTCACTGCCTTGATTTGTCCTTGGATGCGCAAATGTCTTTCAATTGTGAAGTCCAGCTTATCTCTTTTTCTCTTTGGTCGCTTGTGTGGGGTTCCTTTTAGAGGTGGTGAAAATGTTCTCGGGTTGACTTTGGTGATGGTAGCACAACTGTGAATATACTAAAAGCCATTGCATGGGACATTTTAAGCGGGTGAGTCGTGTGCTGTGTGAATTGTATCTCAACAGAGCTGTTAGGGAAACTGAGGTGGGCGGCACACAGCTCTGCCTCCAAGTGCACCATGCCCCGCACCCGCTCAGCGTTCACACCTCCCCTTGGCCTTGGCCTCTGCAGCGCCCACGCACCCTTCTAAGACTTGGCCTGATTGTGCTGCCGTGCTCACCCCCGGCTTTCTGGGGCCTTCAGGACAGAGTCCCGAGCAGGCCCTCTGGGCTCCTCCCGTGGCCTCCACAGCCAGCTTCTTTCCTTCCTCACCAGTCTGCTCGGGGCCCCCATTTGTCCGTCTGCCATGCCAGCCTCTGGGGCCCGTTTTTCCTCTGCTCCTTCGTTTTCTGCACCTGAATCCTGCCAGCCCTCCCCATCCCAGCCCTTCTGTGGTCGCTGCCTTGTCGTGGCCCTGCTCCGTGGCATTCGGGTTTTGCTGATGTCCCACCTCTCTCCCTAAAGCCCAACGGGGCAAGAGTGACAGCCCCCCAACTCCCATGAGTCTGTGCGGAGCTGTGGGAACAAAGTACCATCATCCTGGTGGCTGAAAACAACAAAGACCTATTTTCTCCCAGTGCTGGAGGCCAGAAGTCCTCAGTCAAGGTGTGGGTGGGGTCACCCACCCCCTAAGGCCTCCAAGGGAGGATCCTCCCTTGTCTGTCCCAGCTGCCGGTGGTGGCTGGCCACCCTTGGCCTCCCTCAGTTTGTAGCTGCATCTCTCCAATCTCTGCCGCCATCGTCACGCAGCCTTGTCCCTGTGTCTGTGTCTTGACGTGTCCGCGTCTCTTTCCTTTTTTTTTTTTTTTTTTTTTTTTTTTGCGGTACGCGGGCCTCTCACTGTGTGGCCTCTCCCGTTGCGGAGCACAGGCTCCGGAC
>NW_006784311.1:220200-234507 GCF_000442215.2 Lipotes vexillifer
GGGCCTCTCACTGTTGTGGCCTCTCCCGTTGCGGAGCACAGGCTCCGGACGCACAGGCTCAGCGGCCATGGCTCACGGGCCCAGCCGCTCCGCGGCGTGTGGGATCCTCCCGGACCGGGGCACGAACCCGCGTTCCCCTGCATCGGCAGGTGGACTCCCAACCACTGCGCCACCAGGGAAGCCCCCGCTTCTCTTTTTATAAGGACAGCAGGCACTGGACTGAAGGCCCACACTCCTCCACTGTGACCTCATCTTAACTTTGCGACAACCCTCTTTCCAAATAAGGCCACATTCTGAGGTTCTGGGCAGAACGTGGAGGGGTACACTGTTAGGCCGCGCACAAGCACAGCACCCCGCTTCTGGGAGAAGCCCTCTACTGCATCACGTGGAGGGCTCAGCCGGAGGCCTGGCTCCCCTGCCTCACGGCGCTGGCTCCTCTTGTTCTGTCCGCCCCAGGTGCACCAACATCTTAAACAGCAATGGGGAGCTGCGCAGCTTTCGCCCTCGGGACCGGGACGACATGGTGCGGAAGATCATCGAGCCGATGGCCTGCGATGGGCTCCGCACCATCTGCATCGCCTACCGGGACTTCGCCGCTGCCCAGGAGCCCGACTGGGACAACGAGAACGAGGTCGTGGGCGACCTCACCTGCATAGCCGTTGTGGGCATCGAGGACCCCGTGCGGCCCGAGGTAGCCAGAGCCCCTCTGTGAGCTGCCCGCTTGTCGGGACGGGTGGAGGGGCCACCCTTCTTCGCGTCTGGCCTCGGTGGTGAGGCCTTTGGACGTAAATGCAAGGAGGGAACTGCCCCTTTCTCCTGCCCTCCTGGCCGTCACGCCACTCCCTGCCAGACTTTATAGGCAGAACAAATGGCAGCCCGCCAGAGTTGGACCAATTGGGGAGGGTGGGCGGTGGCAGAGCCTCGGGGTCCTCCAGGGGCATGGCCATCATGCCCCAGATCAGACCTTCCCCGGCACGCTGGACCCCCACCCTCGTCCTCTTGCCCTTGCACCCTTCAGGAGGCTCGGTCCTGCCGTCTGGAAGGCCCCCTCCTGCTTGGCCTCCGCCAGGTAAGAGAGGGCGGCAGTTAGAACCTCGACGGCTGCCGACGCCCGCAGGACTGATGGACCAGAGGGGCTGGTGAGGGAGACGCAGGAGCCGGGGACAACTCCCAGGGCTCTGGTTCTGAGAACTGGGTAGATGGTGTTTGGGGGGCTGGGGGAGGGGAGGGCAGTTCTCAGTCAAGGGTTCGGTTGGGGCCGAGTGAGGTTCGGGACATCCCCATGGAGATGTCACGTGGTTAGGTCCTGGCCAGAAAGACATTCTCCAGAAGCGTCTTTCCACGAGTGATGGTCGTGGGTGCAGCGGAGCAGAGGTGGGAGGAGCCTGCGAAGGAGACTCCAAGGAAGGGGCCGGGCGGGGAGGGGATACTGTGAGGGGCGTGTGGCTGAGCAGGGCAGCCAGCGTGTGGACACAACTACACCCAGAGCTCTGCTGAACAGGGAACGGAGCGACAGGGCAGAGGTTGGCCAGGCTGCAGAGAGGAAGAGCAATGGAGGCGGTGCTGGTCCTTCAAGATGCGAGACCCCCGAGGGAGAGAGCCTGCCAGGCTGGCCCTGGAGCGGGGTGCTGGCAGCAGCTGCAGGACACCAGCCCCTAGAGAGAGTGTGCAAGGCACGGGGCGTGCAGGTTGCGAGGCAGGGAAATGCCCTCTCTCTCCCAGGGCCTCTCCAGTGGCACCCACCTCGTGTCAGAAGCACGGGCACCTTGATCCTGCCAATTAGCCTGAAAACGTGTGTGTGCACGGGCTGCCCTCAGCTCTCCCTCGGGAGACAGGCATTCACGTACTGGATCAGGCACCACAGACCCTGCATTCAGAAGTCAGGGGTCATCAGCAACAGCGCGTCCCCGAATTCCAAGGAGATAGGGACCATCGTGTGCAGAGAAGGGGCACCCGGAGTTGGCCCCAGGAGGAAGCGGGTGGTGGCAGAGGCAAGGAGAGAGACTTGGAGCCAAGGAATGGGCCCAGAGAAGGCAGGTGGGGAGAGGAGCTGCCTGGACAGCAGGGGCACAGGACGCCGCTGAGGGTGGCAGGGCTACCTCCAGGGACACAGGGACTGGGCCTTTCCCTTCGCCGGACCAAGGGGAAACTGAGGCGCAGAGGAAGGCTGTGTCCGTACGGCGAGCCGAGTCCTAAAGCCATGTGGCCCTTGCATAGACCCGATGGCCTCCCCATCTGAACAGAGCCATTCGCCACCGCCGGTCCCCAGGTGGCCGCTCCAGCGTGACGGTTGTTCTCTCCTTACTCCTTGGGAGGTGTCGACGGTAGCAGCTCTAGACTTTTCCACCCAGATAACTGGGGCTGAGTGAAGCTGCCGGAAAGCCAGAGCTCCTGTTGGAATGTCTCACAGACCCAGGAAGGCGACATTCACAGACCCCCAGGGCCCTGGCCAAGGCCATTTCTACAGCTTCAAAACAAACCCGCCCAGCCCGTCCACCTCCGCCCTTTGCCCGGATGGGGGGGTGTGAGGTGTGAAGCGGCTGGCAGCCGCACGGCACGGGGAGCCCTTCTTGCCTGACCCCCTGGGCCAAGGAGCCCTGCAAGCTTCCCCTAAGTTCCGGCATAAATATGTGTTGCAAACTGAGGCTCTAGTCATCGATGGAAGGTTGGAGGCCTGAGGTGTGTTTGTAGATCTCCAAGACAGAGCTGCAGAGGCCCTCTTCTGGCCCACGGTGGCTCATTTACAGAAGTGCCAATGAGGCTAGACTGGGGGCTGGACGTGGGGGCTAGATGGAACAGTCCAGGAGGGCTGCACATAGGCGGGGTGAGGCCCAGCCCTTCCCCCGGTCAGTGCTCTTCTCAGAGAGGGATATTATTGTTTTTATACGTTTTCACCTTAGAGAAAACATGGCTAAACGTTCCCTGAAGGTCACCCGAAGGCTCAGCCTCAGTGGCCAGGCAATGGGCAGCTCGTTTAAGATCCAGAAACGGCCTTGGTAAAAGGGCCCAGGGGACAGGATCGCTCCTCTCTGGCTGGAGAGTGGCTGAGTGAGAGGCTGGGCAGCAGGCGGGGAAGCCAGGCAGAAGCCCACGGGGACCAGCCAGCCACGCAGTGGCCAAGGGGGGTGCCCCGAGGGCCCAGGGGAGCCCCAGGCGCTGACGGCAGGTGGGAAGGCCGATAGGGTGCTGTTAAACTGGCCAAGATGCCTGGGGGTCTGGGACGGCTGCAGCCTGTGGAGGGCCTGGCAGGGGGATGTCTCTGCCCTGGGGAGCTGCGTGGACCCTGTAGGCAGACTGTACTTATGCCAGAGGGGCCTGGGGGCTCCTGCAGACACCTGGCTGCCTGCTGTGCTGTCGGGCCTCAGCCATCAGGCCGGGACCACGGCTGGGCCCAGTGGGACAGCAGGGAGGCAGGCGAGGAAGGACAGTCACCTGATGAGGGGGAGGGCACCTGCAGACGGAGGGAGCTTCCTGCCACCTGGCTTGGAGGCCAAGGGCCTTTCAGACCAGAGACGGAGCCGGGCCTGGGCTGAGCCCACACAGAGGAGGCCAGCAGAGGCTGCATCTGGGGCTCCCAGGGCTCAGGCTCATCACGGCCACTTGGTGGCAGCAGAGGGGCTGCTCCTCCCAGACGCGTCAGAGGTGAGGGTGGGGGAGCTTGTTGGAAAGGGAGGTATCTCCCCGCAGCTCATCCTCTAGCTCTCAAGGATCTCCAAAGAGCAGAAAGCGTCCCTGAGGCTGAGTGAGGAGACACGTTACTGGGGGTGTGGGAGGCAAGCCCCCTTCCGGGGGCTGGGCCTTCTAGGCCGCCTGGCCGTATTTGCTGCAGGGATCGTAAGGCCACTCTGTCCCAGGCCTGAAGTGGGAGCCCCTCTGGCTGGGCCCCGGGTCCCCCTCCTCTTCCTACTCTCTCCCTGGCTGAGATCACAGCCTCCACACCCTGGCTTCGGGGGCCACCAGCGTGCCCGGGCCTCCCGGGCCAGTGGTCCCCTGAAGCCCACCTCCCCTGGGGTCTCCCAGCTGCCCTGACCCCCCGGCCCCTGGCCCCAGCTCCCCCGGCCTGGCCACCAGGCCACCCCCGGGCCACCGCGTGCTCCCGTGCTCTCTGTCGTGCTCACACGGCTCCCGGGGCTCAGCCCGGCGGTGCCCACCTGGAGCCCACAGTGGGGCGCACCGGGCCCAGCGGGCTCAGCAGGGAGCCGGGTGTCCCCGGGCCGCACCCCTGGCCCCGCCACATCTCCTCGCCCTCGTCTCCCCTCCTGGCCCCTCAGGCGCGGTCGGCATGACTCTCCTCTGCACTGCTGTCTCGGGCTCACAAGTCCCCTCCTCGTTGGAACGGGAGTGTCTCCACTCTCTGGGACAGGGCCAGCCCCTCCCCGCTGGCCTCCGCTCCCTTCAGCACCGGAGGGGTGTCTTGTTCTCCCTTTTCTGGAATCTAATCTTATGTTTGGAAAATGGAGATGTACTAAGTAACCAGAGCGATGTCCCATTTCCCCTAATGAGCAGTGAGAATGCCTTGTCATGTCAAGCCTACGGCTCTAAATGTCTTAGGTTTTATATTATTAAAAAAAAAAAAGTGGCGGGGAAACACGTGAGAGCTTCCCAGAGCTCAGCCAACAAGGCCAGAGCCTGCCTTGAGTCAGGGCCTGAGCGGGTCCAACCCGAGGTGGGTCCTGCCAGCTGGCGGGGCAGCTGGGGCCAGAGGTTCCTTTCTTGTCCCTCCGGAGCTCACTGGCACGGCCCCTGCCAGCTGGCCTGCTAATGGGACTGGTCCTGGCTCGGCTGCTCTGGGTCTCCATTTCCCCAGCGGAAACTGAGGTTGAAATAGCTGGGTGATTTCTCCGGTCACCTTGCTGGACACGGCTCTGATGGTGCCCCTTGACAGCATTCCAGTGGCTTCTCCCAGCCTTGCTCGTGGTGTCGGGGCCTGGGTCTGAGTCGTCGGTGGTCCCCGGGGCCGGCACAGGGAAGGAGGCACCTGGGCTTGGGGGCACCCTGCTCCCTGCGGGCCAGGCTGACAGCCGGGGCAGAGCTGACAGGCCGTCTCTCCCGCCTCCTCCAGATCGCGTGGTGGAGGGAGGGCTGCTGCAGATCTGGATGGAGGAACGGGTAGAGCCCAGACACAGGTGTGTCTGGCCCTGATGGCCCCACCCACCCAAGTTGTCCCTTCCAGGTCCCTGAAGCTATCCGCAAATGCCAGCGTGCTGGCATCACGGTCCGCATGGTGACTGGAGACAACATCAACACGGCCCGTGCCATTGCGGCCAAGTGCGGCATCATCCAGCCCGGGGAGGACTTCCTGTGCCTGGAGGGCAAGGAGTTCAACCGGCGGATCCGAAACGAGAAAGGCGAGGTAATTCCCGGCCCATCAGCCCTCCCTCGAGTCCACGGTTCCGGCGCTTTCTCCACCGCCGCCCCCTCTGTTCAGCCCTGACTGCCCGCCCTGCCACCGAGGCTCTGCAGCGTCTGTGTGCTTTTCCCTCCCAGATAGAACAGGAACGTCTGGACAAGGTGTGGCCCAAGCTGAGGGTCCTTGCCCGATCGTCTCCCACCGACAAGCACACTCTGGTTAAAGGTAATGGAGGGGGCTCACTCCTCACCCTGCCCTGCCCCTGCCCCGGGTGGCGGGATGCGGGCTGGGTGTGGCCATCGCCCCTCGGGTCGACGTCCGCTCCCAGTTGGGTCTCCGGGTACTCAGCTGCTGGAGACTTTGTGTCTCAGAGGAAGTCACTGGGCCTCCCTGAACCTCATCGGGATAGTGGGGATAATAATGGAGACTCCCTCAAAGGGCTGACCTGCCAGAGCTCGAGCCTCCACTTCTCTGCGCTCACAGTATCAATGGAAGACGCCAGTAGAGACCAGCTCTCTTCATAGCAGATGGGGAAACTGGGGCCCAGGAGAGGGAGACATTTCTCCAAGTTGCCCAGTGTCGAGCCCCTGCCTTCTACCAAATCCCACCACCCTGTATCGTCTCACTGGGTGACGGGCCAGGGTGGGAGAAGGCGGATGGGACTGCCAGTCAAGGCACAGGACTTGGTCCCAAAGATGGTGGAGAGCACGGAGGACTGGAGCCTACTGGCCCCCCACGGCCCCCGGGCTGGTCACCCAGGGCCACAGATGGCACCAGACCTGCCCTGATCTGTGTTGCAGGGATCATCGACAGCAACACCGGCGAGCAGCGGCAGGTGGTGGCCGTGACCGGGGATGGCACCAACGATGGGCCAGCCCTCAAGAAGGCGGACGTGGGCTTCGCCATGGTAAGCCACCCGCTGTCAGCCTGGCTCACCACGCCAGGTGGGGCCTTGTGATGGAGGACGTAAGCTTTGTGCAGCAGTGTGGGAGCTAGCGTTGAGGCAAGTTGCAGAGTGCCAGAAGTTTCTTTCTCTCACATCTTGGCCACCTGGGCCTCTGCAAAAGCTCTGCCCTGTTGGTGGCTGCGGCAGCCGTGGCGCCCTCTTTGTTGTTTGTGAGCAAAACGTCTCTAGTACAAGGACACGTTTGGAGTGGGTGAGGGGGGCTGGGGAAGGGGCCCCGTGGACATGGTGTGTGTCCCCCAGGGCATCGCGGGGACTGACGTGGCAAAGGAAGCCTCGGACATCATCCTGACGGACGACAACTTTACCAGCATCGTCAAGGCCGTCATGTGGGGCCGCAATGTCTACGACAGCATCTCCAAGTTCCTGCAGTTCCAGCTGACGGTCAATGTGGTGGCCGTGATTGTGGCTTTCACGGGTGCCTGCATCACTCAGGTGGGCACTGGGGGCCACTGGGCCCAAGGAAGACCCCGGGCTCTCCCTCCCACGGCCGGGCTCCTCCCGCCCGGTGCACCTGGGCCCCAGTGTGCAGAGCAAGCCCAGGGGACCCCGCCCCCAGCAGGGTGAGGGCTGAACAGCCCCTACCTGAGGACCCAGTGGCGGAAGCCAGGTTGTTCTTGTTGCAGACTTTTTTGGTTGAGATAGAATTCACCCACCAAAAAATTCACCGTTCGAGAGTGTACAATTCAGTGACTTTTAAGTACATTCACAGTGTTGTGCCATCATCACCTCTAAGTAGTTCCGTCATGTTTTCATCACCCCAAAAGGAAGCGCCATCCCCATGAGCAGTCCCTCCCCACTCCCCCTCCACCAGCCCCTGGCACCCGCTCATCCGCTTTCTGTCTCTACAGACTTACCTATTCTGGACATTTCAGCTACATGGAACCAAATCATAGGTGGTTGTTTGTGTCTGGCTCCTTCACTTAGCACAATGTTCTCGAGGTCCATCCATGTTGTAGCAGGTACTTTATTCCTCTTGATGGCGGACTGATGTTCCATTGTATGGAGCGAGCACCTTGTGTTTCTGCATCCCTCCATCAATGGGCATTTGGGTTGTTTCCACCTGTGGCCGCTGTGGACATGCATGTGCAAGTCTTGGTAGACCTGCATTTGCACTTGTCCTGGGTCTACTGGGAACTCCGTGGTTAACATTTGCAGGAGCCTCTTCCCCTTTTTCAGTTCTCCAGTTCTCCCCATTAGTGAGTGTCCAGAATTTGTCTCCCTTTCAAAAGTATTTTTTAATTGAGATAAAATCCGCATAACATAAACTGTACCATAATAGCCATTTGAACCAAAGTGTACCATCCAGTGGTTTCTGATGCACTGCGCATCTTGTGCAACCGTCACCTATACCTCAGCCCAGAACTTTTTCATCACCCCTGTACCCACCAAGCAGCCACTCCCCACTCCCCTCTCCCCCAGCCCTGGCATCCACCCATTCGCTTTCTGTTTCCATGGATCTGTCAGTTCCAGAAGTTTCATAGGAATGGAATCCTACAGGATATGGTCCTTGGTGTCTGTCTTCCGTGAGGCTCATTTTTAACCAGCAAGTCAGAGGCAATGAGAAGGAAGGTCCAGTGTAGTTTCTACCTCTTCCTGGCCCTTGGGTGCAGGAATGCATCCGTCGGGCTCTTTTATGGTCTGGGGCAAGCGACAGGGCGTGGCAGCCTCCTGCTAACAATTTGGACCACACCTTCTAGATCACTGCCAGCAGGTGAGAGAAGAAAGGAGACTGACAACATTTTAAGAGCAGGAATCTGAAAGCCCAGCGAAAACTCTCTGCTAACCTTAAGAAAGCATAGGGATGGAGATGTCGCGTTTTTATGGGAAGGTTGGATTTGTTGCATTTTCACTTGAATTCAATTCCAGTCACATTGACCCCAAGCTGAGTCTCTTCCCAGGAGTGGGGGGGCCGGTGGGGTTTCCAGGCCCATGTTGGGGTAACTGGCTCCTCTCCACAGGACTCTCCTCTCAAAGCCGTGCAGATGTTGTGGGTGAACTTGATCATGGACACATTCGCCTCTCTGGCCCTGGCAACAGAGCCGCCCACCGAGTCGCTGCTGCTGCGGAAGCCGTATGGCCGGGACAAGCCCCTGATCTCGCGGACCATGATGAAGAACATTCTGGGCCACGCCGTCTACCAGCTCACCACCATCTTCACGCTGCTGTTCGTCGGTAGGTTGGCTCAGGGCACCCTGTGCTGCGGCCAGCCCCACAGGCCCCGGCCCCGTCCGGCAGCGGCAGGGACAGACGGGCACCTGGGGACCCGATTTCTGGTGAGGACCCCTCGGCCCTCACCTCCCTGCCGTCCTGGGAGTTTTGTTCTCTGTATGGCATCGGCTCCTTTTAGGAGATTCCTTTATTTCCATGGGGGCGGGTTTGTCGCTTTGTCTATGTGTGGCCTCTCTTCCTGACGTCAGAGGGCCTCCACGGGTCTGGTGACCCTTGACCACGTGGTGGCTTGGCTCTCAGCACACGTTCCTGGGAGTAGACTCAAAGTTCAGTGCAGGCATGGCGGTGGCCAAGGGGCAAGAGTCACCACGTGGCCAAGGGGCACCCAAACGGCAGCACCTGGGGGTCCTCTCACGGGGCCTTTCTCTGCTATCTCGGGAGCAGAAGCTGGTCATGGCTGACCCGAGAGCCGTTCTGGAGGCAGGGCAGCAAGCACAGAGGAGGGCCGGGCCTGCCCTGAGCCTTGCAGCTCCCGTTCCTTCCCCAGCTCGGGCCAGTGTGCAAATGGGTCTTAATGTCTTCACCCCTGTCCTGGGGTTTCAGTGCCAGAGCCCCCCCGGTCGGGACCCGGCCTTGGCTGTGAGCTCCCATTGCTTAGCCTGGGGGCTGGGGGGCTCATGACTTCCAGCCATGTCGCCCGGCGGTGACGCGCCCACCTGGGCCCGGCTCCCCTCACGCGGCCCTGGGCTTGCAGGGGAGCTCCTCTTCGACATCGACAGCGGGAGGAACGCGCCGCTGCACTCGCCGCCCTCCGAGCACTACACCATCATCTTCAATGCCTTCGTCATGATGCAGCTCTTCAACGAGATCAACGCGCGCAAGATCCACGGCGAGCGCAACGTCTTCCACGGCATCTTCGGCAACCCCACCTTCTGCACCATCGTGCTGGGCACCTTCGCCATCCAGGTAGGAGGGGCGGCTCCACTCTTGCAGGTCCCTCCAGGTCTGCCGCTCTCATTTCTAGAGCTCGATTCCTTGGCGGGAGGCCACCTTAACTCCAGGAGGCGCTGAGCATTCAAAACTAGGGCGTACTGATAGAAAATGTGAGGTAGAGCGAGGCCAACAGGCCAGGATAGTTGGTTTCTCGCAGTTCTCAGAGGGGGGAACCCAGAGCAGGAGCTGAGGCAGGAGGGGCAGGCTGAGCACTTGATGGTGTGAATAATTCCCGGGCTCTGGGGTGTAGGGCCGTCCACCCTGTGGTCTGGGACCCAGCCCTGGGTGGTTAGGGAGGGGGACAGTGGCCTGGAGGGTGAGAGCCCAGGAACAGAGAGAGTTGGAGTGCGGGCTTGGGACCAGTTGGTGTGTAGTTGAAAAGCTCACCCCTGGAAGAGGACTCCTCCCATGGAGGGGCCATGAGGCTGCGGGAGGCCGATCAGAGTGTCTGGCATATTCACGTTCAAGCATCACGTTCACAGAAGCCAGGAACCTGGCTAACATGACCGAGCCACACCCGAAGGCTGGAAAAGGGTCAGTCCGGGGCGCCTGGGTCAGTGGGCACCTTGCACCAAGCGAGGCCACGTGCCCGTCCGGCACAGCACCCACGGCCTGTGGTCAGCCGGTCTGGGAAGCTTCTTTATGCACTGGCTGAGGTGGGGATGAAGGGAAGGAGGCCAGAGAAAAGAAGGCTCCCAGGAACTGCCTGTCTACCTGGGTGAAGCAACAAGCCTTCTGACTCCCTGAGCTGGGCCCACAGGACAGGGGGAGCCCCGAGGGCTAGAGGAGCTGGCCGGACGCACCTCCCGCCCACCCCTCTTCCGCAGATCGTCATCGTGCAGTTCGGCGGAAAGCCCTTCAGCTGCTCCCCGCTGTCTACGGAACAGTGGCTCTGGTGCCTGTTTGTTGGTGTTGGGGAGCTGGTCTGGGGACAGGTAAGTGTCTGCCTCGGTGGCTTTCCCAGCCCTGCCCCTTTCCCATTTGAACTGTGGGCAGCCCAAGGTCCCCTAGCCTGCCTCTAGGACAGGCCATGACCTAGGTGCAGGGCCACAAGTGACAGCCTCAGCAGAGAGCATGCAAAGGGCCATGGCTGGGATGTCACAGCGCCCAGCAAAACCACCCGCCACTCCCCTTGCCACGGTAGGAGCTGAAAATCATGCCTTAGAATTGGGTGGCTTGGAAAATGCTCACATATTTGAAGCTACACAATACCTCTGTGAACCTTCCAGAGGGCAAAGAGAATGTCTCAAGGCCACCACATCAAAGTAACACAGACAGGGTGGCTTCAACGGCAGATGTTATTCTCTGGAGGCTAGATGTCCAAGATCATGCTTACATAGGGCAGGTCCAGGAGAGGCCGGGCACGAGCTCCCAGGTCCCCCGCCAGGGGAGTCGCGTGGCAGTGCAGTTTCTCCCAGCGGTAATGTGTGATGACATGCACGGGTACCACCATCAGGGCAGCTCCCCTGAGCGGTGCGGTCCGGAGACTTGAGTGGCGTCGGTCCTGGAGGCCTGTGGAGCCCGTGTGACTTAGTTACTCAATCTCCGCGCCCCGGAGGTCAAGCTGGTACATGCGACCCAGGGACCCGCCCCAAATCACCGCGGCAGTGTAGCCTGCCTGCCCTTGGCCCCAGGTAAACCAAGAGGCAGGGGCCTAAAGGTCCCCTCCCATGGGCCAGGTCAGGGCCAGACCTTGGTCTGGCGAAGCGAGTCCCTTACATCACACGCTGTGCAGGAAGGTGGCATGAGCCGCTCCTCTGGGCGTCGATGGAGGAGGGTCCACCGGCGCGCACACTGCTTTGGAGAGCAGGATTCGGCAGCAGGCAGGGGCGGCCCAGGGGCCGCCCGCAGGGAGCAAGCACTGAGGAAGGAGCTGCACACAGTGCCAGGGCCTGTGCAGGGGCGGGCACACACACTGGCCTGGGCCTGCGTCAGCGGGAGGTGGGCAGCCTGCATCCACTCCCGGCCCCAGCAGAGCTCCCACCTCTGATGGCCACTTCTGCCTGCTGTCCCTCACCTCTGGCGACCCAGGTCATCGCCACCATCCCCACCAGCCAGCTCAAGTGCCTGAAGGAAGCGGGACACGGGCCCGGGAAGGACGAGATAACTGACGAGGAGCTGGCTGAGGGCGAGGAAGAGATCGACCATGCCGAGCGGGAGCTCCGCAGAGGCCAGATCCTCTGGTTCCGGGGCCTCAACCGGATCCAGACGCAGGTAAGCCGCCAGGCTGCTCGGCCACTCTGGCTCTCCCGCTTCGCGATGGGGGCAAGCAAGCCAGAGGCAGGGAATGGGCGAGATGAGCCTGAGAGCGACAGGGAAGCCCTTGGGGCTTCCCACCATGATCACAAGGGCAGTTGCTGGATGTGCCAGATGACAGTATGTCTCCAAGATGGCCTCTCCCTGACGCCTCGCTCAGAGCCCAGGTGGCCCTCCCCGCTAGTGGGCACAGGTGTCAGCTAACGGCGTGTGCTGTGACCCAGAGCTGTATCTCAGGGAGATGGGGGCACGGGCCACCCACTGTTTGAATAGCTGCTGGGACTTGTTTTCTTTGCTGGGAGCTGCCCCAGGTCATGGGGAAGGGGCCTTCTCGGGATGAGGCAGATGCCCATTTCAAATAGCCTTTGGTGAGCTCACCATTCATTGGGTTATATTGTGAATTCTATGGAAAGACTTCATTTGGGAAGTGAACTCTGGTAACCAAGTTGGTCCGTTCTGTTCATCCCAATCTCCAAATATCAGTGCTGGTCAAGGTCAAGGCCGTCAGTGGCCGTCCTCTATAAACTCAGACAGCCACGACGACTGCCCAGCTGTGGGCACTTGCAAAGGCTTCGTGAGAGTCTGCCTGACAGAGCCACCCTCGCTTCCTGCCCCCAACTCTTCCCGGCCAGCCTTCTTGCCAGAATGTTCCATACTTGCTGTCTCTCTCACCGTGGCCTAACATCAGCCCTCAACACCCCAGAGGCAGTTCTCACCAAGGTCTGTGAGACACCCTCCCGGCTCCCGAGCTGGGCCGTCCCTCCATCCTTCCTGCTTGCAGACTGTTTCCCAGCGCCCTTCCGGAAGTGCGGTCCGCCCTGCTCTCCCGGCAGCTTGCTGTCCCCTCTCCACCTTCCTTGCCTGTCACTCCCACTTCCCACTGACACCGTGGTCTGCCCTGTCGCCTGGCTGTGACCCTAGCTGCTGGAAGTCCCCCGACCCCCGGGGCACTGGTCTCTTCTTGCCCGTTCCCCGTGGCCTGGCCCTCCCCGCACAGCCTCCAGATGGCGACCAGGCACCCCTCACGCACCACCTTCTCCTCTGCCTCACAGCACCCACCCTGGGCTCAGGTCAGCCCAGACCCAGGCCCCACCTCCCCAAGCCCACCTCCTCCCGCCCCCCAGCCCCTGATCCACGGCTCCCTCACTTCTACTGACCAAGCCAGAGCCCTGGAGCTGTCCCAGACCCTCTTCCCATCTCCCCACACACCTGGCACATTGGCATGGCCCTTTGAACGCGCATGCCCGGTCCAGCCACCTCCGGCCCCGCCCCCAACATCCTCCTGGCCCAGCCGCCCGCGCCTCTGCCTGGACCGAGGCTCCCGGGGTCCACCCCGGACCCCTGCAGCCTATTTGCAACATAGCCAGCGTGTGACACCCCATCACTCCCTGCTCCTCCCGGGCCTTTCTCTGTGCTCTGTCCTGGACCCACAGCCCCACTGCCCCGACCCAGCTCCAATTGCAGGAAGAACACCACCGGGCGCCTGCTCGGGCGACTTCCCGCGTGGCCGCTTGGCCTGGGCCAGGACCTGAGAGCACAGCTCTCCCCAGCGCCCGCCTCCAGCCTGTCACAAGTCACCATGGCCTCATCCCAGAGAATCCTCCATGCCAGGTGCCCAAAGCGCCCTCCCAGTGCACGCGGCTCACCAGCTGCTGCCACACAACCCCTGGGGCCTAGTCTCTGGGCACCCCTCTCCTCCCCAGGCGCCAGCCTCAGCTCCCCGGCCAGAAGCTCTCAGCCTCCCGTCTGCCTCTCGGCATCACCCCACGTGCCCTGCGCCCCCGGTACCCCTGCTGCCTTCCCAGACTCCCACTCTGCTCGCCCGCGTTGCTGTGCCTCCATGCTGGCCACTGTCTGGGCCCCAGGCCTCCGCAGCTCCCACCGGGGCCCCTCCTCATCCCACGGCGGCCCCGTGAAGCCTTCTCAGAGTCCCAAGGGGCTGCTCCAGGCCTCTGGCTCAGCCCTCCCGGCATCGCAGGCGCCTTGGCCAGCGTGGCGGGGGAAGGATGTCTTGGGCCCGGCCAGAACACTGAGCGCTCAGTAGAATGGGAGGAGCCTTTGTCGCCAGCTGTCCAGGTTTTCCCCGTGGCCTCCTGGCTGCTAGCAACTGTGAGCACCCACCCACCCATCCCGGCCCCGATGGGCTCTGGTGTGTCATGCTGGGCGGGTTCTGTGGCAGAGCCTATTTGCTTCCATCGGTGAGCCAAAGTCAGTGTTAGCTTTTCTAGCAGCCAAGACCACAGCCCTGCCCCAATCCTAGGTGTCCGGGAAGAGGTCTCTGGTGCCCCAGCCACCCGTGCGTCTGTGTCTTCTTACTGCCTGCGGGCTCTTGGACCTGACACTGCCGCCCCGTTGGTAGAGTGGGTCCCCTCAGTCAGAGCCTTGCAGTTCCGGGCTGGTCGGGTCCCTGCTTTCCACACGGGGAAATGGGGCCCAGAGAGAAGGGACTTGCCCAAGGTCACCCAAGCCTCCTTCCCCCATCCCTTAGCCCTGGCCTCTCCATGGAGCCACTCATTCCTCCCCTTGACTTTGTCACATCAAGTCCACCACACTTCTCAGGAATGCCGAACCA